>NC_087088.1:18740000-19340000 GCF_963855985.1 Ostrinia nubilalis | reverse complement strand
GTAAATCAAAATTGTATTTTTCAGTTGAAAGATGCGTTATTCTGTGAGTACGCAAATGTCTGATGAAAACCTCAAGTTTTGCTTAGTTTACGTTCCTTTCGGAAAACGGGTACGCCTGTTGAGTGGAATTTTATTGACTATAATTACAATGATGCTATTATTATTACCAAGAAAATAACAACAGTATCAGATAATTCAAAATTATATCTATACTTTTTTTTGAAGCACGGGACTCTACATATAAAGTGTTTTGAAAATACAAGGCAATATTTAGAGCCTTTTTACAGCAATATGTGTGAATTTTTTCACGCCAAAACACTGCATAGTAGTAAAACGATATCCAGATAGCACGCAGCTGGCCGCTTGGCGCGCAACCAAATCGGACTGCGACGATTATGTGCCTCCACTGGCACTGATATTTATATGGCGTCATGTCAAACTATTTAGCGCACCGATAGGGATTATCAGAAGACCTAAATTTGTTGAATCCTTCAAATTAATTGAAGGCTTTTAAAAAGCTCCTTTACACCTCCCTATTGCTATAGATACTTACATAGCTTTTCATTGGATCTTCACAAGATATTTATTTGAAAAATCATACATTATTATGGTAGATGCACTGTCAGGTAGGTACTTACTTATGTATGAATAAGAAGTAATTTCTGACTTTAAAATGTTATTCACTCATTACTTTATTACTCATTATGTTATTTTATCTGTGGACAATGGTGCTGGTTGCATTGTTACAAAATTTTCAAATTATTAAGATTTAGTACATAAGCCCTCAATGTAACTGTTTGTTGTCCCAAATAAAGAGAAAAAATAAATAAATAAATTACTTACGTACACTGAATTACCGTGTTCATAAATTACCTTCATAAAATTGTGAAAACTCATTATCTCAAAAAAATATATACAGGGTGTTAGGTAAATGGGTATATGAGCCGATACTAGCCCATGTTAACATGGTCATATAAATGGTATGGTGAAGTCAGAAAAATTGATAACTTCATTTTAATTATTTTAATTTTCATACAAATCGGATTTTATAAAATTTATTTTGTATGAAATTTAAAAAAAATAAAATGATGATATCAAATTTCTGACTTCACCATACCATTTTATATGACCATGTTAACATGGGCTAGTGTCGGCTCATATACCCATTTACCTAACACCCTGTATATTATTATTACATTTTTTGTGATTTGTGTGCGCGTATTGCATGAAGTTTCCCACTAACTTAATAAACGGGAACCCAGGCCTTTGCTATAGCGGAGGAAAACCAGCAGAAATCCCTAACGGTTTTAATGAAGAAAGCGCTTTTTTTCGCTACTCTGCAGTCCTGGTACAATGCATCGTGAATGCAGTGGGCTTATTTAGCTTTTTTTTTTAATATAACAACTTGAAAAAATCGAACTGCCTAAGGCGGGATATTTAGGAATATTAATGGCTGCCCAGTTCACTAGCTATACAAAATATAGATAATCGGACACGGTCCTTGGTCATATTTAAAAATACAGTCAATTAAAATTTATGTAACTATGGCAATACACAGTTTTATAAAATATTTTAACAGCGACTTTTGACAGGGATATTGTCGCCGTGCACAGTTCACTCATCTCGTTAACCTTAACCAATCTCACATTTTCTCAGATGGTGTGTACTACAGGCCCTAGTTTTCTAGCTACATTACGAGTATGAGGTTCTACTGATCCCACTTTGATTACTGCTTTAAAGCATTAACCTTAAAACGTCTTAGGTAAACAAGATTTCCCTCCCTTCTTTAATAAAGGCTGAATTACATAAATTATCCGCAACCTTAGCACTAAATACGCTCAGCCTAAATTTATAGTTGTAATTATATTAAGGTGGACGGAATATATTAGTTCGGAACTTTATTAAAATCGTTTATCTCAATCTGAGGCTGACATTACCGTCTGAGGAAAAGAAAAAGCAAATCTTTATAATAAACGTGAAGGTAATATAATTTTTTGTGTAGACAAATGCATCTGGGTCTCTTTATTGGGTCATATAAAGTTGAGATAAGTTGATCCACTCCTCAATTTCATTTTGTCTATATTTTACTACTTTTAATTTGTAAGTTACCTATTTATTGCAATTAAATACAATTTACTTTTTAAATTAAATGATCGTGTAATGGCATAAGTCAATAGCAAGCAATGTTATCTCTAACATACGATGTCAAATCGTATGTTAGAGATAACACCTGAAAACACCTGATACAATCGAGCTAAGTAGAAGAACTCTGTGTGGATACAAACAGTGAAGTAAGTAACTTACACCTCGCGCGAACGCAACACTGACTGAAGTCATAATAACGAAGCTACAAGAACGGTACTGGTGTAACAGGGTGGGAAGTGGGAACAGTGCCGGCGCCCGATGTCGCGGCGATAATCGCGGCGTCTTCGCGGGCAAGTTCCGGGAGACGGAGGCGGGGACTGCGTGTGGTGCAAGCCATAATGACTTCAAATAAAAAGATTTTAAGGTTTAAAGAACATTTATTTCATTAAAAACCTTACAGTCACTTACATGAGAAATTAACAAATTTTATATAGGTAGGTAATTCACAAGTTGTCCAATAGCCAGAACAAGCAGATGTACTTCTGCGGGAACCGTCCTAACAAACACATAGTACTTACGTAAGTGTTTTTGTTGCAAAAAATCCTGTGACAGTGATAATTCCCTAGGCTACATCAAGTTCAACAAATATTACACTTTCAACTGTTTAAAATTTAGTCAGATTTAGAGAGGATGAAGAGTTGTAGATGTGTCTGAAAGCTCATCTTTTTTTTCAAACTATTATTTAGTTCCACTTCCCGGTTACCGATTGAGTTGAAATTGTGCTCATCTGATGATGAAGCTGGAAGGTGGCCATAGGAACGCGGCAATATAACGACGAATATTGTACTTGTTTGCTCTACGCTTATAAAACACTCGTGCGCCGCCAGCGTATGCCTCGGACCGCGGCGAAGTATCAGGTATCTCGCGGAGCGCTTCCGACGCGCGCCTCACTGATCGGCGGCTGCGCACCTTAAACACATCGCTTATTTACTGAACGGCAAACGTTGTACAGGTTTAAAACACCTCTTCAAAAGGTATTCTTGATCTACAGCTATACCTAAGTACATAAACTTTTTCAAAGTTTTTTTTCACGACTTAGCTCATTTTAACTATTACGGTTTTTTGTTAGAATCACTTCTATGTAAAACGTGAGAATAAATCAACGATTTTAGAATCTCTTTCAATCTTAAATGACTATACCTTGCCTGTTTGCAAGCAATCCATTATCAAGGCAACAAATTTTAAGCAAGTGCTATATTTTTTCCCTCACAGGGAACAGCGCTACGCGACAATAATGTGTCAAAGCAAAGAGCAAGGCCAATCCTAATTGTAACCCCAATTAACATTTCCGACAATTTGACAGCACGGCGCGGCATCTAACTGCCAGGGCGCGATCTCGCGATACGACCAGTAAATTATTCAAGCACCGCGACCTACAGACGCGTACGTGACAATCAGCTCTGTTTTCGCGCACCAAATTACCTGTTTATTTTACAATTAGGAGCTACTACAATATTATCGCGGGAGGTGCCTGGATGCGAGCGGCGCAGGAACGGTCTTTGTGGAAATCCTTGGGGGAGGCCGTTGTCCAGCAGTGGACGTCTTTCGGCTGAATCGAACGAACGTACAATATTATAGTGTGTATTACAGATGTGCTACAATATTATCGCGGGAGGTGCCTGGATGCGAGCGGCGCAGGACCGGTCTTTGTGGAAATCCTTGGAGGAGGCGTTTGTCCAGCAGTGGACGTCTTTCGACGGAAACGAATGAACGAACAATATTATAGTGTGTATTACAGATGTGCTACAATATTATCGCGGGAGGTGCCTGTATGCGAGCGGCGCAGGACCGGTCTTTGTGGAAATCCTTGGGGGAGGCGTTTGTCCGGCATTGGACGTCTTTCGACTGAAACGAATGAACGAACAATATTATAGTGTGTATTACAGATGTGACGAAGCATAAGTAATTGCCAGAAATGTGTAGTTATAATAAAGTTTCTACATTTGATTTCCTTTACAATATTATTGTTTTACTCTAGTATCGAACTACACAGCTGTCAGTTGTTAGGAGACTCCCACATGAAACGCAAAAAATGACTACTAGCAATCAAATATACCTGCTCGTAATACACCTACCTAATAATATAAGAAATAGGTCGATACAAAGCTGAACCAAAATGTAAGAAAAATAAAAGTATCGCCAAATGACATCATAGGTTTGCAAATTGTGTGCAATCAGCAACTATAATTTGACAAACTCACACAGATTATTAATTAATTTTAGTGTCTACCTACGTAGATCGTTAATTAGATCCAAAACAAAATTAACGATCGAAAAAACCAGATTGGTATAAAGGGGGTCTCACACAAACCATGACTTCCGCGTTCAACCGCCGCGGGCGGCCGCGTATAAAATCTAACGAATAGACAATTAAAGTTATTGTGTCGGGACAGCACACGTTCATTAAAGCGTCCCTCGCCCAGCTCATTAGGCGCTACGCGACGCTTTTTAATTTAGACCGCGTACAGTCTGGTTCAAAATATACAGGGTGGGGAAAAACACAGCACAGGTACTATGCGAAAAAATCGCGCCAGCGTGTTACTACTTTAACAACGCTCACTCGATTTCTTTATAACAAAAAGAGGAATATAAGTCGGTTGGAAGAAAAATATCGGTGAAAATCGAATCTGATATGTTTATGTCAGGAAAGTTTGCAAGTATCATATCAGAACAAATTAGTCTCACATATTATTGTTTTACTCACGAGTCATGAATTCCGTCGTTTTTTGCGTACAACTCCATCCACCCTGTATATAGACAGTTTCCGCACTAAGCCAGACGATATTTTTAGGTCCGACCGTACAGCATTTAATTAGAGATGCGCTCGGCTCGTGTGTGTACTCTGATTAATTTCGCGATGAGCCAGGGCGGGAGAGTCTGGATTTCTTTGATTTATTTTTGACGAAATCTGGATGAAAAAATATCATCGCATTTTTTACCCGTTTTCCTAGCTGAATGTGGATTTAAAAATAGTCGTTATCTTGTAAAACACCTACGTTGTTATAACTAGATATTTATCTACATAATTTGGCTTAACATGTGACTTTAAAATTCACTGAAAACACATTAGTTAGTATGAAACGCTAAACCACGTTACGTGAGTGGCCGAACCAAAACCGGCATAGCCGTTTAGTAAGTTTATTGATTGTAGCAAAAAATGGCAGGGTTTTAATGTTTAGTGCCAGCGAGCCTATGCATTTAAAAGTACCGTACATCTGACTAGAAAATTACTTTGTTCATCTAATTGAGACTAAAAGTTTTAGATTACGGCTGTCATCTCCCTCAAAGAAAACGTTTCGTTCAACGTTTAACTAAGTTAAAGCCAGTGACCTGACAACGTTTTAATTAGAGGAAGAAGCCACATCTTTCGTAATTATGATTTAACTCTACACAAGAAACCAACCTGCTGTAAGAGATAGGTACTCTGAACATATTAAGATAAATTATAAAATGCTGTTTCAGACTTTAGAAATATCTGAAGTAGGTACTCGTAATAAATTATCAACATTCGCTTAAAGTTTCATTTTTGTTGTGTTTATTACTGTAGCTTATGTTGATAACACATTAAATAAATTAATTAATTAATCATATAATTACACGAACCCTTGACACGATTAAAAGTCGTTATGTAAGTAAGAAGTTTGTTGTTACTTATTACTTGTTACTCCAACCACCACTTGTTACTCCAACTATTGACCCAGAATAACACAGTTGAAGTGGCACTCGTAACTTGCAGTAGTACGTACAGACATAATTTCCTAACAAAAGTATATTATCTAGGGCTATCAGGCCATGAAGCCAGCAAGTCGGGCAGTCGTTTAGCTCCCTGACAACTTCACAAATAAGGTAAGGAGCCGCGGCGGCCACAATAGCTTGAAATGGCGCGGAAAGACCAAACGATCTCATATATCTCTACGTGCGCCGTATTAGGGCAAGGGCAAAAAAGGTTTATGTTAAACTTTGTTATTACACTTGGGGCTTAAATAAATGGTTAATGTAAGTTTTTTGTTCTGAAAATTTTTAGTAGCATTGTATAATTTGAAAAAGCAGATACTGGTTTTAAAAGTCATATACACCCAGTCGACACAAAACAATATTTTCAATTTACTTATTTTTAGTCGAGTTTAGAAGTATCAAAGGTCATATTTTTGTTACAATTTAAGATTGACAGACACAGCCACTTGCGTGTGTTTAAAAAGATTGAAGTTAATTTTTGCTCATTAGTTCGTAAGTGCCATTAAGCTCCTCAATGAGTTGGGTGTACTCGTACGTCACGGTGCGGTTCACGGGCGATTGGGCGCCGCCCGCCCTGCGACCAGCCAGGTAATAGGCGGAAAGTGAATAGTCTGCAACCTACGTAGAGCTACATACCTAGTTCTAGGGTGTTAAACATTGTTGTTCTATTATTTGAGATTTTTTATTGTACACATCTCCGGATAGAGACTAAAACCGATTATTTCGTCGGCCGTTTGGTGTAGTGGTTCGAAACGGACTACTATTCCGGAGGTAGCGGGTTCGATTCCCGCACAGTACAAACATTTGTGCGCATGAACATATTTGTTTGTATTGGACTGGGTGTTTTCTATGTATATGTATGTATGTATTTACAAAAAAAAGTATTTAAGTATGTTTATATCCGTTGTCTAGTAGGTACCCATAGTACAAGCTTTGCTTAGTTTGGGACTAGAAGCGCAGTGTGAAATGACCAAGGATATTTATTTATATTTATTTATTTTATTTATTTAGTCCAAAAAAAGGGATTTTTTATTGCCTCTAGTTAAAAAAGAATCAAATGCTTAGGCGAATAAGAAATGTGTTAACTTTTATCTTAACACAATTTGACAAATAAATAAGGAAATAAGTTTTCAATCCTTCCCGTTTTATCCTTTCGCGATAAAATTCACTCTTCCTCACTCAATAGAGTCAGACGCCGACGTCAACATGCAAATGGGTGTGCGTGCAACATCAAGTGACATCAATATTCAGCCTACAAGCATCTACAAGTACAAAACAGGCCGTCTTTATTCATGAAACTCTACACTATACAATGGATAGCACAGACGATAATCAATAGACCTACGGACTTCATCGAATAATCAACTCTGACTTTGTTAATAAAGTAATATTAAATTCAAATACTTATTCAGGGTTAACTTCGCAAAACTTTTAGCACTAATATTAATAAATAAGGTCGAATTTCACTAGTTATTGACATTTTCTAAAATTATCCGACATAGGTACATCCAAAATTCAAACGTTCAAATGTTGATGGAGGTCCAATCACCGTGTTGTTTGATATTTCAAGTTGCCAACTGTGTATTTTGTAAGTACCTACACAAACAAGTGTCGTTGTGTACAGTAATATTTTGACAATTAGTTAATCGATCATTACTGTACTTTAAATATTTTTTGTACGTGAAGAGTTACCTATCAATAATTTATTTTGTGGCGCACACTATGTTTTGATTCAAAGTCTTTCAAAAAAACCTTGTGCTAAGTTGATTACGAGGGAATTTGAGATATGTTTTCCCAGTTAATAATCCACACACATCTAACACTTACAGCAATGACTTGCCATCTGATCAAGCTACACTGTAGTTCAGCGTACATTGTCGCGATAACGGACCTCCCCTAACAGACCCCGTAGTTATAGTGCAACTCTGTTAATATTACAGCCTGCAGCGAGAGCCTCTAATGTAATAGCCCCTTTAGTACTCCTTTCTACCTCGTTACATCTAGCACGCGAGTCACAATTACTCTTTTATAGTTTTTAAAATTGTATCTTCTCGTAACTTTTTTACAATTTATATTAATAAACATATTTTAACAAAAAATAAAAGGTGTTTTGAAATCTAATTTTTTCAAAAACCTATTTTTCATAGTAGGTACTTTCCACTCTAGTCATAATAGTACCGCGTTGTATACTGTATTTGAAAGCAAAGTGTGAGGAACACAAGCGCGTCCACTTCGGATCATTAGTTCCATTAAAACTTTGGCTAATTAAACTTCGGCAACTTCGCGAATTGATTGAGCAAATACTTCCCAACAAAAAGACAATAAAGTATGTTATACTGAGTTTGTAGACGAGCTATTTTAACTAATTGAGTTTTCTTGAAGATTTCATGCAATAGTTTTGAAATAGGATATAATGTTATCAATATAAAAACAAAGCTGTGCTATACCTGTCTGATTTTAGGTAAAATGTATAAAAATAATTCATCAAATTTACAATATGAGTTTATAAAAATGCTACGAATTTTCACGACCATAATAAGGGTATAATTAGGTACGAGTGAATATGTATCGGTGTCATTCAACAGTGTTGTTTGAGTATAAAAGAAACATTGGAGTCCACGAAGAAACCGCACTGTCTTGTTTTTAATCACAAAGAGTGTACTACAAAATGCATCTGTCACACTTTCGTAAAATATTACGGGCGCTACGCCGTAGCAATTATGACTACGGTCGCGGTCTACGAGAAGCTACGAGACGCTACGATGTTAAAATAAACTCATTTCGTGTTTGTGTGTATTCGCTCATTATTCATGGATTTACTTTTTTGATGTTGCAAATTTTGGTCGGCGTTAACCAGACTTGTTGCCATCATTATACGCAAAAACCTGTGTGATAACAGATTTACGTGGGGAAAACTTTGTGTAATCAATTTCAATCATTTTTTCATACGTTTAAATATTAAATATACCATAACATATGAAATTTAAAATAATGTGCTACATGATTTGTTTAGCATCTGTAATATTCTTTGATTTAAACAAGTAACATAAAATACCGTAGCATAAAGTGTGCGCAATAGGCAATCTACGAGAACCTTCAAAAATGCAATTCCCGAAGGCGTTGACTCTGAAACTCAATTCAGTTTGTTTGCATACACAAGGCTTGAGTCACAAGGACCTGCACTATAAATTTTCTCCCGCTCTATCGAATGACATCAGAGAGGGATACAAACATGTCCAAGTTTGTTCGAGCTTACTTATTTTGCTACGATAAATAAGCGCGGGCAACTTCGGGCTTCCGAACTGTAAACTTTTAATTAACTTGCCGCGAACAATGAAACTAATGAGTTTAGTTGCACTCAAAGCAGTAACATTTTGAAAATTAATTCTACCGTTTCACTTGATTCATTAGTAAGACTTGGCAAACTATCATTTTAGGCAGTTATGATTTCTAATTTTTAAAACATGTTATATATTTTTTTGAAAAGTTTTACTGAGTTAGGATTTCAAATATTATTTTCACTTATTATCGAGATCTATACCGACTCATGCATGCACACCTTGGACGAATAAACCACATGCATACACTCACAAGACCATTTTTACAAGTGGACAATAGTGCTAGCACTTTTTTTTTTTTTCAGAAATCAAATAAGTTAATAGTTTGTATTCGGCTAAGCATTGTCATCAAATAAGTTTTCCAGTAAAGTATACCTTAACGGCCATCAGCTCTTCGAGCTATGTGCCCCGCCCACTGCCACTTGATTTTAGCGATTCTGCGGGCTATGTCAGTCACTCTGGTTCTCCTACGGATCTCCTCATTTCTGATTCGATCACGCAGGGAAACTCCGAGCATAGCACGCACGCGGGGCAGGAAAGTTCTTGAGTGGCGACCACGAGCTGGAAGACGTAGCGTGGGCAGGCCTCCCACTAGGTGGACCGACGATCTGGTGAAGGTCGCGGGAAGTACCTGGATGCAAGCGGCGCAGGACCAGTCTTTGTGGAAATCCTTGGGGGAGGCCTTTGTCCAACAGTGGACGTCTTTCGGCTGAAACGAACGATACCTTAACGTCACTAAACAGGCTATACATAATACTGCTGTATTATCTATTCAAAGGTGACCCACAATTTGCGACCTCATACATGATTTTTCACGGTCTCCCGCAACATCCCGGCCGTTTTGAGTCCGTTTCCTTCGACAAAGCAAATTTACGTCGCCGCCATCTAGTCAGCGCTCGACCCGCATCAATCTTGCACCGCGTTATAAATAATTCATTTTGTCTCTCTCTCGTTCGCAGTTCGGGACGAGACGTAAAACAATTGTTTTATTGCAAGGGAAGGCCTTTACGAATTCATGGTAGTGTCGTCGGCTTCGAAAATGTGGTCTGACAATTATATTATCATTGAAATACTTTGCAACGGTCACCTTTCTTCGATTTACCTTATTTATATTTGTATATTGAAAATAGACTGTAACACTAACAAAATGGCTATTTCTACATGTTTCTATTTTATGAATGGTAAACTATTCGTAAATCAGATCTACCCCTTGTGACAGGACTTCTAAGTTTACGTTTACATAGTCGTACGAAAGTACATAATAAATTACGTTTGATTGGATCGTGGTACAAAAAAATAATTTCAAACCAACAATTTAGGGGATGAATAATTATTATGTCAAAAATAAACCAAAACAAAGTCAGACAAACGAGTAAATCTCTCGCTTCCGCAGGGAAACGACGCCAGCGTCCGCGGATGCCGGCCGTTCATAACTACCAGATATTTGCATCTCTCCCACTAAATAATGCTGCATTTTCATCATGAAACCAATAGACGTAATTCCAGACACATTTCACGAAAGAGGAGGCGTTTAAACAGCAGCTATTGTTAACCAAATCGCCCGCCTGTAATTCTTTTCAAACTTGTTCATCATAATAATATTTCACATTTTACGAAGGAGATTCTTCAAACTCCCAGCAGATAACCGTTTAGTTCCTCTAAAGTGTTCAATCTCCGTTGTAGAGAGCGATCGCGTTTATTGGCGTAGTTATTGATGGTTCCCAAACTAGAAATTTCGGACCCTCAAGTATCCAAATATTTTTCAATTGCATTGATAAAATATGAAAAATTGGATAATTTCAGAAAAAAACGATTAGTTAAACTTGACGCGTTTTATAAAACGCGAACGTTGGCGAAGTTCATGAATGTGAATTTAGCTGACATGAGTCAGTGAGAAGATTTGGTCGAATACGACCACACGCACAAAGTCACAGGCGCAACTAATTAATTTTAATACTACGAAGTGGCCTCCTACTAGGTGGACCGACGATCTCGTAAAGGTCGCGGGAAGAGCCTGGATGCGGGCAGCGCAGGACCGTGCATTGTGGAAAACCTTGGAGGAGGCCTTTGTCCAGCAGTGGACGTCATTTGGCTGAAACGGAACTACGAAGTAAACTATGATAATTATGCAAATGCATGGACAATAGTTTGATATGCTATCTCTAATCTGTTGATTAGATAATATAGCTAATTAGTACTGATAAATTGAATGCTTAGCTTGAGTAATTTGCTTGCTAGATACACGTACATTTTCGAATACGCGTACGTATTCGCAATTCGCAATATTATGTACGAGTATACCTGCAATATCGCCACCCCCCATAATATAATCACATATTCTTAAAGCAAATTAAAAAACATTTCCACAATAACAAAATGCTTCCAAATTGGACTAATGATAATAACGTTTGGGAACCACTGGCCCAGCTGCAGCCGTGGAAGACAAAACGTTCCTACAAGACTTACATTGAAACAAATGATTATTAGCTGTAAGCGTTTCTATTTTCAACCGACTTCAAAAAAAAGGAGGAGGTTCTCAATTCGACCCGTATGTTTTTTTTTTTTTTTTTTCTATGTTTGTTACGCGATAACTCCGCCAATTATGAACCGATTTGAACAAATCTTTTTTCGGCGTATAGGTAATACGTCAAGGGTGGTCCCATTTAAATTTAATAATAGAAAAAACAACCCCCAAGGGTGGAAAATTGGGGATGAACTTTTTTATACGCAATATCTCCGCCGATTATAAATCAATTTGAACGATTATTTTTTTGTTGAATAGGTATTATCAAAAGGGTGGTTTCATGCGAATTTGAAGAAAATATTTCACCCCCAAGGGTGGAAAATTGGGGATGAACTTTTTTATACGCAATATTTTTAATTTTTAGTTTTTTTTTGTGTTCACGCATTTGAAGTCGGTTTTATTTTTTTTAAAAGTTAATTATTATAAATTAAATAGCGTTTCTAATTGAATGTAGCTGGTATTTCATGGAGTGTTTCTTGTAAATCGTCTTTTACGAGACTTTGTTGCAATTGTTGCACTACATTCCTTAGTATTATTTATTAGTCTTGTAAAACTCTTCTTAATCTTATACAAGCCGCTGTAGTTGGATCTGTAATAACAGAAATGCAGTTAGAATATTTTGCAGTAGATTAATTTAAAAAAAACCTATGTGCAAGGGAAGTGGAAAAAGCGGGGTTCACTGCTTCTATTTGATACAATTAATTTAACACTTGATCTACCAAATACAATAACACACCGCATCGCAAATGGATTTCCATGGCACACGCTGCGGCGGCGTTTGCAATGCTAATACTTGACTCACTAACTCACTCTACATCCACTTGTGCTAGCGCTGTTGACTTTGCCCCGACCAGTTTGTTGGCCAGTGCTGCAAGCGGGAAACTTATTACGTTGCTACGGCGATAGATGGCACTCTGCGTCATTGGATCGCGGTTACGATATATCAGCGGACTTCACACACTATTTTAAAAGATCCATAGCGTAGTTAATTCAATGTCATACTTAACAAGTTATTTTTTGTTAGACACCAATTATTGTTAATTAAGAAGGTTTTTAGTTAGACGTAGGTATGATTTTCATTTACTTGTGTACACCGCAGTAATTTGAGAAGTCTATTGTTGAATTTAACAAAAGCACAACATTCGTCTAGGCGCTGTCGTCCAAAACAATTCGTCCCGCTTTTAATGCAGACGTTCTCTTGCTGGCATTACTCGTCGCAATATATGCAGACTCGGAAACAATCGCGATGTACTCTGCTTTACGAACATTCTGTATATAAATACATCAAAAGTAGTAAAGACCGCAAAATTTAATGTAGGTTTTATAATACCTTCTTCACGCTGCTGATATAATAATGTAAAATTAAATTAATATATAGTGAATTTTTTTGGAAATGTGAGCACTAAACTGCATAGTTTTAATGAGTTAGGACGTGTAAAAGTGCTATTTAAAAGCCTATTTGCAAAAATAAATGAGTTTTATGAGTTTTTTTTTAGAGAGTAAAATATTGTTTTAACGAAGACATAAGGTACTTTTCAATTGCATAGTATAATGCAATGCTAGCACACAATTTTGGATTAAATACTTAATTAAACTTGTGGCAGTTGTCAGATAAAAGAAAAGATTCAGGTTTAGGTTCAAGACCCAACACCGGCGTCATTAGCTTGCCTAAAATAATAAATATTATCTTTGTCTATGATTGTATATGTCTTGCATCTCGTACGGGAACATAAATGTCTGAAAAGAGCTGAAAGAGCCTGGTTTACTTAAGAGAATTTATATCCTAAGTCACCGATACCTACGAGTATGGAAGGTGTTCGTGTTATTTTAAATATTTCAAGTTCATACACATAACATTTATTTTTATGTCGAGTGAGTTTGGCCGTGTGGCACAAATTGGCTCTCGCAAGCTGTTTACCGCCGCTACAGCGGTAAAACAGTTATCGGTATCGCGATATTAAATATTCAGGAAGCAGAGAAAATTTTAGCACGAAAAGAACAGCCGATTAGGTATATGGGCAGTGGGCACTTTATAGTAATAACAATTAACAATACCTATAGTAGTCAATTCATTACAATTTGACTTAAATGAATGAATTATGCTTGAAGATACTTCGCGCTTTCATAAATTGCCAGCTCATACATTTAACTTAAATAAATAAATAAACCTGATTGATATTCCTTCTGTGGGCAATGGGACGTTCGACGACGGATTGTCACAATAATTATGCAGCCTGTACTGCAGCAGAAGAAAAAACTTAAAAGAAAATATCTTTATTGCCAAAACTGTGTACAATTTGTGCAAAAAAATAGTTACAACAGTGTTACCCATATCGGGCATGCAAGACTTATATGGTTTTCTTTGAGCTGTGACGTTTGTTACCTCTATAG
Source organism: Ostrinia nubilalis (assembly GCF_963855985.1). Taxonomy (NCBI): domain Eukaryota; kingdom Metazoa; phylum Arthropoda; class Insecta; order Lepidoptera; family Crambidae; genus Ostrinia; species Ostrinia nubilalis. The sequence goes on along the minus strand of NC_087088.1, from coordinate 19,325,867 downwards.
AGGTAGCTACAATTTGCTTATTGCAATGCATTAGTCCTTTTACGCTGCAAGCGCTTTCGAATGTGAATTTCTCGTATGAATAAAATAAACTTATCGGAACCTGCACCATTGTTAAGATATATTTTTTAAAAGATTAATCCATTTCAATTATTAAAACAGATTTATCCAGTGAAACGTACGTGCCGATTGCCGCCAAATTGTGTACTGTATTTAGAGAAAAACATTTAAAGCAGTAAATAGTAAAATATTTGGATTGTCAGTGTAATAGAAAAAAGTTGTCAAAGAGTTGCTATATTTAGTTAGGGCTATTATTAAAACATTGCTTGCTAAGCTAGTTAACGCATGTAGTTGACCGTGTAGTTTCTGAATTTCGTAACTTAAGCGGGTAAGCCTCTTTCAGAACATATAAACCAGTCCAGCTTACCGTGCCACCTTCGTATATTCTGATATTTATGACTAAAACTACCCCTATTTAACAATTTGCATTTCAATTGGTACAGTAACCGCAAAACAGAATATTAAGGACAATCAGCGGCAAATTGAATACAGTATTATTTCCATAAATTACCAACACATAATACGAGTGTGCTGGGTTGATTCGGTCATTTGTATGCGGGGCGCCGTGCATTGGAATTGAGACGGTGCTTTTGTCACCTCCTTTAATTTTTCTTCTAATTCGTCATTTAATCAAATTACTCACGTGTGATTAAAAATAAGTTTTTAGTTCTTTGTTTCGTAAGTACGAGTATTACTATCTCACATGGTTGGGCAATTGGTACGTACCTACTTGCAAATGTTTTTCATCAAAGTTCATTTGCCTCATAATCAGTTTTTCGTAAAAAATGCTCCATCAAATGACAGCCCACTTTCAGCTTCAGCTCTCTTCAAACCGTTTGTCGTCCACCAGCCGGACGTCCGGTGCGACGGTGGCGCCGCCCTGGTGGCCGCGTAATTAAATTTGAGTGTAATCGCGCCACCTGAAATATACGCCGCTTTGTTTGTTGCGTCGCGTCGGCCAGGGAATGTCTTTGTATGCGGAGATAAATTTTGTAATTGTGTATGCGGCTTTTGTGACAAAGGGAATAGTTTTGCCTCTTATTTGGCCACGTCTGCTGACATTGTTTGCAAAAAACATGAGTAAACCTAAACAATTGAAATTTTCCAGAATTTGCGTTCTAGTCGTTTCGTTTGTACGTTTCAAACAAAAAGTCAGCCCTGTTTGGTAAAAAATTTAGTATAGATTTAGAAAATGAATCCGAAACAATAACTGATCCAAAAGTATCACAAAGATTATGAGACATGTAGAGGCTCCTTAAGAGCAAAATATTAACGATTTGTAAGCACTATTTAATAGTCTATACAAATAAAGAAATTTTGACATTGACTTTGACAATATTAACAATCTAACCACAGTTCCTACATACAAGATAATAGAAAGTTCGGTCCTTTCCGTAAGATTCTCTAGTAACCCAGTGGGCAGCTTCCTTTCCCTCGAGGTCTATCTCATGTCCATTGTCCATGCCCATTCATTTGATTCTCATGTTGCTGCTAATTACAGAGGTGTATGAGACGTGGCGCTGCGGTCGCATAAATACAGATCAACGTCGCCCGCCCGGCCGGGATAAGCCGGGCCGCGCGTGCGGTTGCTATGCCTGTACAATCACATTAATGATGGGCTGTTACAATTATTTTAAGAGACAATTCTAATGGAATTGTTACGTGAGAGCACGTGTATTTGTAATATTAGCCGAGTAAACTTCCGGTTGTACAGAGTTTGTTTGAACCTGGCTTCTGCCTCTGGCGAGATTGTGTCTCTACCAAGGTTTGTTTGTATTTTAAAATTGATCAATAGGAGTATTTTTGTTTGCATTTATATTATAGTAAGTATCTACGTATAATTACAAAGTAATAATAGCTTCAATTAGATACTATATGAACACACAACGCTGTTAATTACAGAGCCTACATTTACAGAAATGAATACTTTGGTTCGCGGTGCGTATTTGTCATCTAATAGCTCAGAATTGGTTCAAACGCAGCAAGCCTTTGTGTCTGTGGGGGAAGAAATCTCAAGAAGAATGCGATGTTCGATACAGCGAGGAACAAAAAAGTTGATGGACATTTTCGTCACGCATTCTTGACATAATAAAAATTACAAGCGCCGTGAGTCCCGCGCGGGCCATAACGCGCGGGTTATTCCGGATAATAACGTGTGTCGTAAACCCGGCCTGAGCAGCTGGCTAGAGAGGTCTTCGGGGATTTGTCTGAATTACTAGAATTAATAGCTGCGGTGTTGAGTATTAAAAGATAAAAACAATTTAATAACCGAAACAAAACGTCTTGGTACAGTTCTGGCTTCTCGTGTCCTTTATTTTTATGAGACAAATAAAACATTCACCAACTGATAATTTCTTGGTCGCGCCCCAACGAACATGCACTCCTCGCGGCGCATCCTTTGCAAGGATCGTCGCTTGTCGTCATCAAAACCTCGTTACGTTTGGGTCGCTAAGGAGATTCTGGTATGGAGTGATTGAATTGGTGTGTGACAAAACATATCCCTCGCAACTTGATCAACAAAGCCTTGATAGAAAAGCGGACTTTATGGTTATTATTACATAATGTTCATTAACCTTCACCAACCTTTTTTTCCTTTGAACTGGCGCGCGTGTAAGTCAATTTAATATGAATGTAATAAAAGTCCATCGTAAAATATGTGCTAACGCTATTTATATTTGCCATGTCCCACGAATAAAGTGGATTATGTTCGAGATATTTCAATTGGAGCGGTAAAAACCGTATAAAATGCCAGCATAAACGGGGCAAGTGTTCATTTTGCGCGACCTACGCCGCCCACCTCATATATTTTCACGTTCGGATGTGTACAAACTAAATTAATGAACATGCCAGCACTTTACTGCTAAACGTTTAAACATATATCCGTTTTATGCCCCAACAGCGCCGTAACGTCTTTTACGAGCGAAGAACGTGAGACGTTAAATTTTTCCAAACGCCACCATTATTGAAATAACCATATAAACGAGGGGCGCCATCTATGATTCTGAAAGCAAAAGCTATTAATTTTAAAGATATTTTTGTTCTAGTTTATTTATCATCTTACTTTAATACAATTTTTCACCACTTAATTAAAATTTCTATAGAGCTAAGCCGCAAACGGAACAACCAGCCCTGAGAAGCCCGCAACTTAATCGGAAGTTAAAAGGAGGAGGAGAAGCCTCGTCCGCGTCCGTCCTGCGCCGCCCGGCCGCTAGTTGCAGCGGTCGCGGTGCTTTAAGCTCGCGGTGCTTTAAGCTCGCGGTGCTTTAGTAAGCTCTTAATAAAGCGGTAATCCACGGACTATGTGCACAGGACGAAAATAACAGATTGACAAATACTTCTGACAAAAAAGTTTCGACCATGCGTTTGAGTTGAAAACTAGTCATATGTTAATTTGCTAAAATATTATCTATACTTATAATAAATCTGTAGAGAGGTCAATTCTGTACATGAAATATATTTTCAAAATAACTATCAGGGGGTGATTAGTGATCGATACTGATGCCAAAAATGCAATCAGTAAATTTTTTGTCTGTCTGTCTGTCTGTCTGTCTGTCTGTCTGTCTGTCTGTCTGTCTGTATGTTCCTTATAGAAACAAAAACTACTCAACGGATTTTAACGAAACTTGGTACAATTATTCTTCATACTCCTGGGCAGGTTATAGGATACTTAAGAATTCCCACGGGAACGGGAATTAGCGGGAAAATCCTGTTGTATGAAAAAACTAAACCGCTTAAGTTGGACGCTTGAAATTTGGCATGCAGGTACCTTAGTAAACTTAAAGCTTAGTTACAACAGGATATTGCAAAATTCCCACGGGAACGGGAGTTACCGGGAAAAAACATATGTATGAAAAAATCTAAACCGCGTAATATAGACGCTTGAAATTTGGCATGCAGGTACCTTAGTAAACATAAAGCTTAGTTACAACAGGATATTGCAAAATTCCCACCGGAACGGGAGTTAGCGGGAAAAAAAATTGTATGAAAAAATCTAAACCGCGTAAGATAGATGAAGGGGGTAAAACGGGATCCACGCGTACGAAGTCGCGGGCGGCCGCTAGTAAGTAATAAAAATGAATGCCAATTAGTTAACAAGTTAAGACAGAACTCTTTTTATGTAAGATTTTACTTTAACAATTTTTATCTGTACCACGCATGATTTTTAACACACTTGCTTCGGTTGACTTACGAGAATCTCTACTTTTGCACGACAAATAAAAGCTTGTCTCTATAGAGTTTCTGTTTTAATAAACATCAATCCTTACGAAAAATTTAATTTACTCACTTTGAAACTAGCCACAAGAAATTTTAAAGATACTCGTCATCTTTTGAAAACGAGACCACTGCCGCGGGCATCAACTTAGCCGACACATTTAAGTAAAGCTTAAGTGAAAACTGAAAGCTTCAGTCATGAGCAGTGACAAGCTTCGCAGCTTAAAAGCACTTAAGGAATCCTTAATGAGAGGCGAGACGACAGCGAAAAAAGCTCGGACGTAGGAATTATCGCTTTCCTTTTAAGCTTTTGGGAATCCCCGATTTCTTTCTTTGGTCAGAGTTTAAGCTGACAAAAGCAACGGTCTGATACTACAAATGGGCGCTGCAGCGCTGTGAACGCAAATCTTTTACTGTTTTATTGCATAAAGATTGCTCGCAAGAACTTAATATTTAGAGATAAGGTTTTATTAGACATAGCCTAAATAACCATAAAATTGTGAACGACTTTTCATATAATAAGACAAGGATAAGACACAAATCAACTTACATATTTTTTGTGTTCTGTACATGTCATATCAGATCAGGAATTTATAGCTATTATTTGGATTAAACTCGTATTTTGATTATGACATTTTTAAACTACCTACTCAAAATTTATATAAATCCTGAACTCATGAAGAATTTCAATGTTTACTTTCCAAAACTGAGCTATTAGTCATGGCCAAATTACCGCCAGCCTTTATAATAAGGTAAGCCATTAAATTAAATTGTACAATCTCGCCAGTATGAAATACCGTCATCTATTATGAAGTTACCCCCAATATTAACTACAAACTCGATGCAAAGTTAACCCAGCTATCCATTACTGGCAAAGTAGGTAGCTGTTCTCGGCATATTCCGTGCATACTCGTCCATGAATCGAGTTAATTCAATTTCGGCGTCTATTGCGAAGTTGCTGGGTGAAGGCGGTATGACCCTCAGAAGGTACGGCCGTTGGTAAATTTCAATTTGCGTCTCTTAGAAGCGTGTCACGCATGCTTATTGGCATATCAAAGACGGTCTGGAATTGGTACAAGTGACAGGATTCACTTTAGGAATTTGCTTTGATCTTAAATGTCTCTGTGTTTTGAATCGAAACACTATTTGAGACAGGAAGATAAAATACGAATTGGAAATAGAAACAGCGTTGTACTCGTAGTTATTTCAAACATTGCTTTGTTCAAATATTTTATTATTAGTGACTTTTCGATATCCCCCCAGATGCTAAAGTAATCAAGCCTTCTCTCGAATCAGCAGTTCGACACTGAAAGAAGAAAGAAAGAAAAGAAAGAAAATAACTTTATTTTGGCAACAACAAATTCAGGCAACATAGATCATACACAAAAATAATAATAACTAAGTTGCCAAAAAAGGTCACCCACTCAGTAATATCTTGACAGTGTGACTGCTAAGACACTGATACCGTCTCCTTGATTTGTATTTTAAAGTTATCAAAATTGGCGTAGCTATTAAAAGCTAAAAGTAGCAAACACTTTTGTCTTATTAAAAAAAATCAGCTACAGATTGCGGGGCTTAACAATAGAAAAATAGCTAAAAAGTGTTCGATCTCCCCCTTTACGCCAAGCGCCAAGGGCGGATTGTTTAAAGTTACAACCTTGTTTAGGGTCAAAAAGGGTTAAACGGTTTCGACGGGGATTACCCCATTATTAATGAAGTTTCGCAAATATCAAGCGCGTTACTATTCGTGTACGGGCGCTTGCAAGGTTTATGCAGCCTGTGTGTGGGCTCATTGGATCCTATACCGATCTAAAACTCATTAGTGCATAAGGTTTTGATGTATATTGTACCTACTTTATTTCTATAGAAAATACATTTCAAGCGTACGACTTTTATGGAGAGTTTTATACACTTTTTTAAACATTACATTTTACAGCTTTCATTGCAATTAAGTCGAATATAAGGTAGAGGGTGCAAATAAGCTAATTCTACCTGCAATATGAGAATATAATAAAAGAGCGTCTGTCGAACACGATCCAAATTAAATCACTGAAGACTAACACACAACCAGCCACGCGAGATTTTAATGTTAGGACTATCAAAGCACTGGCTGCTTGATTAGGTTTATAGCTTTTTGTAATATTTATCGCGATATTTTCATTTGGCACTCATCCATGTTTTAATGCCCCGTAAAATAATATCAACCACCTGGCAGCATATAATATGTCATATTATATAACACGCTACGGTCTTTTTATCGCCTGGAAGATGGCGCTGTAAATTTGATTGCTTCCTGCCCTAAGCTCTCCTAAGCCCGACATGTACTTTCGTTTTATTAAGTTCCCCCTCATGCGCGATATTACAACTCGATGTATCTGTCGGTGACAATATATTTTGTCTTAATTAGCTGGGTAAACATTAAATCACCTTAATACTTATAGAGTGTTAGTGTAGAGGTACAATGTCTTTTTTTTTGTAACTATAAGATCGTGATTATGAACGAAAAAAAGACTATGAGTCGGGACTCTTACTCACAACCTGTTGCTTGCCAAGCTTCTACTCCAACCACTGAGCTACAAATGAAAAGGTATAGAAGCGAAAAATATAACTTTGCACCGATGGGGCGACACTGATTGCTCTATCAAGTAAAATGATTCAAGGTTAATAAATAAAACTCACATCCCAAGTGTGCAAAACAACGTCGCTCCAAGAATGTAACTTAATAACAGCTAATACAATGGCGCCATAAAGTTTCCAACCTTAATGAGCCAAATCAACAGTCCGCGAATCCGCGTTCCAAACATCCTGAAGTGTGAACGAAGTTTATGCTCCCGAGACTACACGACGACGTCAAAGTGACGTCAAAGCGATAAAGAGGATTCCCGGGATTGTTGCGCGACTGTTGCCGGCAATTAATATGGCGACATCCTGGCGGAATTTTAATAAAGCCGAGCTGGCAATCACCGAACTTTACCACATTTCATGAGAACTGTCTGGTTGACATGTAATAAAGCATTTATATCATTCGTGTGTAGCGTGTTGTTTGTTTGAGCTAAGTAAGTACATGTGATTTAGTAAATATGCTAGGTAAGAAAATGAATATACCTATTGGAATACTAAACCTTTTAGTGAAAATTCTTTATCAAAGCGTAAGTAGTCGTTAAAATAGCTTTAGCGCCTGTTATTAACGGTCGCAATTTGACAAAATCTCTTTAGAACAACACAGAGAAAATGACAAAATTAAGTAATTACGTCTAAAACTCTCTTCGAATTGAAGCTGTCTCTCTAAACGAGTGCCTACGTTTCTATTCTTGACAATCACATCGTTAGTATTATAGCAATAGAGGCGAACGCAGAGGGATCACCATCACCACCCATCATTCTATCTTGCTCGATGGAATAGTAATTGGCTTAAATGGTATTGATGAATCTTACAAATGAAAAATTTTCATTCTAAGACTAAATTCTAAGAATTAAAATTTTTCATCTGTTTTCGGGATCGGTTTCCTTTTATGCGCCCCGTCAGTGATCATAGCATTAACAGTACAACATTTTCTGGTCAAGTAAGTTCCAAATCTCTTAATTTTAGAGCAGCGCAGAGCCGGTTGTCATAGTAATCCATTACAATCCTTTTTACCCATCAGTGGATGTGATTTGTTTGAAGTAAAGATGAGAAAGCCTACTGTTGTACCTAACTTCATTGTACCATTGTCATTATTTGGCAGCAAATTGGTGTTTTTTGCAGACGCTTATAGATTTTTAAGTAACTTAAATTTCGTGTGCTGGAGTGTTTTGATGCTAAGTCGTAAAGCTTTGTCTTATAATGCTGGCTTCGTAATAATATGATTAAATAATAAATTATATTATTTTACGAGACGAAGAAGTGTTTAGGAGTTCAAGGCACGATTTTAAGTCAACATTAACGTAAATGAAACACATGATTTTATAATTCGGGTACAGGTTATAAATTAAGAGTGACGCGAATAATTGCTTTTGCCGAGTTTCGGGGTTTCTTTTGATGGAACAAGTAGGCAATTTTATTTGTCAATTTTGCTCCGTACGTAATTGTTATCGCTTGTTAGTTAATTGTTTGAACGCTAAACCAGTAGGTTGGTAATTAAAAGTAATTTTAGAACTTTTCAGCGGAGTGTAACAAACATCGCTAATAAATTCAACATTATGTCATTTACCTAAGTTAACATCCATTAAAATCCACGGATGGAATAAACATTTGCTTAATGCGATTGATCTGTAACGGGCGAGTGGTTGTAACATACCGCTCACGTGTCCGAGGTATGAGGGCAGGACGAAAACTAATTCCCTAGTGAGCATAGAGTCCCTTTTCTCTAAGTTAAGGCCGGGTAGCAGAGATAATGGCGAAAATGAGGTTTTCATTTTTCATTTTTGAGGTACTAAACGGTCATTCTCACGATTAGGCGTTCTCAGCCTAATTACCATATCATTTTTGAAATTTCGCTTAATTGACTTAAACGCATTTAAATATGAAACACATGAAAAGTACGAATTTAACAATCGTTAAGGCGTCAAATTATTCCAAGCGGTTTTCTCGTAAATGAGACTCAAAAATTTTATGGTCACGGTAATTAGATAAGGCTAATACTTAATCTAACGGTAATTAGAAAAAATATGTAAAATAGCAAGAAAACAATATCTTGCATTGATAAATTTGTATATAAATATACAGGGTGTTAGGTAAATGGGTATATGAGCCGAGACCAGCCCATGTTAACATACTCATATAAATACTATAGTGGTGTCAGAAAGTCTGGGAAAGGTACCATTATTGAGTAATCAGCTGATTCAGTTTTTGTCGCCAAATTGCGTCGTGACACCCCTGAAAATTAATAGTACGACAAACTAGCGTAGATAAAACAAATAACAGAATTCATTATAATTTTCTGCCTAAAAATTTGTGTCTGAGAGGCAAAAACCTTAAGCAATCCCCCAGGAAAATCAGTCCATTTAAAAAGATTTAGCACAAGTCAAATACCCCCTTACCTTATTTGATTCGATTTGGATTTTGGATAAGTAAAAGTAAACAAAGTGGTCAAGAATTAATTTTACTTCATAGACTTACTTATTAAAATAAACTGAATAATCAGGACCGTTCATTGTGGACGTCATTTGGCTGAAATGAATGAACGAACGAATCATTAAACTTGATAACTTTGATTAAGGAAAATGAGACATTGTAGGTAATCATTTAAATTTTATCATCGTAAATCACGATATTGTGTACTAAAAATACCTTAACTAAAAATAAGACACCATTGAAAAAAAACCTTAGGCATTAAAGAAATGTGTCCAACGCACTGTTTAATCTTTGAAGGACAACGAAATGTCTTTTGTTGACGAACAACGGAACCGGCACGTGTAGTGCGAGTGAGACGCAAGACGTATCGCACGGCGGCTTTCACTTGCAAGAAAGAGTCGGAAGATCATCGCGGCGCAGGAGTAGGGATGTGTAAGGAGGACATTGAAGGCAAAAAATCGATTAAGATTTTTCACGTGTTCAATAATAAATCGTTGAAGGATTTTTTTTCTACAAATAATCAATTTAGGTGCCATTAATTCATTTCCAATCATTAATGGAGACGACATGTGGTTGGGGTTAAGTTTTCATTTCATGATTGACTAATGAAGGTCGAGGTGCCGTAATTACAATCCAGTTGGTCAGTACAGTAGTCTTGCCGATTGTCTATCAATAGCCTATCGAAAGGCCACCCAATCACTCATACTATCGTTAATAAAATATCATATTTTCTAAGAAAAATAACAGCGTTTATCGCAAATTTAGCTAAAACATTTCCAAAAGCATGGCAGATTACGGTTTTCTTAATTTACCAAATAAAACTGTGTTGTTTTTTTTTCAATGTCTTCTATCAATGCAATGGTATCGTTAAACTAATTTAGACCCATCGATAGTATGAGCGATTTCAGGTAGGTAGGACCTATCAATTAATCGATAATTGATTTTAAGACATTCCTATTGATTACTCAGATGGTTTTCAAACAATTTGATATTTTAATCGATTTTTTGTAATATCAATATCGATTACCGATTTTATGGAAAAAATAATGACCCCGCACTAGTTGCACCGCGCCATGCGGCCATGTTTATTTGTTTACATTATTTTGTCAGTAAATAATTTGCGTTCGTTGCGATGTTTTGTTGTTGACGTTCTGGATAATTAGATATTCAAATAGCTAAGTAATACAGTGAAATTATGGTGATGTGTGTTGAGTGGTGTTGGTGCAATAGGACTTTGTGTCTTCTTTAGTGTGATGAACGATTTATTTCCGGGAGACCTTCCGTTCCACGATGCCTTGTAAATGTTTTCGCGGGTGGGTGAATCGACACCACCATACCACCGAAGGGAGACCCGGAGATCCCGTTCTTGAAAATAGGATTTCACTACAAGAACCTACCCGGTCACTTGAAAGCGTGGGAAGGTGAATTAAGTGAGTGGATGGATGTGATAGATGTGTTGCGATTCGTTTTGTGAATTAGAGTGAAGTGTTACCCCCTGAATACCTTGGATTGCTTGCAGAGTCAATAAAAAGAGGTAAGTGAAGAATTGGTTCAAAAGTAATAATAAAAGTGGGCGGTGCCGACTCGCGTCAAAATTTGTGAATGAAATACCGTTTGACCACGTTTGACCTAGGAGGGAGTTGCGCGATCGTAGGGCTGTCCAAAAATTTAAATAATAATAATTAATTTAGTTTTGTATGGGAAAATATTTTTTATTAAATATTACGATATCCACTTTCTGACACCACTATAGTATTTATATGAGTATGTTAACATGGGCTAGTCCCGGCTCATATACCCATTTACCTAACACCCTGTATAGCGTCATAAAAAACGCCGTAGGTACACTTAATAACCCTTTGAAAAAAGGAAAACACTCATTTCTATTATTTATTGTATCAAGATATTTTCAGTATACTGCAATAATCGAGGCTATAACAGGAACACTTAGTTTCGGCCAGAAGGGGCTACGTGTCACATTTTTTCATTAGAATCTTAATCATCATTTATTTGATTGCAATGTGGTACAAACGATTTAACATACAGATAATGGATCAGGAGATCTCACAAATTTGATTTTTCGGATATGCATATGTATATCGAAAAATTAATTAATGATTTAAGTGATTTTTCCTCTTTTTAATCTATCTGCGATCAGCCATCACCCATTATCAGATTAAATTGAATTTGTAATAATGACAGTTCCAGCTCAGCATATCCCATGATTTGTCACCTCGATTCTTTTAGAATAAGTTTTCAGATTGATGCTATTCGCTTTCTCCTGAGCCTAAATGCAGAATTCTTAGAATTTAGAAGGGATGCAGCAAATAGATTGCATGAAGGTCTAGTCTTTGGTTGTAAGCTTTACAGGATTTTCCACACCCTCTTTGACGTTTGGTATCACTTCAGTGGACTTTGTAAACCAAGGTGCACAGCTCAAGATTTTTAAAACTTTATTTTGAAAACGTTAAAGTATTTCTACATTTGCGAGGCTAAGTCGATGCCATGGGTACTACATGGGTTTTAGGATCCATTTGTATATACTTTGTTCTCCAAGCTTCTTCTGTCCAGTACCCATTGCATATCACGAAGTTTTTTCTATGCATAACAAAGCAGGTAGGATGCAGTTTAGGATGGTACAAAGTGCCTATACACTCTTGCCTTGAAAAGTCCCATTGTCTGTTGATTGGTTCTCTTTTGTTCTTTAATGTGATCACGCCAGGTAAGTGTTACTGTTGGGAAATCTCATCTTCTTAGGGCAAATGTATTATGGACAGATGTTAGTGGTATTATATTAGAATTAATTAATGATTTAAGATGTTAATATCAATTATACTAATAGTAAAAATAAATATCTGGTACGAGACATGTTTCATGCAGGGGTGACATCTCCTGGCCATCAGAAAGCCCCGATTTTACTCCAGGTAACTTCTTTTTGTGGGGTCACGTTAGGGGTTAAAATATACTCTTAAATCCAACAACCATGCAGCAACTGAAGCTGAACATTCGTAGATTCGATTTGAATCTATTTCGAGGTTACTCTAAGGAAAGTTTTTTAAAATTTTGATTGTCAGATTGGAAGAAAATACCGTACAGTTGTTATGCGAAAGTCTAGGTATATTTCATATTTTATCATCATACTTATTCAATCGTGAGTGCAATTTGTAGGTAATAATTTCATACAACGGTGATTATAAATATACGGTAATTAGTACATGGAAATTATAAAACGATAGTTTTTCTTCAAAATTTCCAAAATCTTCAGCGTATGCAAATACTGTCTTACTACAACGTATGAAGGCCAAAGTACTGAATCTATTTAAATTAACAACGTGGATCTACCTTCAAAAATCGAGTATAAAAATAAGGACATGGTAAATAGAAAAATTGAAAACCAAAGATATGGTAATTATACTCTTACGCAATTCATCGACGGTACGCCAACGCAATAGACGTCTACTTGCTAACAGGTCTTAGAACTAACTAAGGGCTCGCGCCGCGCGCGTAAATGATGTGTCAAATATTATTATTTAGGCTTGTGTGCCCAAAAACAGAAAACGTCACGGGAATTAGGACTTTCGCTCGGACAAGTAGTTTTTTAATTCTAATTATTTACAGAATGGTTCTATTGAATAGATATTTTGCTATGCGTAAGACAATCTTTTGTACTCTTTAAAATGTTGAATGGATTAAACCAAATCTATACGACATAAAAATTACAGCCAAGTTTTAACATTAAGTCGGTGTGCGGACGCGTAACGGTAATTAGAGAACAGAGGTTCATGAAATTAATTAAGTCACAAATACTTAAAATAGAGGCCTATGATTTAATGCACAACTGTATGGGGTTGTTAAGTAACATATAAAAATACTTGCATGTCTCTAATTTGTCATTTTTAACGATTTAACAGCCCGGACACGTAAAAACTAGCTCACCTGAGAATGGCCGTAAACAGTAAAATTAAAGGCTAAGATTTTTATTGGGCATAGTTGAGGATATTTTCTAGGGCTATTAACGGATGGAAACACGATTTGATGAAGTTGACTCGATAGAATAAATTCCCAAAGTTACCTCTATTCGTTTTCTATTTATGGTTTTATTTTTAAAATAAGCGATTTGAGATTCTAAATCTTTTACTAAACTAAAGTTCAGAAATAACTTGAGGGCTTTTAACGGATGAAATTTTTATATTGCGTCTTATTTAGTTACTATGTTAAAAAATGTGGAAAAAATCGTCCATGACGGCTTGGACAATCTCAATCAGTCGCGCGGTGGCGCTTACGGAGGACGGACGCGTGTCAGTTTTTTGGCCGTGACAGTTCGCGATTTGTCAATATTTTTGACAATGATGACTTTGATGAGTCACAGTATAATAATATCAGTGTTACTGGAGAAAGCTTAAATTTTTGATAATGAAGAATTATCAATTTTGTCTACCTATTGAAATTTAAATCGTTCGCATCCTTTTAAACAAAGACTCTACTCATGATATGAGACAAAACCAATGAGTTAAAATTACATTTTAATAGTACCTACATACAATCGTATTACACTCTTTAGAAGAGCACACTGACACAAATAAATAATAAAAAATACTGTCTAAGGTCTGTAGCTAAAGGTCTAAGCTGTAAGATAGAAGAATCTTCTAGCCAAAAAGATGGCAGATGCAGCAGATGTCAACGGATTTAAAACTGGAGTTCATATGACTCCTTGTAGACTTGAGTCTCTAGAGCGTCCCTTCCTCCACCATGCGTAAGAATGTTTCAAAAATACTGTCTAAGGTCTGTAGCTAAAGCTGCAAGATAGAAGAATCTTCTAGCCAAAAAGATGGCAAATGCAGCAGATGTCAACGGATTTAAAATTGGAGTTCATGTGACTCCTTGTAGACTTGAGTGTCTAGAGCGTCCCTTCCTCCACCATGCGTAAGAATTTTCACAAAAATACTGTCTAAGGTCTGTAGCTAAAGGTCTACGCTGCAAGATGGAAGAATCTTCTAACCAAAAAGATGGCAGATGCAGCAGATGTCAACGGATTTAAAACTGGAGTTGATGTGACTCCTTGTAGACTTGAGTGTCTAGAGCGTCCCTTCCTCCACCATGCGTAAGAATTTCCACAAAAATACTGTCTAAGGTCTGTAGCTAAAGGTCTAAGCCGTAAGATAGAAGAATCTTATAGCCAAAAACATGGCAGATGCAGCAGATATCAACGGATTTAAAACTGGAGTTCGTGTGTATCCTTGTAGTTTTGAGTCTCTAGAGCAGTGGTTCTTAACCTTTAAGTCATGAGGGACCATTTTACCAAATTTCTGTCTTGTCAGGGACCACCTCATAATCGGTCAAAACCAGTTTGACTGCAAAAATCAGTTAAAAGTGGTTTTGACCAAGGTGTGCAAGTGCACATCGTGGACCACTTGGAATGGGTCCAGGGACCACCAGTGGTCCGCGGACCACCGGTTAAGAACCACTGCTCTAGAGCGTCCCTTCCTCCACCATGCGTAAGAATGTTTCAAAAATACTGTCTAAGGTCTGTAGCTAAAGGTCTAAGCTGCAAGATAGAAGAATCTTCTCGCCAAAAAGATGGCAGATGCAGCAGATGTCAACGGATTTAAAACTTGGAGTTCATGTGACTCCTTCTAGACTTGAGTCTCTAGAGCGTCCCTTCCTCCACCATGCGTAAAAGTTTTCCAAAAATACTGTCTAAGATCTGTAATAAAAGTCTAAGCTGCAAGATAGAAGAATCTTTTAACCAAAAACATGGCAGATGCAGCATATATCAACGGATTTAAGACTGGACTGGCACCACCTTGCAATGTCATCCTCTCATTGTTATCTGTAATGTAAATTATTTTAAAAATGTATTTAAAAAATAAAATGTTCGTTTTATTATTTCAATAATCTGACCTCTCAACTCAACGACACTACACAAACACCTTTGTTCGCAACTGTACTGACGAAACCTCGATATTATACCGTTCATTTAAGATGGCAAGCCTTATGTATGGAACGGTCGCTTTTTTGTAACCTTTATAATTTGGTCGGCTTATAGAAGAATTCCTGATATTTTTTTGCAGTTCGATAACTTTCTTATAAGTCGTAATATAAAGCTGAAATTAACAACATAGCTTATTCAAGGAACATTTTAATTTGTCCATTGTATGCCATGTTCCCTTGTTATAAGGGAATCGCGTATTCGGCCACGAAAGTAAGACTGACCGAAAGTAATAAATTAGATTTCTTGAAATCTCTCTTTTGCGCAAAGCCACATCATTTATATTTACTGTGGTTATAAAGGTGTACCAGGGGTATATGCTACACCTTTTTATTCGATTGTAAGAGTACTGGTTTACTCACAAATCCGTTTTATCTGATTTTCGAAATCTTTTAATTACACTGGTGTTTATCATTCAAATCAATGACTAATGTTTGAACTAATTTGGACATATCAAGGTCTATTGTCTATCATTGGTATTTTTTTCAAACTTCTGCGTTGAGCCATTTACGAGATCTGGGACATCACAAAACATTACCCCAGCAAAATTCTAAATAACTTGAGAACCGGAACACGAACAAATTTTGCTATTCGTGGACAAATTACTACGCAACAAGAGCTATCTATCCATGTTTTTGGTTTCGGGATAGAACGACTTTCAAAAAAAAATTTTGCCAGGGTAATGTTTGAAACGTTACCCCAGCAAAATCTGTTTTTCCTAATAACTAAAACTATAATTTGAACGAATTTTGCTATTAGTGGACAAATTTCTGCTCACGATGGACTAATTATCTGCTATACTCTCGACTCTCTAAAGCACAACATTTATAAAAATTTTGCTGCGGTAATGCACTCCAGGTAACCGTGTGTGATGCTCATTGCTCATAGAGATTTTCGATACAGAGCCCCGTACATACGTTATACATAAATTATGGAAAGAAAACACCCAGACCAATACAAACAAATATGTATGCAATTTTAGTATGATATTTTTATTTATTAACAAACAAAAAGACTGAACAAAATTGATGCGTGTACTGATTAATGTAATTAACCTCATGCAAAGTTTCGTGAATTGCAACAACTATAATTTATTATCCAAGCTCTAAATAATCGCTACTACGAGTAACTGATCATAAAATGTTTTTCCAATCGCTCAAGCTCCCGAGGATCTACCGATAGGTCGGGTGACGTAATCTTGAAATTCTTTTAGCCGGCGCGGAACTTCCGGAAGGTCGGGTGACGCCACGCCTCTTTGAACCGTGTTTACTTTGGCAGTTATATTCTATATTTATTCGATTCTAAAATATATTCCCAAAAATTTTGAAAGTTGTTTTAATTTGTATCACTTGGATATGATTTGTATTATAAAGTGCTGTGAGTGTGACGCTTGAACGGAAGGAAGTCAACCTAACCTAACCAACTGCGTATTTCTAAACTGCGTATTTCTATACTGTGTAGCCGCGAGAGCTCTTTGGCGCGCTGTCTTCGGCGAAGTATTGCGCGCGCAGATTTTGACAGCGCGAAATACCTACTTTAGCAGAAATACCAAGCCTTAAGATACTTAGTTCCTAGAGCCCTAGCTCTACCTAGATATAATAAGAGTGTGATAGGAAGGAGAGTTAGAATGTCCTAGTGCGTAATTAATTCCATGATTTTTCTGTCCCACGATAAACATGTGTACTAATTGTCAATGTCATTGCCCCCAGCGCCCGCGGCCGGCCAGCTGCTGTTCCTGCTGGAGCCGCCGGCGCGGCTGGCCTTCTCCAACAGCACGGGCGCGCGCGTGTCCTGCGCCGCGCACGGCTCGCCGCCGCCCGCCGTGTCCTGGCTCACGGAGGACGGCGTGCCCGTCGCCGACGTGCCGGGCCTGAGGTCAGTCACCTTGTTGTTGACGTCACTTCTCCAACAGCACGGGCGCGCGCGTGTCCTGCGCCGCGCACGGCTCGCCGCCGCCCGCCGTGTCCTGGCTCACGGAGGACGGCGTGCCCGTCGCCGACGTGCCGGGCCTGAGGTCAGTCACCTTGTTGTTGACGTCACTTCTCCAACAGCACGGGCGCGCTTGTCCTTTTCACCACCTTTTCTTTTAACCATAGATTAACAACTTACCCCTGTCGGGCCTAGAATCTGAATGTCTTGTTAAGAGCGCGGATGCTTTACCTACCAAATGATCTGCGAAGCTGTTGCCCGACACGACAAAATTGGCTTCTATAATTAATGAACCACAAACTAGCGCTATCTAGAGCTACAAGCAAATATTAAAGTCTAGGACCTCTGTATTCAAATTGATTTTCATTTATAAGGAGGCAGGAGCTAACAGTCATTTGTAAACAGTTATGATATAATTCAAAAATATGGTGATATTGGCAAAAAGTTGTTTGCTTCCGTGAGGAAAAGGAAAAGTAAAACAAGCCACCTATCAGCGTCACTGTGCGTGGCTGACAAACGGCCAATCCCACTAAGTGTTTGGCTTCATCATATCTATTGTGGATTTGTCACTTGACCATCCATTGTGCGTCTTTGTCGTGTAGCCCAAACAGAAAACAACTTGTCCTCCAGCTACCCAAAGCAAACATAAGGATAAGGATTCCATTTGCAGTTCTTTCAAGGAATAAGTTTTTAAACTTATTCCATTTCTCAATACAACTTATTAATAACAACTTCTTAATACATTTGATGCCACTATTAAAGATTGCATCACTATTTAATTTTGTAATTGCTGATGAAGGAAGATATTATATTTTTTGTAAAAATAATATATTTTTCTAATTCCACCTGCAGCTGCTGTGCAAACTGCAGCGGAATAAGTCTAATTTATTGCCTCAAATCTAACTTTATGGTCACTGAATCTTTCCAAAAGATTTATGAAGAGAAATCGAAAGGATTTCAACTTCAAGTACCTGGCGGCGCCGCAGGCACGCTTCTTACGCTATAGATTTAAATAACTATTGGTATAAAGATAATTGTCAGTAATATTGGAAGCAGATTTATTATGTGATCCAAAATTTTGACCCCAAAGATTGATAGGATAGTCCCGGCATCAAATAAAGGTAATCTATTATATCGATCCTGACCTTTTTTGACGCTGAGTCTTCGCAGATTTTATTAGGTAGACGAGAATTATGGGCAAGGGTGAAGACATGCTTTTAATATCAGAGTTCTCTGAATCGTAAAATTACGATTCTCAGAAAATAACAATTCAACTTTTAAATTAAAAAGGTTTTAAAGCAGATAATTTTCGGAATGAAGTTAAATTATGTTATTACAGAAAAGAGGTTTACCAAAATTAATTTAATTTATAGCAGAATTGGAGTCGTCATTTTCAGACCTAGATCAGTTTTTTAATGATTTCAACAGAGTTTTGAGTGTATTGTTCAATTTACTTAGTCTTCAGAGTTCAGACTACAACTATTGCTGCTTAACAGGTCCACCTTAAGTGACTTTCAAGGTATCTAACGCATAGTTTCTAATCCTAATGGACAGTGATAATTTGAAATCCTGCACTCTATCGAGATTTCCATAAAAATGTCATTGCATCCAGGGCAATTCGACAGCCCCTGTCACCGCGGCCCGGGGGACTTCGGATTGTCGGATGCGATCACGGGCGCGCCGCGGGAAATATTCTATTGCATTACTTTGTATAATGCGCCTAGAATATCGGGCTCTGTGGACGCTCAAATCTTTGTGAAGTAGGAAATGGTATTGAGATGTTATTGCTCCACTTTGATTTTGATACTTTGATACTTATACCTATTTTTGAAAAAACATGCTCTATCATATTATTTTTGTCTAAATTCGGATTTATTTTTGACTTAGTAAGTAATAATGTAATATCCAATAGGTTTGTTTCGTAGATTGTGAAGTGTAATCACTAAAGTGGTTATTTTTGTTTATATGATATTTTATATCATACATCGCGTGAGATACTCTCCATATAGTTGTCTTCTACTTTCGTCTTGCGCACGCAGGGCCATACTCTTATAATATGAAGAGAAATAAGCGTCCTTTACTACAAAAAGATCAACTTAAATGATTGTTTTTTAAAACACCGCCTCGACTTTTAACAGGTACCCAAATAAGCGGCTTTTTCTGTTCCTTTCTGTTCCTTTCTGTTCCGTTCTGTTCCTTGTTCCGCTGCACTCGAGCACGCGCCGAGACGTTGAGATAAATGATTGATAAATTATGTATATGAAGCGGCGAGGCGCGGGCTAAATTTAGCGGACGTAGGGTAAAGTTGCCTATATTGTACCAGTTAACGAACTTTACAAGCTGTCACAAAAACTATCTAACTTAAGAGCATTATATTACTAGAAATCAAAAGTTTGTTCTATTGGTGTTCATTTTTTATTACAAGAAAATGAGAAAATGTAATATGAAAAACGATAATTAAAGTTTTTAAAAAAGTCTGAAAAAGTACAATTTAAGAAACCGGTTTCCTTAATTGTACCATAGGTATCCTAAATTGTACTTCATGACCGAAATGAGGTTTAAGTGCCCTTTATACACTGAAATCAGTCTTACTAATATATCTTTATAAAAATATTATTTTTAACGGGTTGAATATTAATAATGTAACTAATTAAAATAATCTAATCAACAACAAAACACAATGTAATAGAACTTTTATATAAAACTATTAAAGGGTTCTCTTATTCTACTTGAATCTTAATTAGTCTTAATAAAATCTTAACAGTTGGCCTGCCCTTGGAAATGGTTAGGTTTTTTGCATATTTGTTTGAATTCTATAAATGTCTCTTTAAGGTGGGTTTAGGTACGTTGAAAATACGTGAACACTCGTTAATTCCCTTGGATTTCTTTTCCAAACAATCTAAGGCTTTTTCTAAGTCATCTTGCGTCCATTTATAATATTTTTTATCCCTTCCAGACATCTGAAAACATTTCAATATAGTTAACAATCGAGTTGAAGAACCACCATACACCTAAATTGTACCGGTACATATTAGGCGTATCCTACCTGGTACAAATTAGGCAACCCTAAGTTTTATTTTTATCTGAGCAGGTGCCATAACTTCAAAATGCTAAATATCAAAACTATATTCTCTGAAAAGTACACTAATATGCCTACTTTCCAAAAACATATATAACAGTTGCAGTGTACTTATCGTTGCCACAAGAAATCCTTAGGTAAACAACCATAAAATAAGATCAGGTCGCCGTAAAAAATATTTTTATTTACTACACTTCACTCTGTTGTGACATCGAATCCAAAATAGCACCGATTGCGTCATATTGGTAGCCTTAGATTTTAGTGTTGTCAATTTAAAACTATACATTACGATTTGGTAGATTTTGAAGTGGTACAATTTACGAACCGGTACAATTTGAGCAACTCCACCCTAATACGGAAAATGTGAGACGGATAATTTCCTGAGCATAAACTGAAGGTTTAAAGCCTTGTTTAGTTTCGAGTGTTATTAATTAGTGGCGGAAAATATACTTGAACTGACGTATACCTAGTGTATTTCAATTTATTACTGAGGTACTTAATCTGTTGTTTCTTCTTTAAAATAAGTATCAAACCTGGTGCCACTAGGCTATGTGGACGTTTAAGCATTTGATTATTAAAAATATATACAACACAATCTGCGCTTGGTCTTGTAATGAACACATCGTAAGGAGGTCTATGATTGAGTTCTCAGCACCTACATTATTCCATGTATATGTATAAGGGATTGAATATGATATTTTCATGCCTTCGTTTAAGAAACCCCTGAATGAAATCCCTGTCACATCTCGGCCGGCATTAGCATGACGCGGGCGTTTGTCTTCGTTAGCGATATAACTCGAACGTCAGCGCTTGCGTTTCTCGCCTTATATCGCAAATGATAAAACGTTTTTACTTAACGTGGCTATGGACTACGAATACACATTATATTCGTGACGAAAATATTGCCAAACCTTGTCATTACATGTATTCAGCTTACCAGTCATTTGTGTCTTGGTTTGGCCTTAGTTACTATGAATTTGGAAAAGTTGTTACTGACGAATCGATAATTATCACTTAACCAACCACCTTTCCTTCGCCACTACTCTTAGGCTTGGCTTATCACTTAGGCGAGTTCTACTATAACTAAAAAGCTGATTTGGGAAACTTCAGAAGAAATAAAAGATATTTTTTGCGACTAGATCTGCGCAAATACGATTAAGTGTTAGAAAAAATAGAATTAGTTTTGCTGAGTAGGCCCCTGATCGTTATTCGACCCTCGTCCGCTGCAGACTTGCACCCTTTCACCTCTGAGCTCATATTCGCGTGATGCGGCCGCAGTTTGTCTTCGTTAACGTAATAACCTCGTCTCGCCATCGCGCACTAATACAACGGTTATTACGCTGGTTCCGATGCTCGCGCACTTGGCGAGGCTCGTGCCGACGTGAGAGGCACGTTGTTAATAAGAGATAATGATTGTTGTTAATTTACGGGCATTGGTACGAGTAATATATATTTTTTGACTGCCCTAAATAATACTAGTTAAATTAGAGTCCCGATTTATTGTCCCGAAGCAGTGATAGGGTTAATACTGGGACGTGTAAAAGTGCTTTACAAAAATAAATGAGTATTGTTTAACAGTAAAAAAATATTTACTCTGATTGTAGGTCGTTATTTACAAGCTTTATGAAGGGATACTAAACTTATCTATTTGAGACATTTTAGGATTTAGATGAAAAAGATTGACAGCAGAGTTATTGATACAACTAAACTCGTACTATGTATATCAAAATGTCATTGTCTCTAGTTACGGCAGCAGTTTGAAGAGCGAATGCGCCGTAAACACAGTTCGAGGAGCGTTGAGTTATTATAACTGAAGTTAACTCGCGCGGCGAACAACAGGGTGATCAACTCAAACAGCCTGACGCCCGCGCGTCTACGGTTAAACTGTAATTTGGACTGCAAACGTGGAAATAAATGATGGAGGATCTGAAGCTTGTATGAGTAACTCTGCTCATACAAGATGCAGTGTAAGCTAATGGTGTTTTATTTTTAATTTTATGAAAAAATAAACACTTACCTTTTTGACCCATTATCAATTCTTTTAAATTGAAGACCACGAAAATTTTATTGTTGTCTAGCACAAGTAATAAGTAGAGACTCATCAAAATAATCAAATTGTTTATCTTACCAGTATTGATCTCGCACGAATTCCTGAGTAGTTGACTAAGCGTTTAGAATGTACGAGTAGTCGTGACGCGCAAGCAATAATGACCATAACAACTGCTTTTCTAGCAACTATTATCAACTCAAATAAGTCGGCCTCCTGAACATAGTTCACCTGTCCCGGCACCGTCGCGGGCGCCACGTAGCGGGCTCGTTTGTCTTCGTTACGGCAGTCGACGCGGCAATAATTGGGCGCGAGGGCTTAACGTAAACCAGACTACGGTATATGAACGAAATGTTCATAAAAACAACTGAAAAATTCTACGAAGGTGATTAGTGATTACGCAAATATTGACTGATTTTACACATTGTTTGTGGCATAAAAACTGTAAAGTTAAAAGGAAACCAAACAGAAACCACTAAAATATACTCAAAACTCGTATCACAATACTGCACTTGAACATATCAAACTGACGCGGACATTGTTACATTTGCCAACATTCAAAATCAAAAAATCAAAATCAAAAATATTTATTCAGTTTAGACCACAAGTGGCAACGTCAATAGAAAATAATTAAAAAAGAAAAGGTAGCCCTTATGGGGCACTTTACATGTCTCCTTATCTTTTGGGCCCTACCAGTTTATGCACCACTACAAATGAACGCACAAACCCCGTATTCATACCCAATACCCGGGTTTAAACCCGTAGTTGATAGCTCGTTAATCTCTGGGCCCTTCCGCGTCATCAGGCCCGGACAATCAGCGTGGCCCGCTGTCCGGCGGCGGACTGCAAACGTCCGGTGATTGATGAACCCTTTTTGTCTGATTATTGACAGCGAATTAGTTCTGCCTAATGATGTCATGGGCTTTCTAAAAACACACTTAGTGACGTTAATCACGATCTGAACAGGAACTTGATCGAATAAGAAGGAGGCATATATTCTAAAACTAAAAAATCGTTATTCTTATTTAACCCGGAACGGCACGCACTACAGCATCTGCGGTGAAATGGCTTCAGAGCTTTATTTTTCAGTGGTAGTCTTCTACAACTGAAAAAAAAAAAGATAATGATAAAGATGATAATATTCAAAAAGCTGTAATGCGTATTCCTGCTAAATGATTACTTGCAAAAATTAAATAAAAAAATAGCTCATTTGAGGGTCAATTTGGACCAAAATATCAGTGATAATTATAGTTAAGGACATTTAACTCTATTGTTAATGGAAATTAATTAAGGTGACTCCGGACACTCCGGATACCCCGGCAAGAAGCCGGTGGCCGATGTATTAGAAGCTATCGCCCGGGAAGTAGCCCATTAATTCCCCAGTGCAAAGGTCCGAGATTACGGGCCACTGAGCGTGTTTACTTGCAAATGCCCCAAACTTCGCAATTGCCCAAACTGTGAAGGGATTGCCAAGTTGGATTTGATCCGAGTGTTGAGTTTTGATTTATGTAACGAGTTGGTGAGGGTTGAAGGCCTGTGTCCATAACGGCAAATCTAATAAGAGGTGGCGCGAGCGGGAGTAAACAAAGGTATCGAACATTTTGTAAATAAAATTATCGCGAGCCTTTTGGATAGGTATTTTTATTTCGAAACTGGATTATCGC
This sequence comes from Ostrinia nubilalis, assembly GCF_963855985.1. NCBI lineage: Eukaryota > Metazoa > Arthropoda > Insecta > Lepidoptera > Crambidae > Ostrinia > Ostrinia nubilalis. Next base: position 19,301,837 of record NC_087088.1, on the reverse strand, counting down.
TGCGTCCCTATGAACATTTTGATTGTACAAGTATAATCTATCTAGTGCCTGAAACATATGACATGTCGACATAGAAGGTAGGTACTTATATTTAGGATACCCCAGTTCTTTTAGTAATGTTTTCCTAAATGAAAATAATGAAAAACTGAAAAAAGTTTAGAGCCGTGATTATATCGATAAATCTATTGTGATGTCCCGTCTATCTTTCGATTCTCGTTCCAATTCACAGCTAATCCAGTCCGAACTGCGAAGATTAATACGCGTCACGCGCGAGTGAGCTCCGTTCCATTAGCTCATCGCCATTCAGAGTGAACGATGTTTTGTCTGTCGCGAATGAACGAACGCTTTTACCGCGCCGCGGAGCCCAATAAATTTTTGTCTCGGCTTTGTGTTGATTACGGAGATAAACCGTCCTGCTGGGGCACTTGGCGCTTGGGCGTTCAAGGTGCAAAGAGATAAGGAGGGCACGTGCTGTTGTTTTATTTAGCAGTTATTCCCTTCTTACCTTTTCTTTGGGTTTATTTAAAAATACAACTTAAAACGTTATCACGACATTACGCAGTTTTGTTCCTAGGCAGATTGTACTTGAAATATCCTTATAGCTGATTACATTTTAAATGAGGGTGCTTACTTATAATCATCATTATTCGGCTTGTTGAAAAAAAGTTACAAAAGTGGCTACTTTTAACGTCAAAATATTATTATTATCTATCTTACTAATATTATAAAAACCCATGCGACGAAAGTTTGTGTGGATGTTTGTTACTCTTTCACGCAAAAACTACTGAAACTTTACAGTATTATTTTTATAACCTAGAATAACATAATATAGACTATAATTTATGACGATCTGTAACAAACTAAATTTCACGCGGGTGAAGCCGCGGGCAAAAGCTAGTCAATAATAATACTATTAATATAATATAATAATATAATAAATCTTTGGACAATTTCACACAGCGCCAGCTCGCCCCAAAGTAAGCAACTTAATGCTTGTGTTATGGGTGCTAGCTTAACGGATATACTACTTATACAGGGTGTCCCGTAATGTAACGTCAAGCCGGAACTGGGTGTTGAGGCAAGTTATGCTGGTTATCAGAAAAATATAAAAAAAAATCTATGTGGCATTTTGTCAAAATAATAGGCATTTAAAAAAAAACAAAAAATTCTACTCCTGGTGACGGTCTTTTTACTCGTGTTGCCACAAATCTTCACTTTTTCCAAATTTTTTTTTTGTTATTTAACTCTGAATAATGCTTCTCTAAATTGTTATCAAAATTACAAAACCAGCTGCTCCAGCTTGGATGAAAAAAATACATTATTCCCAAAAAAAAATTCAAAATAAAAATTTTGCCTAGTTTAAACTGACTGTACTGAAAAAAAAATGTACTACGCGAGTGTGGCAAGTGACGTCATAATTTGGCGCATTTAGTAAGGATTCCAAAATGGTATAACACTTGGTAAATTCTTGCTGTAATTGTCGACAATTTTTGTTTTTTTGGAAATAATCCCGTTTTTAACTTTATCTGCCTTGGTTAAAAATATTATTCTAATGTGCCCAAAATTAAAGTTTCTGTGACTGACTACCGTACAGTCAGTCACAGAAACTTTTGTCACCATGACAGTAATTAGTAGTTGACATACTGTGACAAAAGTCACCCGTGCGCGCCTTTACTACCTGCTCTGCCTGCACTTGTACTTGGTAACAGGGACAATAAGGATATGATGTTTCGGTTATGGATACGGTTACGGATATTATAATAATATTATACCGGTTTCGGTTACGGTCACGGATATCATTTCAGATTATCCGAAAGTTTCGGTTACGGAATTATTAGAATTTCAAAAATGTAGGTATAATTCAAATAGCAAGATGCTGCGTGAGTGTGACCCACATAGCTACTTTATGTACCAACTAAGACGACACCTATGTATGATAAAGGTAAAACAGGCTGGCATATTAGATGGTGCCAGGGAATGCCAGACAAGTTGGTAACAAATATTAAGATTTAAGGTACAATTCCAAGACGGGCCGCAGACCGCAAACTGCAACCGCAAACTGCAAAACTATGAAATCGGCAGCGCGGCATTGCAGCTGCGGCCTGTATACTGCAGATTTCATAGAGTTTTGCAGTTTGGAATTGTACCCTTAGACTCCGCCTTTATCCGAAACTATCCGTAACTTTTGAATCAGTTTCGGTTACGGTTATGGATATTATTTTAGTTCGGATATCCGATAGTTTCGGTTACGGTTACGGATATCCATAACATCCCTGCTTGGTTCTTACCAAGATTGCCCTCTACGTCCCGCTCATACCTTTTAAAATGGCTTCTTCACCTCACTTAAGCCAGAAACTTGAATTTTGGGCACATTAGAATAATATTTTTAACCAAGGCAGATAAAGTTAAAAACGGGATTATTTCCAAAAAAACAAAAATTGTCGACAATTACAGCAAGAATTTACCAAGTGTTATACCATTTTGGAATCCTTACTAAATGCGCCAAATTATGACGTCACTTGCCACACTCGCGTAGTACATTTTTTTTTCAGTACAGTCAGTTTAAACTAGGCAAAATTTTTATTTTGAAATTTTTTTTGGGAATAATGTATTTTTTTCATCCAAGCTGGAGCAGCTGGTTTTGTAATTTTGATAACAATTTAGAGAAGCATTATTCAGGGTTACATAACAAAAAAAATTTGGAAAAAGTGAAGATTTGTGGCAACACGAGTAAAAAGACCGTTACCGGGAGTAGAATTTTTTGTTTTTTTTTTAAATGCCTATTATTTTGACAAAATGCCACATAGATTTTTTTTCTTTTTTCTGATAACCAGCATAACTTGCCTCAACACCCAGTTCCGGCTTGACGTTACATTACGGGACACCCTGTATACTTGTTATGTCTATTATATTTTGTTAAACCAATTATTATAACCTACTTGCGATGAAGTTCATTGTAGTCCCGTTTCGATGTCACATTAAGGCTTGGTATTTCTGCTAAAGTAGGTATTTCGCGCTGTCAAAATCTGCGCGCGCAATACTTCGCCGAAGACAGCGCGCCAAAGAGCTCTCACGGCTACACAGTATAGAAATACGCAGTTTAGAAATACGCAGTTGGTTAGGTTAGGTTGACTTCCTTCCGTTCAAGCGTCACACTCACAGCACTTTCTAATATAAATCATATCCAAGTGATACAAATTAAAACAACTTTCAAAATTTTTGGGAATATATTTTAGAATCGAATAAATTTAGAATATAACTGCCAAAGTAAACACGGTTCAAAGAGGCGTGGCATCACCCGACCTTCCGGGAGTTCCGCGCCGGCTAAAGGAATTTCAAGATTACGTCACCCGACCTATCGGTAGATCCTCGGGAGCTTGAGCGATTGGAAAAACATTTTATGATCAGTTACTCGTAGTAGCGATTATTTAGAGCTTGGATAATAAATTATAGTTGTTGCAATTCACGAAACTTTGCATGAGGTTAATTACATTAATCAGTACACGCATCAATTTTGTTCAGTCTTTTTGTTTATTAATAAATAAAAATATCATACCAAAATTGCATACATATTTGTTTGTATTGGTCTGGGTGTTTTCTTTCCATAATTTATGTATAACGTATGTACGGGGCTCTGTATCGAAAATCACTATGAGCAATGAGCATCACACACGGTTACCTGGAGTGCATTACCGCAGCAATTTTTTTATAAAAGTTGTGCTTTAGAGAGTCGAGAGTATAGCAGATAATTAGTCCATCGTGAGCAGAAATTTGTCCACTAATAGCAAAATTCGTTCAAATTATAGTTTTAAAGTTATTAGGAAAAAACAGATTTTGCTGGGGTAACGTTTCAAACATTACCCTGGAATTTTTTTTTTAAAGTCGTTCTATCTCAGAACCAAATACATGGATAGATAGCTCTTGTTGCGTAGTAATTTGTCCACGAATAGCAAAATTTGTTCGTGTTCCGGTTCTCAAGTTATTTAGAATTTTGCTGGGGTAATGTTTTGTGATGTCCCAGATCTCGTAAATGGCTCAACGCAGAAGTTTGAAAAAAATACCAATGATAGACCTTGATATGTCCAAATTAGTTCAAACATTAGTCATTGATTTGAATGATAAACACCAGTGTAATTAAAAGATTTCGAAATTCAGATAAAACGGATTTGTGAGTAAACCAGTACTCTTACAATCGAATAAAAAGGTGTAGCATGTACCCTTGGTACACCTTTATAACCACAGTAAATATAAATGATGTGGCTTTGCGCAAAAGAGAGATTTCAAGAAATCTAATTTATTTTAACAGTCTTACTTTCGTGGCCGAATACGCGATTCCCTTATAACAAGGGAATATGGCATATAATGGACAAATTAAAATGTTCCTTGAATAAGCTATCCTGTTAATTTCAGCTTTATATTACGACTTATAAGAAAGTTATCGAACTGCAAAAAAATATCAGGAATTCTTCTATAAGCCGACCAAATTATAAAGGTTACAAAAAAGCGACCGTTCCATACATCAACTCCAGTTTTAAATCCGTTGACATCTGCTGCATCTGCCATCTTTTTGGTTACAATATTCTTCCATCTTGCAGCGTAGACCTTTAGCTACAGACCTTAGACAGTATTTTTGTGAAAATTCTTACGCATGGTGGAGGAAGGGACGCTCTAGACACTCAAGTCTACAAGGAGTCACATCAACTCCAGTTTTAAATCCGTTGACATCTGCTGCATCTGCCATCTTTTTGGTTAGAAGATTCTTCCATCTTGCAGCGTAGACCTTTAGCTACAGACCTTAGACAGTATTTTTGTGAAAATTCTTACGCATGGTGGAGGAAGGGACGCTCTAGACACTCAAGTCTACAAGGAGTCACATCAACTCCAGTTTTAAATCCGTTGACATCTGCTGCATCTGCCATCTTTTTGGTTAGAAGATTCTTCCATCTTGCAGCGTAGACCTTTAGCTACAGACCTTAGACAGTATTTTTGTGAAAATTCTTACGCATGGTGGAGGAAGGGACGCTCTAGACACTCAAGTCTACAAGGAGTCACATGAACTCCAGTTTTAAATCCGTTGACATCTGCTGCATCTGGCATCTTTTTGGCTAGAAGATTCTTCTATCTTACAGCTTAGACCTTTAGCTACAGACCTTAGACAGTATTTTTTATTATTTATTTGTGTCAGTGTGCTCTTCTAAAGAGTGTAAGACGATTGTATGTAGGTACTATTAAAATGAAATTTTATCTCATTGGTTTTGTCTCATATTTGAGTACTATGTATCATGAGTAGAGTCTTCGTTTAAAAGGATGCGAACGATTTAAATTTCAATAGGTAGACAAAATTGATAATTCTTAATTATCAAAAATTTAAGCTTTCTCCAGTAACACTGATATTATTATACTGTGACTCATCAAAGTCATCATTGTCAAAAATATTGACAAATCGCGAACTGTCACGGCCAAAAAACTGACACGCGTCCGTCCTCCGTAAGCGCCACCGCGCGACTGATTGAGATTGTTCAAGCCGTCATGGACGATTTTTTCCACATTTTTTAACATTGTAACTAAATAAGACGCAATATAAAAATTTCATCCGTTAAAAGCCCTCAAGTTATTTCTGAACTTTAGTTTAGTAAAAGATTTAGAATCTCAAATCGCTTATTTTAAAAATAAAACCATAAATAGAAAACGAATAGAGGTAACTTTGGGAATTTATTCTATCGAGTCAACTTCATCAAATCGTGTTTCCATCCGTTAATAGCCCTCGAAAATATCCTCAACTATGCCCAATAAGAATCTTAGCCTTTAATTTTACTGTTTAGTACCTCAAAAATGAAAAATGAAAACCTCATTTTCGCCATTTTCTCTGCTACCCGGCCTTAAGCAATCTCTACAAGAGAAGGAACATTTATAAGTCACTTTTCGGGGAGAAAATAATCCAACTACACTCAACATCAAATAAACCGCACCTTCCGCGACGCGAACTTTAAAGATTTTCTTCTGACACAATTATGGTACCCCAACAATATTGATGTTATTTGAAAGCCCAATAAATATCCTTAAAGAAAAATACATTTCATTTCTAAATAAATGATTAACATATACCATAAATGGGACTTGAAAATAGACCTCACTTTGGGCTCACCTCTGGGATGAATTAGACCAATTTATATGGTTATAAAACCAAGTAAAGATCTCACGTGTCCTCTTTATCAGATTGATAGCGATTAATCCCAACTTAACAGTTTTATAATCATAAAAAAGGGCTATAGCGTAACTACCTATTTTTTTAAGAAGTGACTCTGGATCCTTGTAAAGACACATTTTTGGGGTAAAAACCTTTCCTTTAATGAAATGAAGTTTAGAACTAGGCTTTCAAATGGTACCAATGTTGGTGGGAAGTGGGGATGCATACGTTTGATAAGTGCTTGTCGCGGGAGGTGCGATTTATTTGATGCCGAGTGTATATTAGTGTAATTGAAATAAAGATAGACGTTTCTTACGGAGGGAGTCGAGCCAGCTGGTCGCATGCCAATGACTAGTGAAATTTCCGAACTTAGTTTTAAACTATCTAAGAATCGTTTTGGCGGCAAGGATTGAATTAAACCGTCGCAAATCGACTCACAAACTTTAAAACGTTTTTTCCTTGGAGCTGCTCCTTGCTTTTTTGTACGTAAATACCACAAAAGAGATAGGATCGCGAAATCTGTCACGGCTGTTATTTTGTCTAGTAGGGTTAGATATTCAATCTTACCTCCGTTAGTAATATGATTAACAGGTATTAAGGTTTTATTACCCATTGATCTGCCTACTGAACAACTAGCACTTTTGCAAATAAGCCAATCAATCATACCTTAGGGGTGCAGCATAATCTGAAATTCAAATAATATAATAATATGTTCTTCTAGTTAATATCCATTACAAACTAACTGAATCAAGATGGACTCCTACATCTACCATTTATGGATCGATCGATTCATGAGCTAGCGTCGAAATCGAATATTAATTCTTCTTTATTAAATTCTACTAACACAGAGCAAAAAAAATTAAGAAGTAGCAAGACATAGTTTGTTTTATTTGAGCTTATCGCATCCCTGTGATTGTAAGTACAAGTTTTGAATAATAACCACATAATATTTAACATCCTAGTCGAAACTTCTTGTCTCCAAAAATAAGATAAGTTTTGACAACATTTGAATAAACACGTACTGAAGTACGAAGCTAGGTATAATACAACGTTATGTAACCTTTGAGTTTATGTGACGACATCCCGGCAAAGTTTTTGTTGCCGATTCAATAAGTCTTTTATCACCGGAGAAGTTAAAAACTTTTGTCGGCTGTTCATTTTTTATATGTCGTCCCGTCGTTTTATTTAATCATCTAGAACTTTCTTATTTATTTTGACAGATATAACCTTACTTACGTTCTCATCATCATAGGGCTTTAGTTTAACCCACGGAGAACTTGGTTTAATTTTTGTGTTTATGTTGTGTTAATTGTGTGCTGCATTAACATAAATTGGTTATAGCGGTAAAAATCCAATAGGCGCTCTGTTAAAGTTTATTAAATAAATCTGCCTAAATATTTTTCAGTAATTTTCTTTGTTTTCGGAGGGGTCCTATCTAAGTACTTTATAAGCGTAGGTTAGCTTTGATGAGAGTAGACTCATCAAAAAAGCCAATGCTTTGAAAAAGCCATAACATGCAAATAATATGGCGGACATTCATAGGCATCCTTTGATATGTGTGATCAAAATCATGGCGTGGCATTTAAAGCGTGGCCAGTCATTGTTTGACGGGGGCCTTACAAAGCCGTTGTTCGTCGGAGGCGGGTTTTTGCAATTCGCGCAGAATTGTTGCCGCTCGTGCGAGTGCACAATTATCGGGCGCACTATCGATGCGTTGTTGACAGCCTGCTTTGTAAGTAGTGTTTTGAAAACATGTTTTAATTTTTTTTATATGTTTCCGCTAAAAAATTTAAAAGATGGCGCCTAAAGGTGTCATGTCATTGACCTCATGTAAGGCTGATTTTTTCCCATATTATAAAATATGAGGCAGTCAGTAATAATATGTGCTACAAAAAGCAATAAATATCACAATTTTCACGCGAGTTGAACACGTAATATTATTTCACAGGAAGTCAGGAGTCCTCAGCAGACCTTTTATCTGACGGCTGTCTCGGTTCTATGGCGACGCGCCTCTTTGTGCCGCGAGACACATAGGCAGGGTGGTAGAAATATGATTTGTTGGTAAATACTACCCTAAGGATCAATAAAATATAGATTGGTTTATTATAATTTACCTAACGTTAGGCCCTTTATTTCAAGAATGTTTGACCCCAACTTCTACATATTATATAGAAATCGAAATAGTTTTACTACATTGTGATTTTTGTATGTTAAAAGCATGCCTTCTTTATGAGGGTCGAATCACTTGGCTCATGTAGTTTATGTATCCACGATTATGTTTTTAATAGCAAAAATATTTTTAAGCGTTTCCGTGACTAGGCCCTTTGTTCTTCTGCAAATGGCCGGGACTAAGATTGATCATGTTTTGTTTCTCGTCAAATACGTTGTGCGTCTCAAGAAACGCTATAAAAATGCTCCAGATTTGATCTTTAAAGTCCCGTCGCTTAAGAATTTCACTTTTGCGATTTGAACCGTTAATGAGGCATGTTTTGTTTTGCTACACAGATGATTCTACTAATTTGAATACGAGTACTTTAGAGTTTCGACATTATAATGTTAGATACTACACCTAGTATCTTGTAAAGGTAACCCACCGGTTACCTTTACAAGTTTTATTGAGAAAGTGAGCGAATGTTTTATAGTATAAGATCCCGCTATACAACGACCTTCACCGAGATGCTTATTTGATGAAACATATTTTATATTCAATTTAACATGTCAATAATTATATTGCTTAAGAAGGGTTGCCTAATAAATTTCAGTCCAGGATATGATTAATTAATCATTAAAAAAAGATTTTTTTTTAAATATTTCATCGGTTTGACTATTAAACAAACTCCATACCAATCGAAAGTATGAAGCCCATAGAATATGCAAACGTTAGGTTGTCTATTCTTTTCCAGTCATAACTCTCGGGTTGCCAGGTATAAACAGGTAAATTGATAGAGCATTTTGCACCGGTCTGATAATTTAATCAAATTTAAATGAAAATAAAGATTATTTCATTATGAACACGGTGGTATAGGGTTGCCTGCGAAAAATCAGTCCTGAATGACGGTTGTCGAATTTTGTAAAGTGAAATTAAAACTGAAACGTGACATTTTTCGAGTAGTTGGCAACATTTGGGAAAGATGAGTTGTATGAGGCGTTTGTGTGTCTTGTCAAGAGGTGTCGCTTGGGTGAAGAAATTTCTCCAATGTTGCCATGCTTTGGGAGATTTGGTCCAAAAATGTCGAAAGTGGAAATAACGACTTCCGGTCAAAAATTTGGATGATGCCTCCTGCAAAAGGGTCGTACAAATGACATTTGACCATTTTCATTTCGATCACCTGGCAACACTGGCAGCTACGGGGAAAAGTTTTTTTTTTTCGACAGATTTCTGATTTTTCAAATGCATTTTTTGGGCAGTTGGCAACATTTGGGAAAGTCGAGTTGTATAGAGCGATTACGTAGTTTGCTGAGGAGTATCGTTTGGAAAAACAACATTTTCCAGTGTTGCCATACTTTGAAAGATTTTGTCAAAACATGTAAAAAATGGAAATAACGACTTTTGGTCCAAAATTTGGATGACGCCTCCTGCAAATAGGTCAAACTAATGACATTTTACTATTTTTATCTCGATTACCTGGCAACACTGGCAGTTACGGGGCCACAAAATTTTGGGACTTGGGTGGTTTTAAGGAATTGTTTCACGGGATTGGTTTAAGTTAGAAAAAAAGTAAAAATGGGTTTCGGCGCGGAAAATGGTCTAGATTAAGCGAAAAATGCAATAAGTATGGCAACACTGGAAAATGTTGTTTTTCCAAACGATACTCCTCAGCAAACTACGTAATCGCTCTATACAACTCGACTTTCCCAAATGTTGCCAACTGCCCAAAAAATGCATTTGAAAAATCAGAAATCTGAAACTTTTTACAAAATGACCGCTCACTCGGTCGCCATCTTGATTTTCTGGATTTTCGGATTTTTCCCATAATCTGGGTCGTATAACCGACCAAACCCCATTTTTGGATTTTTTCTGCCATATCTCCTTCTGTCCGTCCTTAACTTTAAAGACACCTCCCCGTAGCTGCCAGTGTTGCCAGGTGATCGAGATGAAAATGGTCAAATGTCATTTGTAGTTACGACCCTTTTGCAGGAGGCATCATCCAAATTTTTGACCGGAAGTCGTTATTTCCACTTTCGACATTTTTGGACCAAATCTCCCAAAGCATGGCAACATTGGAGAAATTTCTTCACCCAAGCGACACCTCTTGACAAGACACACAAACGCCTCATACAACTCGTCTTTCCCAAATGTTGCCAACTACTCGAAAATGTCACCTTTCAGTTTTAATTTCACTTTACAAAATTCGACAACCGTCATTCAGGACTGATTTTTCGCAGGCAACCCTATACCACCGTGTTCATAATGAAATAATCTTTATTTTCATTTAAATTTGATTAAATTATCAGACCGGTGCAAAATGCTCTATCAATTTACCTGTTTATACCTGGCAACCCGAGAGTTATGACTGGAAAAGAATAGGCAACCTAACGTTTGCATATTATTGGGCTTCATACTTTCGATTGGTATGGAGTTTGTTTAATAGTCAAACCGATGAAATATTAAAAAAAAAAACTTTTTTTAATGATTAATTAATCATATCCTGGACTGAAATTTATTAGGCAACCCTTAACCTTTAGCTACTGAGGTGGATTTAATTTCACGTAAACACTGACGTGGGGGGCTGAGAGGCCCGTACATATGTGTGCTTATATTTAAAAATATATAATCTTTTTAGGGTTTTATGTTTAATAATTATTAATAGTGGTTATATTTAAATACAATAAAACGATTTTTATGTAAATTATTTGTTAATAAGTACGTATTTTTTCAATATTTAAAAAACGTGTAGCATTTTTGGCAAAAATCTCATGAAATCATGATTCACAAAGTTATCATGAAAAATATTCATAAATTCAACAAATCAACTTAGAATCTTAATTTTCAATAGTCTTTTTAGCTAATGATAAATCAGTAATCCTAATATGAAATAGGGGGAAAAAAATTACACACATCAAATAGTGCGAACTAAACACAGTCTGGATAAACTTGCTTTGCTCAGTGAAGGAAGCCATACATGTTTTTAAAATGTAGATTTCATTTGAATCTTCAAAATTCATGTATGGCACTTGGTTTCATCGTTTAAATCTTGATAGACAGGTACAGGCTTATCATTTCCTAGCATACGTGCCAAAAACTACTGTTCTTCTATTTTTCGTTAAATGCTGGTTATTTTTACTTACGAGATACCCCTTTCTCTCGGACGGCGTATTGTGGGCTCCATATTATAGATTTTTTTAAATTATTTCAAGAAAAGACGACAACTAAATGAAAACTATAGACAAAAAAAGTTACGCCAATACTGAGGTGGGGGCCTGAGAGGCCCACAAGAAACTTTAAAATTAATTTACCTACTGAAATTGCGCGTGCAATTACGTGCACCGTTGTTGACAGCCTCGGCGCAATGAAATTCGAAGGTACTAAAAGATTCGGGTGTGTCGTGCACGTGGGAGAGGAGAAATTCAACAATTTGACTTTTGCAAGGCCTGAGAGGCCCCCACGTCAGTAGTTAAAGGTTAAGCAATATAATTATTGACATGTTAAATTGAATATAAAATATGTTTCATCAAATAAGCATCTCGGTGAAGGTCGTTGTATAGCGGGATCTTAGACTATTAACAACTGAGGTGGTGTTCGTGTGATCAGAAGTTGTGATATATTCGCTCAAACTCGATCGCAAGGAAGTTAAGGCCAAGTTCTTGGGCGACACGGCGATCGGTCGCGAGTAGATCGATCATGCGGCCCTCATCGCGCGACCCATACGTCTCTGTCCGTCCGAGCCAACCGGCCCGGCCATTTTATTTTGTACAGTTTGACATAATATTTTTTAGCTACAATTCTATTTCACTGGCGACAGCACACCGAGATCAACACAGAAACAACTCATTTGTAATCGTTGATTTGTAATAAAAATTAGATGCAGTCTGATTGCGCTTATATTTAATAAATTTAGGCAAATATTACGGCGAGCTTTCTGAAAATGCAGCTTTCATGACCGCTGTTTGTCAGAGATTCCCACTGCCGAAGTCATCGTAAAGCCAATTAGTAATTTCACGAATTGCTGACCACTAAATAGTAGTAGGTCCTACCTACTACGCACCACTTAAAATCTATAAAATATCGCTTAATCGTTAAGTATCTAGTTTCATAAAGTTTTAGTTCCTTCTTCGTTGATTGAACCCATGATGAACCGTACCTATGAACAGTACCGTTTGCGTGCATATTAAAATTTAAACTTCACTCAACAACCTCGGGGTACCTATGACGACAATATGCACTGAAAATTGAGTTAAAATCAAAAACCTGTATAGATACCTGCAGCAAGGCTTGGCAGTTCGCTAAATGTTCGCTTATCAAGTTTACCTTACATCGTTTACGTGAAAACAACACTAGCGTTTTCGTAGAGAAAGGCCAAGTTTCAGTGATAGACCAACGAGGTAACGTTATAACGGTGACGCTCCTCTCAGTTTGAACGTTGGACTTTAAAGCAGAGTGTTAAGCTTTCAATTTGTTTGTACGAGGAATAAACACCATGGCCAACAAATGTAATAAAGCGCTTTAACGAACGCCCGCCGGCGCGTGAGCGGAGCTGGCGCGGAGCTCAAAGCGGGCGGTGAGGGCAGACGACTGCATCGAATGTCTATGCTCGGACGCACGCAGAGCCAAGTGTACATTCCAGTGCGGAATTAGCGCCAGAGTTAAAATAATTCATTATGTGAAGCCAGTGTGATCATTCTTAGGCCCGGTTTTTTGAATCGTAGTTAAAATAACCAACAGCCAAATTTGAGAGATGTCAAATGACAAGTGGTTAAATATCAGAAAAAAATCTTGACTTTTAGTACATTTTTTAATTATTTGTTTACATTTTGTTAACATTTAACCATTAGTAGCAAAATTCTGGAATGGAGGCCGCGTACTGGAAAACGCAGAGTGGGACGTCCACCTACAAGATGGACCGACGACATCGTAAAGGTAGCAGGGAAGCAGGCCGCCACCAATCGATCAACATGGAAAGCATTAGGGGAGGCCTATGTTCAGCAGTGGACGTCTTATGGCTGAAATCATGATGATGATGAGTAGTAGAGTAATTAGTTATTTTAACTACGAATAAAAAAAACTGGGCCTTAGTAAGATCCACACGTAAGGAACTAAAGCGATGGGAAAATTTAAATGAGGTGTTTGGTATATAAATTATGATTATTAATATCTTTTAATAAGTAATGAATGTTTATTACATATCCAAATAGACAAAATTGTCCTCAACAAAAAATAAACGATACTGTCACCTAATGCAATAGAGGAAAGAGCAAACAGTCACGGATCGCCCCAATCAGCCTGCCAGTGTTTGCACTCAAAATAAAGCGAATTGATGCGAGTCACCGTGCTTTGTTACTCTAGTTGGGCAATTTACACTTTCTATAAAATAATGAGTTCCATTTTTATTGTTTTATATTGCAAGAATGTATTGTATGAACATAACCTAGAACGCTACGATGAATAAGTACGTTAAAAAAATCCTATCGATGTAATATTGTTTGACGGTGTTGGTTATTATAATAACTTGAGCCATGTTATACAAAGTAAATTGATATAAGTAGTGCTTGAAACATTTAAAGCGTTTTGAATAATGTGCAATTTATTGTACAAAAATTCTATCCAAAACACGAATTTAACACAAAATTTTGGGTAGTTCATTAAATAATTCAATCGTATTCGTATAATAAAAACACGGCTTACACGGCACACTTTTATTCTGAAACACGCTTACGTCTTACAAATTCTTAATACCACACTGAAAAAAAAATGTTTCGTTACAACTTATACAAATGAGTGACTTGCGAACTGAGTGTTAACGTTAGCCAAACCAGGTTTAGCTCACTACAAAATAGTTCATTTTGTTCCATATAATCATAGTACCTACCTAATTAGTAGTAACCTCCAGTTCGCAAGTCACTCATTAGTGTAGGCATTAGCCAAATTCTTTTTTTCAGTATTATTTTTTGTAACATATGGGTACCATTTACTTTGTTCCGATTGTGCCAAGAGAAAATTGCTTCTCATCGTCAGCCACTAGACTGTCGGGGGCCTTCTCGCATATGAAAGCGAAAGGGACGGACTCGCACCAGATGTCGTCGAGCAGGCCGCTGCGGAACATGGCGCCGCAGTAGGAGCCGTTGTCGTGCGCGCGGCTGTTGTCGGGCTGCCCGCCTGCCCAGCTCGCGTAACCCGCCTCTTCAATAGTCTGGCCTGAAATAATCATTACAACAAAATCAATTTTAAACTAGGCTTAACATATTATACCATTTCATTATTTTATGAATTCTACATACAGGGTGGCCAGGGAGTTGTCGTTCAAAGCTAAAATTTAGATTCCTTACATTAAGGTGTATGTAAATCACCCCCATGTATGTTCTACGATTTTGCTTACTTTAGGAGATAAAGTCAATTTTGTGATTTATCTTTAACTATCACCTATGGTTGGTTTTTTATTTCTTTCTCACTCTGGAAGCTTCTCTAGCTTAAGTAAGTAAAATAAAACTACAAGTGCTCGCCAGAGTGAGAAAAAAATTAAAAACCAACCATAGGTGATAGTTTAAGATACATCACAAAATTAACTCTGTCTCCTAAACTAAGCAAAATCAAACATACATGGGGGTGATTTAGATACACCTTGATGTAAGGAATCTAAATTTTAGCTTTGAACGTCAACTCCCTGGCCATCCTGTATAATAGTTATTTTTTTATTTATCCTAAGTAAAAACTAATCATGATATTTTTAGCGCAACATGAGAATATTTTCTTAAGATAAAAAGTAATTTTGCGCCAAGCATCGCCATCAGCAATCTTACCATGCACTGTGTACCAAGTGCGCTTTTGATCCCAATCCAAAAAACCTAGTGCAACTACTTCCTTAAACTCGGACTTTATAGTGTTAGCTGGATGTCCAGCGAAGATGTTTTTCAGAACCGTCGCTTCATGTGCACTGTTGGGGATGGCGAGATATCCCCCCTGGGCGAGGCAGGTCCTCTGCGCGTTCCTCCAGGTCCTCCCGGTACCGTGGAACTTGTAGCAGCTACCAGTGCTATTCTCTAGTTTGTACTCTGTGGACAAAAATGTTTAGACCAGATTCAAACAGTTGAAAATAAAGTTGCCTTCAAGGCTGATTTCATAGAAACATGAGAAACAAATTTGTTCCTAACATAAATTAGCTATAACAGGTTTGAACTAAAAAATAATGCATTGAAATGATGATAATGCAAAAAAAAATTTGTTATTTAATTGTCAAGTAATAATTTTCCTACCAGGATCAACAGTGCCACAAGCTGTGATCACGGGGCTGTTGACTTTCTTCCTGTAGCACACGTAAGGGAACGTCTCGTCACATCGCACGTCCGCCACCGTCCCGTTGGGCAGCATGATAATGCAGTCTTCCTGGTTCTTGAAGTTGTCAGGTTCGTCCAAGGCCCACTCCAGTGGGATCTTTTCCAACGGGACCCCTAAAATGATTTCGTTTTAAATATTAGACGAATATTTAATACCTAATAGAGCCAGGTCGCTCTTTAAAAAACATAACTATCCATTATACATACCTTCGATAGATGTGAAGTCCCCTTTGGAAAATGTGGCGTGGATTCCCGTGAAGATGCCGCAAGCCACTCCTGACGCCGCTTGTATCCCTTCCATGGCTTTGTGGAGATTTCTATCCAGCGGCGATGCCAAAACTGCACCTGGAGATCACAATAATAGAGGCTTATAAAATCAAAATCACTTTATCTTTATAAATTATGTGCGTCTTTTATTTCCTCTAATGCATTTTATTTTCATAAAAAAATACTCGTAAACACCTATCCAAAGTCAATCATATGAAGTTTTTGCAATTAATACTTTGAATTTAATTACGATCAGACACCAGAGAAGGCGTAAATAGTAACGTGTATCCATAAAATATATTACAGTAATCCATATACTTAATATATCCAAGAACCTAGTGCAGAAAATTATCAAGCCTGATGAAATGAAATTGCACGTGAGAGGTCTGCGGAAGACTAGAAATGGCGGCGTCATCATCAGCACCGACTCAAAAGATGACATTGAAAAGCTGAAGCAATCGGCGCAATTAAAAACCTCTGGCCTTACTATAGACGAGACAAATAAACGGAAACCCAGGATGATTGTACTCGGAGTTCCTGCTTCTATGCAAGAAACTGAGGTTTTTAAATGCATTTACCAACAAAACTTAGCCGAGAAACTACCAAATACATCATTTGAAGCATTTATGTCATCTGTTAACCTAAGTCATAAATCAGGTAAGAAAGATGCTGAAACCTGCAATTATGTCATAGAAGTCTCAGCTCAAATACGAAAGACCTTAATAACAAATGACCGAGTTTTTGTGAATTGGTCCTCGTGCCCTGTAAGAGATTTCACTCTGGTGACAAGGTGCTTCAAGTGTCAGCAGTATGGACATGCTGCAAAGACGTGTCGGGAGGCCACCATCACTTGCGGCCACTGCGGAGAAGTGGGTCACGCGCTGAAGGACTGCACGAAAAAGGAAGAGCCATCAAAATGTGCGACCTGCTTACACTTTAAAAAGCCCAGCAATCACAAGACAGGTGACGCTGAATGCCCTGCTAAAAAACTTGCAGAAACAAGATACATTAACTCCATAGACTATGAAGGCGCTTAAGGGCTACTTGCGAGTTATTTGTGTTATACTTATTATTTATTATTAGATAGTTAGGTTAATTTCTGACTTAGATAGTGTATCCAATTTTGTTCCATTTATAATATTAGTAACTAACTGCAAAATTACCTATCACAGAACTGTTCTACTAACCTTAAAACCGAAATCATTGCACTCGTAAATTATTATTTTAACCTAGTAAGTGCAGCGGAGCAAATTTTACAGGAGAGCGAAAAAACGCATTTTCATTTGCCCTGCTGAGATGCTTAAAGATTTGGATAACTTCCGATGTTTATATTAAAGATTAGTTACTAAAGTATACTTTATGGAATAAAAGAATATATTTAGTTAAAAATTGCAAGTTTTATGCTCTTTACTAACACTAAAAATTATTTTTTTGACAAAAGTGCCTCGTAAAAATCAAAATCAAAATCGAATATGAATCAGTACTTATGTAGTCCCCAGATTTTGATATGGTTACCGAGTGTCAGCCAACAGAACTCGAAATAATATTTAAATTAGGGTAGTATTTAAACGAGTGACTGTAAATTTATGTTGTAAGTGTCAAAAATAATTAATGTGGGCTAAAGAATTACTAAGTGAGCGACTGAGTGCGAGTGACGAAAAATCAAAAGAACAGCAACTTACAAAAAAATATTGAGTTCCTTAAAATACAAAATGAGAAGCTTCATAATATTTGAGCGACCTAATATTTCATTGAGTGTCAACGTTAGGTCCTGCATTTTTTTCAATATTTGGCAAATGCTTTTTTTATACTGAGCGGTATTTTTAACTTTAATGAAGTGTTTCGAATGCAAAAACTACTTTGAAAAATACTATTATGAGCAGCGTATTATGAGCCCACATTTAAATAAAAAATGATCTTATGAAATAAATATTTGACGGAACACTATTCTAGTAGCGAAAAAAATAAATCATTAAAATTTAAGGGTAGGTAATCAAATGAAACAATGTATTACGAAAAATGAAATAAATTTGTATTTTCTTAAATCGAATCAACAAAAAAAAAACAAAATAAAATAAGTCGCTTCTGTCAACCCAAAAAAAAGTAATCTTATTAATAAGGTTCATTGATTGGTACCTATGAGGATTGAGGAGCTCTACTTACTCATCGTCACTGTAAGATAAGTGCTGGCTTGGACTTAGCGGGCCGACCTCGTTTTCTTTTTTGTCCAATAGGTATCAGTTTTGCTCTTGGTTTGCTTCCAGTGGCGGTGTTGTTAGTTTGAGCCGAATTGCTAGACTCAAAACGTGTTTGCATACATATTTTGTTAAAAATTCGGGACAGTCGCCCCGCCCCCATTCGAATTCGCGCGCTGTAACAATCTGTAGTTTTCATTAATAAAGCGTATCAAAATAAAAAACATGAGACCTCAAATATAATATCAGTAACCAATAATCATTAATAAAGCAGCTCACAAAACTTTGCTTACAATTAACTTTTTTGTAGTTCGTTCAATAAAACCTCAATTAGAAAAATCTAATGTATCTTCATATTAAAGTTGCCCTCTCTGTATTTCTAGTCGCTCACTTAGTAATTTAGTCGCCCGGATAGTATTTTTATGTCTGAAATGTAATAATCAAAACCCACATTTTGTAAGCTCGTTCTGGATTTTATTATTGATCAATATTCGTCGTTAGTTTGGTAAATTTTTCGCTTACTCAAATTCATACCGCTCAAGGTATTAAAACAGTATGCCATCATCAGTCGCAACGTTATTTTTTAGTCGCTCGTTTTATAATTCCCCTTTAAATTACAGTAGCATTTTACCTCTAGTAAGTCACATTGACCATTTTGAAACCTAGTAAGTCCATGCACTTACTAGGTTTTAAATGGTCATTGTAACTTGCTAGGTTTTGATAATGGTTTTTGCAGATTTGAATTGGACTTACTAGGTTTTTAGCAACGCGTTTCTCCGGTGTTAAGTGTAATAGAGCGATTTCTGTCTTCACATCCTGTGGAGACCTTAATTCTAAGGTGATTTATGACAAAAAACGAAAATCTGCAAAAGTGTCCCTTACTAGGTTCTTAAATGGTTCAGCCGTGCATGCCGTATGTAATAGAAAACGCTAAGTAAGCAATATTAAGTAGCACAATGTAACCATAATAAATGATTTTAATTCTTAGATTTTACTTAATGTGTACCTATAGATTTTAATTTTTAGTATAAACATAATTTGTATTGATAATTAATATAATTTGTTGATTGTTTATGTATAATATGTATTTTGCTAATGATAGTTAAATAAAGTATCGTTAAGCCTTTATTTCGCCTGAGATACAGGAAAAAAAATTCCTAGTTCAGGCACATGTATAACTTTACCTTTTGTAGCATAAGATTAGCCTAGAGTTTAAACTGTCAAATAAGATATTCAATAAAGAATTTATTTATTATTTATTTATTATTATTACTTGACCATACAAAATTATATGAGGTTTCCACATGATCGGGAGTTCATACCTTCTAGGTTACAGCGTAGGAATGCGTCTTTGAATGTCGCCGGCATCAAATGAGGCTTCAGCCATCCTTCTACCTCCTTCACGTAGTAGTAGTCAAAACGGAATCCGCCATCTGTCCCTTCAAACACAAGGTCAGAAGTGTCTTAGGATATTTGTTAGTTGTACGATTATGTAAAATAACTTAGCAATGACATTTAGGCTGAGTTCCACCACTTTATTTTAACTGTAATTATAACAATGACCGGTGTTTTGTATGGAGTTTGACAGATTTCTGACGTTTGTCAATGTTAAAATAAGATGGTGCAACTCAGCCTTAGAGTTATTTCCGTTGATTTAAGTTTTTTTAACTTACATGCTGAAGCAATGTACAGTAAAAATATATAATATACACAATTTAAATGTCCACACATGATTTATATACGACTGACCGATACTAATTAATCATACATAGGACAACAGTTAAAAAGTAACCGCGCTATCAGTTTTGAGTTCAAAATGTTATCAAGTACTGGCAACTTTAGCAGTATTGGCGTTGCAAAAATAATTTAATCTAATCATTTTAATGACGTATTTAATACACTTCTGGACACATCTATTGGCCCACCTTAGAGTTTAGGTTTCGATGGCCCCTACCGAAATATGATTGCTAGATTGAACAAAAACTGTTGATGCAGTTTTAAACCTGATACATTTTACCATCTTTTTCGATCGTATTGTTTTAAATTTGAATTCAGAATACCATACGACATGGAGCTACGCCTAACAAGTCGGATATGCGCTTTGTTATAGGCAATTGATTTTTGAATAAAAAACATGTTTTATCAAATAAAGGTTTCATTTGATAACGCGTGTTGCCTCCATGGGCATCTACCACAGCTCTCATACGATTAGGCATAAAGTTTATCAACCGCTCTATGAAATTTTGAGGGATCATCTCCCATTCCTCTTCTATGGCAGTTTTCAACTCCTGTATCGTCTGGGCAACTTGCTGACGAGCGCTAACACGTCTTTTTAGCTCGTCCCACATGTGCTCAATGGGGTTCATGTCTGGGCTTCCTGTGATGTTCACATTCCGAAGATATTCCTTGACGATGCCGGCCGCATGGGCTCTTGCATTATCATGCATAAAAAGGAAATTTGGGCCCACATAGTCCGCGTATGGTATCACGTGAGGTTCTAAGCACTCACGGTACATTGAAACTGAAAGGTACATTACCTTTCAGCATTTAAAGTTGGCAGCCGTGGTCCTGTAACAACCTCAAGTTGAGTTTTGAGGCTCGCGGATATACCGCCCCAGACAGTCCATGAGCCACCTCCATAAGCAACCCTCTCTTCAAAGCAGCATTGTGCGAAACGCTCTCCCTTACGTAGGTAGACCTTCTTCCTTCCATCATTGCCAAACACAATTTTAGACTCATCAGAAAAGAGTACACGGCTCCAATCTTGCTGTGTCCAATTTAAATGACTGCGTGCGAAATGAAGGCGCGCTGTTCGGTGGGCTCGCGTTAGTTTGGGCCCATTAGCTGGCTTGTGTGGTACCATATCGCGTTCTTTTAACCTTCTCTGAACAGTTCGAGCGCTCACAGATACTCCGTGGAAGTCGCGAAGTTGGTTTTGTATCTCAATGGAGGTAAGGTGACGATTTCTCAAGCTGGTCGTCACGATGAATCGATCCTGCCTTTCAGTTGTGACCCGAGATCGTGGCCTTCCTTGGCGACGAACAAAGCCACCAGTCTCTAGGTACCTCCGATAAACATTTCGGACCGCAGATCGACTTAAATTAAGTTGAGCACTCACGTTTCTTTGGCTGTGTCCGGCCTGAATAAGTGCCACAGCTTGGGCGGCGACTTCTGGTGAAGTATCCATAGATTATTTATTGATAAAACCTCACCTTAATGATAAGAATCAGTAATGTTTGTTGCAAAACCAAAGATATCAATCACTTTTTCAAGAATTAAATCCAAGTAAACCAATAAAACCAAGTTTTCTTAGTATTCGATTGTTTGATATCAACAAACAGGCTCCAAATTGTCTTTTGTTTCTTTATTACTCTGTGTTCGAAATTAAAAAAAAAGACTATTGAATGAAATTGTGGATGTACCAGGTTCAAATCTGAATCAAAACTTTTTGCTCGACCTAATATAAAATTTTAGCTGGGACCAAATGAAAATGAAAATGAAAATACAAGGTGGGCCAGTAGATGTGTCCAGAAGTGTAGTTTGTCTGGGATCAAAACCTACACTAAAAAGTAGAAAAATAATTACTAATTAGGTACCTACTTATTTATTAGGACGAATTAATCTTTATGTAGGTATACCATGATTGATACTTCTGGAGTCGGTGCCAAGATTATGAAACATGTAAAAAACAGTTTGCCTGCACCGACTCCAAAAGTATCAATCATGGTATACCTACATAAAGATTAATTCGTCTTAATAAATAAGTAGGTAATTAGTAATTATTTTTCTGCTTTTTTAGTGTAGGTTTTTTGGAGTCGGTTTTTTTTTTTTATAAAATACTTATTTCTTGCTTTTTAGTTAACTAATTATTACCTTGATGTTACCACTTAAGGTAGGCAGTACATTGAGACCATATTCTTCATGTCTAGTGTAAAATAATATTCCCTACAAAAAATAGGTTACCATATAGGAAACCTAAAAAGGGGTGTGTAATGTATGATATAACTACATATCATATAATACTTAGAGGATATAACATCAAATTATATAAAATCATTTAATATAATAATTATTCACTATAATAAACGAATAATATAATTTTAAAATGAATAATTTTAAGACAAATAACTAACAACTGATATAAAATGGTTTGATATAATGAATATTTTCTATAAAACTTACAATGTATACTATTTAAAACAAATAACATTCAAATCATATAAAAATAAAATGTCGAACAATCAAATGAGATAAAATTCTTTTCCTATAAAACTTAAATCATATAACAAGTAGGTACCTATTTTACAATTAAAGTTCAATTGTTATAATAAGCATTGCATGCAACAAGCAAGCAAGCAAACAAGCAAGCTAGCAAACGAGCAAGCAAGCAAGCAAGCGAGCAAGCAAGCTAACATGCAGGCAAGCAAGCAGGCAAGCTAGCAAGCAAGCAGGCAGGCAAGCAAGCAAGCAGGCAAGCAAGCAGGCAAGCAAGCAAGCAAGCAAGCAAGCAGGCATGCAGGCATGCAGCATGCAAATTTGACTAAAAACTTGAGACTTCTGTCACGGCTCCGGCACTGCGGGGCTCTGGCGGTCCCTCGCGTGCTAATCGTCGCAGATGGCTTTCGCTCGACACCGCGGCTGAGGCTGGCCGGCGAAGCCGGCCAGCAAGCCGAAGACCTGCTCCTCAGCCCGCGGGCCGCCTCGCCCCTCCGTGCCTACGCGCTTCTAAATTACACTCTAGGGGTAGGGCAGACAAGACTACGTGGAGTCGGTTTTACGGCGATTCGTTTTTGTCACTAAAGTCATTTATAAGTCAACCTAAAGAAGAACATACCTACTAAAAGTTATGTGTAGATAAGGGAGAGTCCGCTAATTTGGACCAGTTTTTTTCAATCCCATTTTACACATAGTTTTCTTTTGTTTTTGCTAATGTCCATGGTATATAATAAAAGATAAATTATTCAACTTACTATTTCATAAGTATTAATTAACATGATTGTTGTATATTTAGCACAAATCAACAAAATACGAGCTCAAAGCTTCGGTCCAATTTAGCCAACCGGTTCGATAATTTGTACCACAGGGTTACTAAATTGGATTTCAATAAATTTCAAGCCTATAAAAAAACTATGGCAAAATATTATACGATACATTCTTAACAAATTAGGAAACGAAAAGGAACAGTAGTTAATAACGTAGACAATCGATATTGTTTTACACGTTATCACGATTTTGAGTACAAGTTTTGTAATTCCAATTATCGTAACGCACACTTGTACCTAATCTACTTTGCCAGTATTTTGCTTTCATTTATTGTTAGTCAAACATAACTACGCTATTATAACTTCAAAATAAGATTTACTAAAAAAAAATTCAAAATCCTTTGGTAAAGTTCCATACAACTTGATGTGGTACAATTTAGCCGACTAGGTGATAGTGCTTTTAAAAAATCTGTAAAAAATATAGCTTATAAATACCGAAAAATGTTTCAAATAATTGTAATCCACACTAATTTACGCTTCTAAATAATATATTAGAAACACCCTATGATTAATTTTAACAAAATTACAAACTAAACATGCATTTTCAAAAGTTACTTGAAAACAATGAAAAAATACTTTTCAAAATAAAACACACGTGTTTGTTGTCACGGCAAAAACCACATGGCCGATATTAATTGAATTTAGTTGTGTATCGCTGAGTGTTGCAATTACAGACATTCAATAAATACTTTACGAAATATGAGGGTGGTACAATTTACCCGGCGGTACAATATACCGAACTCTCCCCTATATGTATATCAGAAATTATATCAATTAAAGAGTAAGTATACCAAATAGTCGTTATAACAAATAATATTTATTTTATGTAATGGTTATATGAAATATTATTTATATTAAACAAAATTACATCAAGTGAGTCTTAGATTAAGTAAGGTTTATATCAAATGTCTTTATGCGTTATGATTGGTATCTGAAATGACATTATTAGAAATGATTCATTATATGAAGTAAACATTATATCTTAAAAAAATATATCAAGTGTTATTATAACATACGTTTATTATACAATATGAACGTTATTGAAATGAATTTATATCATATAAACTTATATAAACAGTCACGCACCCCCTAAAAAGACCTTAAACAGTCAGCCCACCTTAAAAACATGAAAGAATACAACTGTTGGTCTATTTGTACTTATAATATTTAAATAATTATCCTCCAACTCCTAAGCATTAAGGAGTTTTACCTTCTATCATCAGCTCATCAATATGAGATGATGATTTCCAGGAGCAAATACTTGAATAACTTAAGAAAAAGTTTAAAAAACGATATACGTGCCTATAAAATTTGAGGGTTGCCCTCGATTTCCCTAGGATCCCATCATCAGATCCGGACTTGGTGACAATGGGACCACCTCAGAAGTGTACCCTATCGAACAAAAAAAGAATTTTGAAAATCGGTCCACAATTGAAGGAGTAATCAGTGAACATACATAGAAAAAAAAATACATACAGTCGAACATATTATAACCTCCTCCTTTTTTGAAGTCGGTTAAAAAATCACTCGTTGCTCTGCTCTGCTGAGTATACATAGTATGAATATCACAAACTAAGGCTCAAACTTAAAAGTAAGAACAGTCCGACAAGCGGAATGTTGTGGGTTCATTCCCACCTAAAGCTCAAGGTTTATAATGAAACACATTATTTATGAAATTGTGAAGGACCCACATCATTACGTATTTACTCGTATTATAAAATTGACTTCGAATTTTTCAACTGTTTCCATGTTTTTATGATCAAAGTAATAACTAAAGTCTATAAATAACAATTATTTTTAATTTGACTGAGTTCAGTAACAATAACTACAAACACAAATACAAAATCATTTATTGTGAATCATAGGTAACTACACTTTTAGATCCCATTGAAAACTGCTCCAACTGTAGAATTGTAAATGACAGTCGGGAAAATTGTCCAAGACTCGGTCAAGACAAAGCTAGTAGTGGGAAGGGGGAGAGCTCTCATTGTGCAAAGTCAAACTCAAAGTGGCTGCTCTGTGAAATGGAAAAAGTTTAATCCGTTCACGGGTTATATTTCAATTACCCTCACTTGATTGTGGGGTTTCTGATGATTCACTGTTCAGTTGGTCACTTGCTAAATAAACACCATCAACGTATCGCCAAACTAAACAGAGTTCGAACTAATGGGTGACTAGTAAAGTAGATAAAAGGTAAAATAATAATATTTAATAATTATTTTTCTAATGTTGATACCTACTTTTTAGTAGTGTTTTCAAGTCTAGATTGTGTTAGGTTTTGAATCAAATATAATAAGCTAAAACTCTTATAAAAGATAAAATAGCAATAATAATATATAGCAATATACATATAGCCTGACCAGGAACATAAAAACCATGGCATAGAGGCGCGTCAATTGCATTTGATAGTGCAACACTGAGTACAGTCGTACCTGTGTTAAATTAATAGGCTAACTTTATGTATCAGGATTCAGGATTACGGGCTAATTTGATATTTTTACAAATTAACGAAAAAATATTATTATAGGTAACCTGGTTTAAATAAATTAAATGAAACCATCAATCGAGCTAGTAGGATTTATTTTATTATTCATCGATAATCAAATTCAGAACTTGAATATTCAACTGCAATGTTTGCTCATGAACGCTTCAAACTCGGTACTTCTTTCCCAATTCCATAAAATTCGACAATTAGAAAGTGACAAAAAATTTTAAAATAGGTAGTTGAAACAAACCACACTAATTTTCATAGTGGACTGTACTATGCGATAAACATGTCAGTCAATTTGACAACCTTTGTCGGAAACATTATTCAATAAAAATATTGTCCGAACCCTTAGTATTTCTCTCGACAAATACTTTAACACATTGTAAACCACTTTTCTTTCACGACTATAAAAAGATTTTAGCAATTTAATTCACAAAATCAATTGCGCACATTTAAAATAAAGTTTGTTTACACTTTGACAGCAATAGACTGACATGCAAGGTGACATGTCAATGAAGTTTTCAGTTACTGTTGCCATTAAAAGAAATTAGTTCCATTAGTTTTCCGCAACATGGCGAGGGTTTTTATGTTCCTGGTCGGGCTATAATTTAGTGCAACTGTTACTACGTAACTGTGTACCTACCTACT
The DNA here is from genome assembly GCF_963855985.1 of Ostrinia nubilalis. Lineage (NCBI taxonomy): Eukaryota > Metazoa > Arthropoda > Insecta > Lepidoptera > Crambidae > Ostrinia > Ostrinia nubilalis. Next base: position 19,275,521 of record NC_087088.1, on the reverse strand, counting down.
TAGGAATATACGAAAACCCTTGTCCCCCAAGTACCTAAGTATAGAGGTTATTGAAGCAATCTTGGCTGGCGTTGTAGTAGGGTTCATAAAAAACTACGCCAGGCGGTCGATATGTTTTATTGTTTTTCATATTCTTCCTCATCGGGCACGAGACTGTCGGGGGCCTTCTCGCATATGAAAGCGAACGGGACAGACTCGCACCAGACGTCGTCGAGCAGGCCGCTGCGGAACATGGCGCCGCAGTAGGAGCCGTTGTCGATTGACTTGGTGTTGTCAGGCTGGCCGTTCGCCCAGCTCGCGTACCCTGCCGATTGAATACTCTGACCTGGAAGTATCATAATCAGCTATACCCAATGAAGTACAAGTAAATCCAGGTAACCAAAAAACTACACTCATGCGAACCACACGCTGAAGAAACTCTTCAGTATCTATAGTAAAACTTAACAAGTTTTACTTTCATCTGTCACCAAGTTGTCTTTATAACGAAACTTTCTTCCGTTTAAGATAAGAAATCACCATATCACAACTTACCATTAACTGTGTACCAAGTGCCCTTTTGATCCCAATCAAGAAATCCAATTGAGACAACGTCCCTAAAGTTCGACGTTACGATTATAGTGTTGGCTGGATTTTGGGCAATGAGGTTTTTGAGGATTGTGGCTTCCTGGTCGCTGTTGGGGATGGCCAGGTACCCGCCCTCCGCGAGGCAGGTCATCTGCGCGCGCCTCCAGCTCCTCCCCAGGCGGTGGAACTTGTAGCAGCTACCAGTGCTTTGTTCAAATGTATAAGCTACAATCGGAACAGATAAAAGATTATTGAGATATTGAAATGTCTTCACCTACACTAAAGCCTGGTCCGTGAGCACGTAGAATTTTGTCCAATGACCCCAAGCTACCCATCCTTATCGCTCGCGCGTAATTATATTGCTGTCGCGACTGTGCGATGGGCGCCCGCAGTGAGTGTGCGAGCGCGACAGCAACATAATTAGGCCTTCTTTTCACGTCCGAATTAATTGTCACGTCTTTCAGTGGGTACTGGAGAGTGGAGACGGGTCGCTTACTATTGGCCTTATAAGAAGGATCAAGGTCACCCAAAAGGCAATGGAGCGTGCTATGCTCGGAGTTTCCTTGCATGATCGACTCAAAAATGAGAAGATCAAAATGACCGACATAGGCCGCAAAATTACTAAAATCAAATGCCAGTAGGCGGGGCACATAGCTTGTAGAGCTGATGGCCGCTGAGGCAGAAAAGTTCTTGAGTAGCTATCACAGGCTTGAAAATAAAAATTAAATGATTCTATATTACTAAAGTGGCCATTATAGAAAATCTCCAATAAAATCGATCAATGTTATCATAATATAATATTATCGTGCTGTATATTATGTAGATGTTTCAGTTATGGTAGCTTATCGTGTTGTTTTATTTGTCTGTAAATGCAGTTAATTACCAGGGTCGATAGTCCCGCAGTTTGTATTCATCACGGGGTTATTGGTTTTCTTCTTGTAGCACACGTAAGGGTACGTGTCATTACACCGCGCGTCAGCCAGCGTCCCGTTGTGCAGCATGATCGTGCAGTCTTCCTGGTTCTGGAAGTTGTCAGGTTCGTCCATGGCCCATTGCACGGGGATCTTTGCTAACGGGATACCTGATTATAATAATTATCAGGTTCTAAAAAGTATAAAACATAACAAAGAGATAGCACTTCCACCTCTGTAAATGATATGGAATGGCTTTTTAAATCCAGTTCAAAAATACCTTCGATAGACGTGAAGTCCCCTTTGGAAATTGTGGCATGGATTCCCGTAAAGATAGCACAGCTAACTCCCGCCGTCAGCCTTGCTATAGCTGTTTGGAGATTTGCATTCAGCGGCGATGCCAGAACTGCACCTGTAGATTAGTCTTCAACATTAATCATAGATAGGATTATGACTCAGTATTGCCCATTTTTTAATATATTCTAATTAATATCTGTAGTGAACATGAACAATCAAAGTGGACCAGTGGCGAGAAGAATCGAATGCATTGAATTAAATAAAAGTGTTAATAGAATTTGCAATTTAGGTTAAGCTTTGTTTTTAACCTAAACGCAAGAAAGTTTTTCGTCAAATTGATCAATCTTATATCTTATCTATATGTATATATAAAAGAAAGTCGTGTTAGTTACTCCACTTATAACTCAAGAACGGCTGAACCGATTTAGCTGAAAATTGTCAGGGAGGTAGTTTAGAGCCAGGAGAAGGACATAGGATACTTTTTATCCCGTTCGAAATTAAAAAAAGTCTGCTTATTTATTGCCATTAAGGCGGAACAAAGTTCGCCGGGTCAGCTAGTATACAGGGTGTTTCTTGTAAGGTGTCAAGCCGAAGGCAGGTGATAGGTGTGGACTAGACCTATCGATTTCACCCCCATGTATGTTTTACGATTTTTCATAGTTTAGAAGTTATCGTTAATTTTGTGATTTTTTCAAATTGTATGACCTAGTAGGCTTTAAATTTTTTTATCTTTTTTTTGGGTCGACTTTTCTCAGATTTCTTTTTTTTGACAGATTCCCTATTAATTGCAGATTTTTGAAAAAAAATAATCAACTTCCTATCTTTGATGCAAAATACAAAATTTTTGCTAGAAACATAAAAAATATGCTTTTAGCGGAACATTCTAAAATTTTCAACTTAAAAGTTTAAAAAAAAAAGAAATTCCATAGGTCCAAAATAATTTTAAAAACTGCGCAGTTTTCTGAACTTTCATAATAACACAAAAAAACATGTACTTAATAGGCCATTATTTTCTGTAATCGCTCCACTAAAGTGGTAAGTCGGAGATTCCGTTACATGTTTTTGACTTTCTTAGGACTAAGTAATGTTTGCAATCCCTTAAGTTTACGTTATTTAGAATACATTCAGAGACAATATCTGAAAAGAACATTTTTTATCCACAACGAGGAAGCTCTTTCCCTTCATCTGGTATCAAAAAAATACCATAGGGAATATGAAAATATTGATGAACTGCGGACAAAGCTGACTGAAGCACAAAACCAAATTAAAATGAAGAAGAAGGTTTTTTGCGTCGTTGTCGAATGTGCATTCAGGTCAACGGCGGACATTTTGAATATTTACTTTAAATTAAATAATTACACCCATTTTTGCTCTCTCTCTCTCTCTCTCTCTCTCTCTCTCTCACACACACACACACACACACACACACACACACACACACACACACACACACACACACACACACACACACACACACACACACAACACACACACACACACACACAAACTCACACACACACACAAACACACACACACAAACACACACACACACACACACACACACACACACACACACACACACACACACACACACAAACTCTTTCCCTTTCTCTCACACTAATATGTAGGTATATCGAATTTAATCGTAAAGTAACAACCACCACTGTGGTCTAGTGGTAAGGCCACCTATTTAGGACAGCCAATTCCTCTGTGGTTTAGGATTCCGAGTGAAGCTCGCTGATCATCCATCAGTTTCCATCAGGTCAGATGAAGGGCAAGAGATTCCTCGTTGTGGATAAAAAAATGTTCTGTTCAGTTATTGTCTTTAAATGTGTTCTGCGTAACGTAAACATAGAGAATTGCAAACATTAGTTAGTCCTAAGAAAGTCAAAAACATGTAACGGAATCTCCGACTTACCACTTTAGTGGAGCGATTACAGAAAATAATGGCCTATTAAGTACATGTTTTTTTGTGTTATTATGAAAGTTCAGAAAACTGCGCAGTTTTTAAAATTACTTTGGACCTATGGAATTTCTTTTTTTTTTTAACTTTTAAGTTGAAAATTTTAGAATGTTCCGCTAAAAGCATATTTTTTATGTTTCTAGCAAAAGTTTTGTATCTTGCATCAAAGATAGGAAGTTGATTATTTTTTTCAAAAATCTGCAATTAATAGGGAATCTGTCAAAAAAAGGAAATCTGAGAAAAGTCGACCCAAAAAAAAAGATTAAAAAATTTAAAGCCTACTGGGTCATACAATTTGAAAAAATCACAAAATTAACGATAACTTCTAAACTATGAAAAATCGTAGAACATACATGGGGGTGAAATCGATAGGTCTAGTCCTCACCTATCACCTGCCTTCGGCTTGACACCTTACAAGAAACACCCTGTATATACAGTGTGTCCGGGCATGTAGTGATCAAACTTTAAGGGCGTAATCTATGGACAATTTTATCGATGAAAATACTTCAAATTTGGAGCCTGACCCATTTCTCGAAAAATTACATCGATTTAAGTTTTTAATTTTTAGTTTACACCTCTTCTTTAAAAAACAAATGAAAGCGTGGGTAGCTTAACATTAATATGCAAATATTTTATATCATGCGATAGCCAATAAAATTATCTATTAGTAGAAGAAGAAAACAGACACAAATTTCATACATTTTATGGGAGTAAGAATGGATTTAATTAGAAAAATACATTACTTTTTTCACTTCTTTTTCAGTTATTTTCCAACACAAGAAAAACCAGGTCGTTAAGTTATGTTTTATTTACATTGTATTTTTAGTATTTGAGCTATTCTACAAAACGAATGTAAATTTATTAGTCTACGTCTATTAGTTTCGACGTAATTGTTGAACAAAGATACCCCTTCCCAGCGGTTTCCATAGTAATCGGAATAGGTTGTGTGATTCTTTCAGGCAGTGCATTTTCGCATGTCGCGTGCGCTATGGAAACCGCTGGGAAGGGGTATCTTTGTTCAACAATTACGTCGAAACTAATAGACGTAGACTAATAAATTTACATTCGTTTTGTAGAATAGCTCAAATACTAATAATACAATGCAAATAAAACATACCTTAACGACCTGGTTTTTCTTGTGTTGGAAAATAACTGAAAAAGAAGTGAAAAAAGTAATGTATTTTTCTAATTCAATCCATTCTTACTCCCATAAAATGTATGAAATTTGTGTCTGTTTTCTTCTTCTACTAATAGATAATTTTATTGGCTATCGCATGATATAAAATATTTTCCTATTAATGTTAAGCTACCCACGCTTTCACTTGTTTTTTAAAGAAAAGGTGTAAACTAAAAATTAAAAACTTAAATCGATGTAATTTTTCGAGAAATGGGTCATGCCCCAAATTTGAAGTATTTTCATCGATAAAATTGTTCATAGATTACGCCTTTAAAGTTTGATCACTACATGCCCGGACACACTGTATACAATGTGTCCGGGCATGTAGTGATCAAACTTTAAGGGCGAAATCTAGGGACAATTTTATCGATAAAAATACTTCAAATTTGGGGCTTGACCCATTTATCGCAAAATTACAAGGATTTAAGGTTTTAATTTATAGTTTTCACCTCTTCCTTCAAAAACAAGTGAAAGCGTGGGTAGCTTGACATTAATAAGCAAATATTTTATATCATGCGATAGCCAATAAAATTATCTTTTAGTAGAAGTAGAAAACACATACAAGTTTCATAAATTTTATGGGAGTAAGAATTTATTTAATTAGAAAAATACATGACTTTTTTCACTTCTTTTTCAGTTATTTTCCGACACAAGAAAAACCAGGTCGTTAAAGTATGTTTTTTTTGCATTGTATTATTAGTATTTGAGCTATTCTACAAAACAAATGTACATTTATTAGTCTACGTCTATTAGTTTCGACGTAATTGTTGAACAAAGATACCCCTTCCCAGCCGGTTCCATAGCGCGTCGGAATAGGTTGTGTGATTCTTTCAGGCAGTGCATTTTCGCATGTTAGCAGCGCTATGGAACTGGCTGGGAAGGGGTATCTTTGTTCAACAATTACGTCGAAACTAATAGACGTAGACTAATAAATTTACATTCGTTTTGTAGAATAGCTCAAATACTAATAATAAAATTCAAATAAAACATACCTTAACGATCCGGTTTTTCTTGTGTTGGAAAATAACTGAAAAAGAAGTTAAAATTGTTATGTTTTTTTCTAATGAAATCCATTCTTACTCCCTAAAAATGTATGAAACTTGTGTCTGTTTGCCACTTCTACTAATAGATATTCTTATTGGCTATCACATGATATAAAATATTTGCTTATTAATGTTAAGTTACCCACGCTTTCACTTGTTTTTGAACGAAGAGGTGAAAACTAAAAATTAAAAACTTAAATCCTTGTAATTTTGCGATAAATGGGTCAAGCCCCAAATTTAAAGTATTTTCATCGATAAAATTGTCCATAGATTACGCCCTTAAAGTTTGATCACTACATGCCCGGACACACTGTATATATAAAAGAAAGTCGTGTTAGTTACTCCACTTATAACTCAAGAACGGCTGAACCGATTTAGCTGAAAATTGTCAGGGAGGTAGTTTAGAACCAGGAGAAGGACATAGGATACTTTTTATTGCCATTAAGGTGGAACAAAGTTCGCCGGGTCAGCTAGTTTGTACTAAATAAAAGAACTTAAATAATTATTACTGTACATAATATTATGTGTCGTATTTAACCTTCTAGGTCGCAGCGAAGGAATGCCTCTGTAAACGTCACTGGTGCCTGGTGCAGCTTCAGCCATCCCCCTGCCTCTTTACTGTACGAGTAGTCGTAACGGAATATGCCATTTGTCCCTTTCAAAAACAAAAGTTTGATTTCAAAAACAGTTGCGCACCGAGACCGGGATTTCATCGTGATTATTATTATTAATATTCGTAATATACAGGATGACCCGGATGTACCCGGAAATACCCCATGTAAATTTTTATTTAGAAAAAAAATCGTAGCTCGAAAACTACACAAAATCGCTGAACATACATGGGGGATTTCCGGGTACAACTGGATATCAGGAATTTTAATGTCACCTTTTGGGGATTATGATTAACATTCGTAAGATATTTTACTATGATTTTTTTTTAAATTTTACATGAAAAAACTTACTTGCAATAGAAATGTAGACTAAATATAAAACTAAATAATAATAATTCCCACACATGATCACTCCTTGGTTCAAATAGGACTGACTGTCTATACTAATTGAATAAATGCTAAAGAAGGTCTATCACTTTGGGTTCATAATGTTATCAAGTACTACTGGGAATTAATTATTAATTAATTTTAATCACCAGTTGCGAGTACCTACTAACGGTTGGGTATTTTTGAATATTGTTGTTGACGTTGCTTGTGTATTGATTTCTTATTTAAATCATAATAGCATTAAAGATAATAACAGTTTAAAGTAGTAGGAATCAGAGCTCGATTCAACGCTGTGCGTTCGATTTGCTGCTTCACTTAAGCAAGCATCGTTTGTGACATAACAAAAAAAATAACATACAAAAATGCGTTATCGTTACTTCAACTGGAAAAATTAAAGATTCAAGAATATTTTTATATCAACCGTGAGGTATGGTATTCTAATTTTATGTATGTATGAGTTAAAACTGGTCCTTTGTCCAATCTCGTTTCAAAGGTTGTTTGAACTTTTTTTTACTTACTTTGAGTACCAAACTTGACCAAATTCGTCGTTCACTTTATCTTATTACGTTTATCTTTGAGACTTTCATCGTATGAATTCGAACCACGAGATTAAAATTCTTGAATTTGAATAATGAATGTTTACCAAAATTATCCAATATTCTTCAAGACTAAGAAAATTAAGAAAATACCAAAGATTTGAAGTAGTAAGAGACTCATTGAAACTTCAATCATTTTGTTAAGTATCAAAAGGTAATACTATATTCCTAGGATATTTTCTCTAAATTTCACCCCTTACTGAATACCAGCTATTAAATTAGACCGAGTAGATACTATGTATAAGTTAATTATTTATATATATTTGTACGCCGACTAATTAATAGCACATTTTGGCGCTCTATTCATACTAGTTTTAAGACCGTTTGTTTACGGAAAATAATGCAAATAAATGTTTGAATTTTTGATTTTTTTATGGTACTACGACCACGGACTACGATTCGTAGCAGTGTGTGGTCGTAGCCGTAGACACGGAAAGAGATCCAACCGTAGCCATTACTGTAGCAGTCGTAGCCTATCGTAGCCAAATGTGCGTAGCAAAGGTCTGTAGCGGTCGCGTCGTCACTTGTACAATACGCTTGCATGCGTGTGACGTGTATTATTAATTAAATCATGTAGAAATGATTTAAATATATTACGCTGACTAAAAACAGCAAATGGCCCTCATAATATTCATATACTAGTTTTAGGACCATTGTTTTAACCAAAATTGTGCAAATAAATATTTTAATTTTAATTTGAAAAAAGTAAGAAACGTTCAGAAGACTATCAACATTTCAATCAGTAAAATGAACAAAATATGAATGATTTCAGATTCCTTAAAATAATCATAATTACTTTGTTCATATTACAATACTCAAAGTGGTAGATTTGTAATTCAAAGTATAATTATTAAAATTAACCAAGTTCTTCGGTAACAAGAATATTATTCTATTCCTATGCGAACCAATTTAGTGTTCTGCGCGTTGATTGCAAACGTTTTATGCTGAGCAGCTATGCGCCAAGTGTCTACTAGTAGTAGTGTTTGGTGTTATCTACCTATATTTTGTTTGTATAGTTTTAACTCAACACACTATGACCACCAAATACCTACTGGGTATACTTTATAGCTTGTATGTATATTGAATGCCATCATATTGACATGCAAAAACGGTATTATTACATTTAATAGTAAACATTAATAAATTTTGCTTCAAACAACACATTCAATCATAGTTACGTACAATCTGCATTTATTAATGTCGAAACATCAACGTTGCGCCTTGTACTGACCACTTGAGACTGGTACTATTCCAAACCGCCATTAATTTCCATTCACGAGCATTTAGCGAATTCCCTTTGTCCTTTGTGCCCACAGTAATCCACAAAAAACATCCCATATTCCCTGTAGTTGGCTGAAAGTAAATAACAAAGCAACCCGCACCTATTTCATGCAAGAACAAATTTTCCAACTGAAATTAAGGCCCTGGAGAGCGCACGAATAAAAGTTAAATTAAAGGACATGCACACAAACGTCTGAACGTGGCCGCGCTCACAGATCCTCCTTGTGCCACATTAAGGTGCGGTGTTCATATCGACAGAATGTTTTATTTCTATAAATCATTATTTACAATATTTAAAATAGTGATTGAGTTTCTTGCGCTGCTTCTTCTCAGCACTGGCCCATTTATTGTCCCGAAGCAGTGGTAAGGTTAATACTGGGACGTGTAAAAGTGCTTTTTAAAAACCTTTTTGCAAAAATGAGTTATATGAGTTTTTTTTATAATAAATCGGTGCGCATAATAAGGTCGCAAATTAAATTGAGAATTGGTTAATATCTGTCCATAACTAGCTAATCGTCACGCATCATTTACGAAAAGAGGCTAGACAAAAAAGGTAGGGTTTCATTAGAGGTCAAGCTGTAGGTAGATCCTGAATATACAGGAGTTGTAGTAGTGGCAAAGTGTGGTGGGATAAAAAAAAAATTCGACCATTGTTTGCTTAAACCTCTTTTGGCTGTCATTTTTGCCTAGCACAAATAATATTTCTAGTCGAAAATAAAACCGGCTAATCGAAATTGTTTTGTGCAAGCACGTCTACATTAGGCGAGTCAATTACTCACGCCTTAAAATGTAATCAACAATCCACTTGGCTAGAGACCCGGCGAGGGCGAGCGCACAAGGGCAGCCTTCGCAAATGTTTGCGGGTCACAGTGCGGGCTAGTTTGAATTGCAGGCCCTCGTTGACCCGGCTCCGTCGACCGTCGGCTGATGCCTGATGAATTTATGGGCCCAGCTCTAAAACATTCGGGTATAGACACGACCATTCGTATACGTTACTTGAATATAATTTTAATGCAATTTTATAGAAAAGTCATGATTAAAAAACAGGATGGAGATTTCCAATATATTATTTTTATCTTCCCCAAAAAGGGTAACAAAGAACAACACTTTAGAAGTCAACAGATTTATACTAATCGTTTTTGTTACTCATAATAACCAGCAATAATTAAGAGTAATATCGTCTCTGATTTAAAAAGCCTATTAATCAATGAAAAAAGGTTGCGTACATTTTGAAACACCTTGTCAATCGCTAATCTAATCACTTAGGATGGTCTCCAGCCAGTTCATCCGCGCCCTAAAACAACAGCCATGCATCACCGTCCTTCGCTTACGAATCATCACGTTTCCAAATATCAGAGCCACAGCGTGGACAAAACAGCTAATCGTTTAGCAAACAATAAACAACAAATGTTTTATCTACGCATTGTAATTACTAGTCAACAGAGTCTACGTTTGGAATTCACAATAATTAGGTATTTTGATTATATTAGATACCAAAACATGTGTAGGACTCAAAAATGTATAAAAAGTTGATTTTGCGTTATCTTGTCTATTTTTATTCCTGTAAAGATAGTAATACAAACAAAACTAAACTGTTACTGTTCTGTGTCAATTAATTGTAGAACAAAATACATGTAATGATCATACTGTACTCACCGACCTACGTCTAAAATCTCTGCACCACAACATGATGACGCGACTCAGATAATTCAATACCCTCCTGAATTATTCAAAGGGCCGTAAGATTGCGACGTAAGACAGGGCTTTATTTTTTGCAAGGATTACATTTGTAAGCCGCTCTCATACAGATGAATATGGGACTATTATTGCGACGATGCGATAGTGTACGACAATGTAGAATTGTTATAAGGTATCGTAATTGTCTTGTAGTGGCCGAATTTGTAATAACTCCGTATTCAGACAAGTATTATTCTAAAAGTTAAGATTCCCTTAATATTAAAAGCTCTAAAGCAAAGGTAATGAAGTGCCCTAATCTAGAAGTAAAAGCTAGGTCAAGTGCTTTTGAAGATAATGAAGATTTTCTAACCGACGAGTATTATTATGTCATTATTCTATTTAATGCTCCAATTCCATTCGTGATTCTGCCGAGTTTATGGAGTGTTTGCTTCCGTCAAAGCACGGCAGCATCTGTAAGGCTTTGACTTCCTTCCTTTGAAGCGAAGGCTTCAGCCGCAGCACTAGCGACACCGCGGCCGCATCGTTAAGGTGTCGCAATTAGAGGCGCAGTAATCAACTCCCACTGTTTGATTGATATCATTAGCGCTGCCGTCTAATTTGAAGAACGATGTAGGGTAGGATAACTCTTTACTCGTAGGTGCTCTCTTTAATTTAATTTCTTGCGAGTGATTCAGATTCAGGTCAGACTGTTTTGTTACAAAATTAGTATAGCACTTTACCAAGATAAGATTGGAAACCATAACTTGACGTGATCGTCCATACATAGTTTTGTTAAGAAAGGTAAGTAGGTACTTACCTATTACATTTCTAATTTTTCAAGAAAACAGTTGTGTTGTAGGCATGATGACCGTAAAGAAATCTTCTATTGCGTGGGTGCAGGTGGCTGTGACTCGCAGCATTATTTTTATGTGTGTACACTGTACTTACCTAATTTCAATACGCTGACATAACGTGGAAGTTGACTTCTTAATGTAAATTATATTGGGCCAAATCACGGGCTAGTGTAGTTGCTGATATAACCCAATAATAAAATACAAAGGAAATGCTTTTACCAATATGAGGCATAAAGCAAACAAAAATATAAAGAAAATAAAAATAAGCAAATGTTTTGCGTCATCGATTCTGTGAGATATACGAATGTAGTATATTAATGAATATTCCAGTAAGATAAACTTGTAATAATAACGTAAATTCCAATTACCTATTAGGATTTTATGAAGCTACTGGTCGTTAAATTCACTGATAACTTTCAAATTATAGACTGGGTTTTTTTTTTATTTTTAACATCTTGTGAGTTCTGACGTTAACTGTAAATGATGATTTTGGCGAGTAGGTAGGTAAATAGCCGTGCGATAATTTGTACAATGTTTACTTATTACGAGTATGACAATATGTTTTATTTTTTAAGGAAAAAACCCGGGCAAATGAGACGAATTGCTCGTACCTACATTCTGTATGAACTTCCTGCCTGACAGGTCTACTTTGCAACCGTGTCTGTGTTTTTGTGTTTATCATTAACGGTACCGGACAGACCCGCAGGGTTAACTAGTCATTCATTACATCACCATAAGGCTGACCCTTCGCAGTAATAAATACGGATGGACAGAGGGTTATAAAATAGTTTTTATGTGTTGGCCCGCGACCCGCTGCCAGCTTTTTACTGTCCGCGGAGTATATTAACATTTGTAGGTCGCAGTAAAATTGAGAACGAATAGAGATGGTCAGCGGAATGTTTTTGGCAGTGTTCTGTGTCAAAGATAAACACTGGACAGCGAAAGTTGCTTGCGTGGATATCTGTAAGCTAGCTGAGGCGGATCGAGACTGTTAACCGAACAAGACAATTTATGAATAGTATAATACCTTAAATGTCACGCATAGTTATAGTTATATTCAATCAAACTTTACATGTTGTAAATTGCTATAACTGTTCAATCAATCCGTTCTTCCTCATTCCGATTTCCTCTGTTATTATTTTGCAATTCATTGAATTGAATCACAAATAAATACTCTATTGGAATTATTGTTCTCATAATACTCTATGCAAAACAGTAATCAAGCTGTTTATCGGTCAATTGGCAGAGTTTTTGAACAACCGTGTTTGCCCGACGCAGTGGTCACTAATGAGCGATGAATGGGCATTATTTATTGCGGTTCTCCGTTTGAAATTGAAGCCTCTAACAAAGGCGTGACAAAGGTGAGCGAGGTGCGCCGCAAATAGTGCAACAATATGACGTTTTCACACAATATCATAGGAAATTGAAAGATTTATTAATAATACCTTTATTCAGTAGGTTTGAGAACAGGACGCAAACTATTTATCACGCGTACGAAGTCACGAGCTAACCTACTTAGTTGACTCTAAAATCTTGAAAATTTCGTTATCCGATAAAACGTTAACGGTAAATAAATACCTATGTTTTGATTTATTATGGTTTGCTTCCTTTTGAAAGTATCAAATCGCCAAAAATAAATCTATTTCCATGATATCTTTGTACTTAGCAGTCGAGCGATTACGTCTATTCAAATGATTTTCTTCAGTAACAGTCACAAAAGACAGTATCCTCGATTAATCAAAGCAAATCCTTAGCCTTTATTTCTATTCAATTCGTGCCATTTTTGAATGTGGAATCGTTTTAATAGAATTTCGTTTGAATAAGATTAACGAGCGATTTTTGGTGGGGTAAAAAATGGCGGAGAAAAACATCGTTCTGAATGGGAGTCGGACTGGTGGATTCATATCATTAATATTGGTCGATTTTAGAATGATAACAGCTATCCCAGTAATGGACGCGTTCAACTCTGAGCAGGCTTTATTGGATTTAGGGCAGATAAATGTTCTGATTGTTAAAGCGCTTGTAATGTGGTCTTACTTATTGTTATGGTGATTTTGAAGAAATTTTTCGCTCATTAATCGAACCCACGTCATGCATCCTGAAACGATTACTTCTCGTAGTTCCAGCTATTGGATTTTGGTAGAAATGTTGCGATTGTCCCTTTAGCCAGAAGTCGTTGTTAGTTTCTACTAATGATCACTTCACTTCGGAGAATGTGCGAAGGAATTATACAACTTAATTCCACCAGCCCCTTTCCATCACCGGGGAACCAGACGCAGGCTAGCGTACCATCCCTACATTGTCGACATTCCACCAGCTCGCACTAAGCGTTTCGACGACTCCTTTATAATGCGAACAGCTAGGGACTGGAATTCGCTGCCTGCTGCTGTATTTCCTGAACACTATAATCCGGGCGTTTTCAAGGCGAGAGTGAATAGGCACTTACAGGGCAGATATGTACCATCCTAGACTGCATCTCACTTAACACCAGGTGCGATTGCGGTCAAATACCTGCCTTGTCTAGCATAAAAAATAAAAAAAAAAATAAAAAATGAAACATAGGCGCCAACATGGCCTGGACCTCCTATGATTTCCATAACCTGTTGGTAGCTGCCTGCATCCAGCGCCTTCTTACTACCTTTGTGAGATCACCGGTCTACCTTGTTGGTGGATTCAAGGCCTGTTATGTTTAAATGAAAAAGTTTTTTTAATATCACACTAATCATTCAGATCCAAACTAAGTAGAGTCGTAATAGTGTATCTACCTACAATCTACATGTATTCAAATACCTGACAAACTCCTGTCATCTGTTTTTCTTTTCTTTTTCGACATACCTCGGCGGGATAGAATCCACCGAGCCCTGGTGCTATAGCTGCGCGATCCGGCATGCTAGGCCCTTACTAACGTAATCCTTTTTTTAAACTTACCCATTCCATTACAACAATCACAAGTTGGGCTGAGACCCTAATTTTGTATTTTAATTGCGATCCCGTTGTTGCAGAGCGGCGCTGCCGAACGGCACGCTGTGGCTGGGCGCGTTCCCGGCGGCGCAGTACCGCGGCGACGTGCACGCCGCCGTCTACCGCTGCCGCGCCGCCAGCCCCGTCGGCGCCATCCTGTCCCGCGACATGAGGCTCGAAGCTGGTGAGTGTTGCTTTGTTTCATGGCGCAGTTAGGCCCACTATGGCTGGGCGCGCAATGGCTGGGCGCGGAATGGCTGGGCGCGCAATGGCTGGGCGCGCTCTGGCTGGTCGCGCTATTGCTGGGCCCACTATGGCTGGGCGCGCTATGGCTGGGCGCGTTCCCGGCGGCGCAGTACCGCGGCGACGTGCACGCCGCCGTCTACCGCTGCCGCGCCGCCAGCCCCGTCGGCGCCATCCTGTCCCGCGACATGAGGCTCGAAGCTGGTGAGTGTTGCTTTGTTTCATGGCGCAGTTAGGCCCACTATGGCTGGGCGCGCAATGGCTGGGCGCGGAATGGCTGGGCGCGCAATGGCTGGGCGCGCTCTGGCTGGTCGCGCTATTGCTGGGCCCACTATGGCTGGGCGCGCTATGGCTGGGCGCGTTCCCGGCGGCGCAGTACCGCGGCGACGTGCACGCCGCCGTCTACCGCTGCCGCGCCGCCAGCCCCGTCGGCGCCATCCTGTCCCGCGACATGAGGCTCGAAGCTGGTGAGTGTTGCTTTGTTTCATGGCGCAGTTAGGCCCACTATGGCTGGGCGCGCAATGGCTGGGCGCGGAATGGCTGGGCGCGCAATGGCTGGGCGCGCTCTGGCTGGTCGCGCTATTGCTGGGCCCACTATGGCTGGGCGCGCTATGGCTGGGCGCGTTCCCGGCGGCGCAGTACCGCGGCGACGTGCACGCCGCCGTCTACCGCTGCCGCACCGCCAGCCCCATCGGCGCCATCCTGTCCCGCGACATGAGGCTCGAAGCTGGTGAGTGTTGCTTTGTTTCATGGCGCAGTTAGGCCCACTATGGCTGGGCGCGCAATGGCTGGGCGCGGAATGGCTGGGCGCGCAATGGCTGGGCGCGCTCTGGCTGGTCGCGCTATTGCTGGGCCCACTATGGCTGGGCGCGCTATGGCTGGGCGCGTTCCCGGCGGCGCAGTACCGCGGCGACGTGCACGCCGCCGTGTACCGCTGCCGCGCCGCCAGCCCCGTAGGCACCATCCTGTCCCGCGACATGAGGCTCGAAGCTGGTGAGTGTTGCTTTGTTTCATGGCGCAGTTAGGCCCACTATGTCTGAGCGCGCTATGGCTGGGCGCGCTATTGCTGGGTCCACTATGGCTGGGCGCGCTATGGCTGGGCGTGTCCCGGCGGCGCAGTACCGCGGCGACGTGCACGCGGCCGTCTACCGCTGCCGCGCCGCCAGCCCCGTCGGCGCCATCCTGTCGCGTGACATGAGGCTCGAAGCTGGTGAGTGCTCACTGTTTTGTTTCACGGCGCAGTTAGGCCCACTATGGCTGGGTGGCGAAGCTATCAGGTTATTTCCACCAAAGCGGAGCGGAAAGGAGACGAGACTAGAGGAGAGATGTGAGCTATGCGTAGCTATCAGCTGTCAGTCTATTGCTGTCTACAAATTTTATGATGTTTTCGGGTGTGCAAGGCGCGGGCAGAAGGCACCGGGGAACGAGACACTCCAGGCCGCCCGCCCTCCTCGAATCCGCCCAACGCGTCTCCGCTCCGCACAGCGTGACCGCCGCGCGCCAGTGATGCTGTCAAATTCTATAGAAAAATCTGCTCTCCGATCCTCTCCGCTCGATCCATTTCCACCGAAGCTGAGCGGAGAGGAATCTTGTATCACAACATATTCAGCTAGCTTGAGGAGTTATCGGGAATTCGGGATTATTTGTATTGTTTTTTTTTAGCTAAAGTCATCAGTAGTAGTATCATAAGTGTTTATTTCAGGGATAATGCATAATATTTACATATATTATGTTGTTAAGCAGCTACTTATTAAAAACATGAATCACTTGATTGAAAATGAGCACAACCAAGCGTTGGCCAGAATTTCCAACAATATTACCAACAAACGCGTAGAATAGTGTGCGTTCATCGTAAATCCGGCGGTAGTATTATTAATTTGTCCGCCGCATTCTGTCGGACGCCGCATATGCAACTGTCATAATAATATACCATAATCAAACAGCATAATCATCATTCATCATACAATTGTAGTATTTCGCTGTATGCAATAGAACCCAATAGCTAGCACTGGTGTTCGTGTCTTCATGTGTCGGTGTTTTTTGTCACTCCAAATCAATATCTACCAAATAGCTAGCATGAAAAATATTGAAAAGTCTGTAAAATTATCTATCAATAAAAGTGATTTTTTGGTAACCAATAAAGTGGTCAGTAAAATACACCGCAAGGAAATGTTTGCAGTAACCGCAGCTGAAAAGCTTGTTTGATATTAAATTAATGCTGCAACAATAACTGCTAAGTGGCACATTGTCCCATAATTTGGAAATGATTCAACCCACCCGGCCTGCATGCGGTGTCCCGCAGCCGTCTGCGGCGGACACAACGTCCCGGCGCAATTTATGCCAGACGCACATGCTCTCGTAATGGCCTACATTCGAATCAGATCATAATATCAAATTGGAACCGAAATACACGTACAATTATGACACATTTATAAATTAATTCTGAACTAGGAATACTAAGAAAAGTAATGACAATTTATTACTACATAATTTATATAAAAATCACGTTCCACAGCAATAAAGAATTCTGCTATCGCCAAACCTCTAATAAGTAACAAGCTGAAAATTCTGGAAGCGACCGGGCGGAAAATATCTTAAATTCATCAGAGGGTCCTAAATTCGGAAACTGATTTACAGGTGAGTTCCAATCGGGTTAGCGATAATTCCCCACAATTCGCGAATTCCCATCACGGTCGGACGCCTAATCCAAAGGAGTTTATGGCGGGATTTTTGTATATACTCGGACACAGCTAAAAAACGCCTAAAAGACTTCTTTATAAATTGACAACCTTAATTTTATTGATCTGTTTAACACGTCAAAACCTAACGTGCATTCCATACATCCTTTTAATAAGTAGATAGGTACGATATTAATTACATCATCTGCACTAGATAAATAAAAACAACAGCCTAGGTCACATTGAATAAGCAGATCAGCAAGCTTGATCAGCCCAGCCTTCATCAAGCAGCGAAATGCGATTAGATGAAACCCAGACAGAGATTTTTAATTGAATTATATTGATTTCTAAAATAAACATGTCAGCTAACCTGCGAAACATATCCTTCTTAGTGTAACGTTAGAGTTCACATTCAGTCTGTAACGGCCCATCTGCATAGTAATCGCCCTTTGAGACCTGTCCAATCTGACGTGAAGCAATCTGCCGTTCCATTAGAGACCTTTTTGTACCAATAAGCACTTAAGCAAGTTTCGGCCTTCATCGTCTACGTCACACACTGACAAAAACAGCCAATCTAATTCAACTGCAGGTGCAGCACAAAATGTATACCTATATTACGATAGGTGTGATTGCCTAGTTAGAGTCAAATAATAAATGAAGATATTACTATCACTGCATATTATGTATAAAACAAAGTCTTGTCTGTCTGACCCTATGTATGCTTAAATCTTTAAAATTACGCAAAGGATTTTGATGAGGTTTTTTAATAGATAGACTGATTCAACAGGAAGGCTTGTAATGTATAAAACATGCATATTATAGAAGACAAAAGCCAGGAAATTCCACTGCAACCATGCGAAGCCGGACCGGGCCGCTAGTTAAGACTAAACGCTAAAATGAAAAAAATACTAAGTAGCAGAAAACTCACTATACCTACGAAACGGGATACGTACAACAAAATTGCCATTGACATAAAGACAAAGATGGCGGTTATCTCGTGACTGTGCGGCTGCGGCTCGATATTTCAACAACGTGCCCTAAAAGGTGTTTTTTCGGTCGATCCTTTTGCTTTTTACTCCAATTCCACGCAAAGGAATTGTGAGACGGAACAGTTAATCGCAATATTTTTCAGCAAGGTGTTTTCTTGAAAGCTTGACGCTTATTATTGTGCTAAAAAGTTTTTTGGTTTAATCTTGTGATTGATGTACCGTTTGTTTTTGTTCGCTGCTTTTATATTAAAGAAAAGTAAATCCTTAGAGCTTTACAAAAAGCTCGTTGTATTCTTAAACCACTGAACATATTTTTTTTAAGGTAGAAGTTACTTAAGGTTTTGTAACTGCGTTGCGTTGTTAGGTTTCTTTTCTTTGGACATTGGCTTCAAGATAGAAAGAATTTTTATTACCTGTTGTAATGACTTATAAGTTTGCCTAATTTTGTTCAGTATCATTTGTTTTCTGCTCTAGGAAAGCATCAAATGGTATTTGATTAATCAAATTACATCGGCTGTCGAAAGTTTACTGTATAGTACACCGGCTGGAGTACTACACCTTGAAACCTTGGAGATAGAACAGTTTTAACAAAGTAATACAGAGGATTAAAGTTAGACTTTTCATTCATACGACGCACTGTAATAACAAAAAAGGGAAAAGGTAATAAGTTTTTGTCGTTGTTTGCACTAGATTGTATTGTATCCTAAGGTAAAATTTTCTTTTGTCTCCTGCTGAAATATCTTTGAAACATTATTTATTTATCGGATAACGTCCACTGAAAGAAATGAATAAACGGCGGCGCGCGCGTGACCTGCGTGTTGATATTCAATCCGCCGCTGTGCCGCGAATGTCAAGTCCCGAACGCTGCAGCGTGACAACCGGGACAAACCGGGACATTTGTAATCATGGCGTGACGCCGCTCTATTGGAAACAGCCTATGTTGCTCCTGGATCAAAGGACCTTTGGAGGAGTGCGCACAAGAGAACACGTGAGGTTTGTGTTTTCAATTTACTGTACAATTTGGTTGGGTACTTTCTATGGGTGGCTTTTTAAAGACTCAAGTCGAAGCTGAATATCGATGTGATTGGAAAGTATTTTAACAGATTACAGACAGTAGTTTTTTAAACTCGATCCACGTGAGCTTCCTCGTGCTCATGGTCTGCATCTCACCTGATGGAAAGTGATGATCAGGCTGAAGGTGGAAGGTTACTGTTAGATACAAAACCCTCGCGTATTAAGTCAGATTGGACGTTTAGGTAAATAAAAAATTTAGGCAACTTACTGCCCACAAAAGGTTTGACGTTGATATTGGCTCCGCTGGAGGGCGGAGTGACGGGAATTTTAAGTTGAGCTGACCACTGCAGCGTAGCGATTGTGGGAACAAATACCATTGCGCGAGTTTGCTGTATAAAATATCCCGAATGTAGCGCACATTTTCTGTAAATTGATTTATTTATGTAACAACCAGTTTCAATTAATAATTAATGTATTTTAATGATGATACTGCAAAACAAAATGGAAATGTATCAGCATTGTGATTAATTTACATGTCACTGTTAATATTTTACAATATCAAACGGAGTATAAACCCGTTACAATAAAGACCAACACAAGTAGGCACATCGATCCCGTTCAAAGTTCTAAGAAGTTTATTCCACGACGGCAACAACAGCCGTCCACTCTAACGCGATTTCGCGATCCAGTACCTCGTCAACATTACCAGAAAATTACTTACTATTCTCCCATACAAATACCAACCTTCTTTCTGTGGCTGAGAATCGAAATTCGTTTAATGGCATACCTCTTGACCTGCCGTATTGACATTTGGAAAGGCGTAAGTCGGGATCAATCTCCTCAGAGGCTGGAATGCAAATACGGTTCTTTATAGAGGCGGTTGGGGCAGCAGTAAACCTCCGAGATTGAACGGGCCCAATATCCCCTTTGTAGAGGCGCGAAAAGGGCGTTAATGGAATCAGGTCGGAGTGCAAGCCATCCTCATTGAGCCGGGAATTCCCGGGATATCTTTTAGCCGTTACTACAATTCGGTGGGCGCGCGTTTATCGCGCGATTGCCGGAAACAAATCGCCGTGTTGCTTTTGTTCGCGCCTTCAAGCATTCGAATCTTGTAAGATTTTATTTTGGTAGTAGTAATACGAGTATAGTAAGAAAAATCCTCGTCTTTAATTCGTAACAAAAAAATAATATATTATGGATTATTGTAAACGTACTGCGCCATATCTACAGATACGAGTTATGCTATATAAAAATTATAGAAAAAATAAGTATTTATTTTCAAGCTCATATATGCTAATGAACTTGAAAATAAATACTTATTTTTTCTATAATTTTTCAACGTCATAAATAACTTGCGGTGAATTATATTTTACCTGTTACACAAACAGTCCGATAACAATCTCTTCCGTGAGCTGTTATCACGCAGCGCCCTCTTTATGTTATCGCGCGAATCTCTTTCAATCTGCGCGAAACTGCCGGTCCTCTTTCAAATTACGAGCTGCAGCTTATGTTTCGTTTTAGGTAAATGTTTATATGAATCATTCTTGCTTTTAAAATTGTATGTTTTTTTTTCTGAAATTACGAAATAGGCTCCTTTAAGCTTAATGTCAGCACCTTTGCAAACGAAGATAACGTTGTTGTAAAAGTTAATATTAAATAATTAACTGAGAATAAATTATTTAGATAAAACACTTATTCTAATTACATTTATCTTGAGTTGCGTGCCTGTCTAGAAAGTATCTAAACTAGACGAAATCGCCTCCGGGCTGAAGCTGAATAATTTAATGAAATCCAATCGGCTTGTTACTAGAAGTTTTCACGTGAGCACAACAACTTTTAGTATGGGCTTTACGAAGCTGTATGTGCTAAGGCTAACACACTGTTATCGTTTATAATATCCTTAGTAAAGTGATTTCTTTTACCTTAAATTTATACTCTTGAAGGCTCACCCTTCAAGAGTTGAGAGATCACACATGACGCGACCAGTTTGAAACCGGTTTGAAATGGTCGCGTCATGTGTAGTCTCTAGGGTTGCCAACCGTACTATAATATATAGTATTGTACTATATTTCGGGTCTGCGTACTATATACTGTTGAAAAAATATATAGTACGTAAAAATACTATATTTTCAACACTGACAAATCTAACAAACAAATCCTTCATTTAAAAAAAATAAGAACGCGCCTTAAAAGTAACTTAACTGTTAAGATGGCTAAGTCATATAACCTATTGCGCGCGTACCATTTCCTTTGATGAGGTCCGTGAACATACCCGATAGGCGATAGCCTGTATCCGAACGCTTGCGTAACGAACTTCATCATTTCAGCCATAGGACGTCCACTGCTGAACATAGGCCTCCCCCAATGCTTTCGATGTAGATCGATTGGTAGCGGCCTGCGTCCAGCGCTTCCCTGCTACCTTTATGATGTCGTCGGTCCACCTTGTAGGTGGACGTCCCACGCTGCGTTTTCCGGTACGCGGCCTCCATTCCAGAACCTTTCCGCCCCATCGCACGTAACGAACTGGTCAATTTCAAATTGACAACGTAAATTTTAACGTCGTCAAACGGTATTTTGGTCTGCTTTATTTATCGGCAAAATCGTTTTCAACTAGATGTTGTTATTTCTTTTGAAAAGTTGAAATCTTATATAAATTAGGTATGGAAAGTGGTAGTGATAACGAAAGTGCGTCAAATTCTATTGCGCCGCTAACGCCGATTAAAAAACGAAAAATACCAAAGACTCCAAATAAAATAAACCGGAGTGGGAAAGAGAGTATGACTGGATTACTGAAGATCCCCAAAATATACAGTGTGAGTCACGATAAAGTGCACATATGAAAATATGTGAAACTAGACCAATTTTTTTCGAGAAAAAAGAAGTCAAAAAATTTTTGAGATTTTTATTAATTTTTTATAGGTTTTTTTTCTTCCAATTACTTCTTGTAAAGAAAACGTAATAACTTTTTAACTAAGAGGTATATCCTGATAAAATAAAAACAATAATAATGTTAAATAACAGGCGATAATAATAAAATACATAAAATACCCAGAACAACAAATAATAAAAAAATATACTTTTTGAAAAAAAATCTGCTTTTAAATTCGTGTTTTTTTGGTTATTTGATCAATTTCTCCAAAAAATGCCCCTATAACAGGTGGTTTTTATTGCTTTGTATTATTCTCTATCGTATTACTTTTGTAAAACTATAAATTGCATGTCTCTATCCTTATCACAACAACATATTATGTCAATTATAAAATCGGCGCTAGAACAACGTAAAAAAGATATTTTTTTTTGGTTACATAACAAAAAAAATGTTGCAATCATTAGAAGCAAAATCCCCCCCACAGAAAGTTATGGAATTCAAAAGATTTTTTTGCTATTTCTTGATAAATGTTTAGACTATCTTAATAAATGGTTTGATTTCAGTGAAAGCAATTGGTTATTTAAAATCCAAAAATTAAAATTATAAAAGGAGGTTTCATATAATGACTGTGAGACAATATTAGAAGTTCTAAATTTACAAGAAAAATTGAGTATCAAAATGGACGACCTATACTCTGAAAAAACGATATTGAATGAAATCTTTGCTAAATTAAAAGACTGTAGCGACTTTACTGACAAAAATGGCAGCATATTTTAAAAAATACTGAAAATGACTTACCAAATTTATTTGAAGTAATTTAATTCCTGCTCTCTATTCCCGCTACTTCGGCATTTACAGAAAGGATATTTTCGGTTATGAATTCGAAGTGGCGAGAAGAAAGAAACAGAAGTAGTGTATTATTAATAAAAAATGAGCTTTTGATTTATATTATTTAAAAATTGAATGTGACAAAGCATATGACACTTTTATTTTAAACAAAAAACTGTTACACAGCGCAAGAACTGCAAAAAAATATAGTTTTTATAAAAATAAATAATTAAAAAATGTATATTTGTCTATTTTTTTGTTTTTCCCATAAAATACTATATTTTTTTAAAATGTACTATATTTTTTTACACCCTATTTTGGAAAATACTATATTTCGCTGATGAAATGTTGGCAACCCTAGTAGTCTCTCAACGGAATCTATGGCAGAAACTTAGATGCAACTCAAAAGTAACTAGAAGTTGCAGTTTCGTTGCAATTGCGTTTCACCGTGTGTTCTGGGCCTTAGGGTTATTTAGGTACATAAATTCACAGGTAAGTCTCGTCTTACACCATTTGCTTGAAAGCGGGAAATCTCAACCCACAACTTTAATTATATTTTCTTTTGTTCACGTGTTTACACCAGAACTGCGCCAGAGGCTAATATCCGTTTTAATTTGCGAACAGGACCCGATAATTTGGCAGAAGAAAATTAACTTAATTATGTTTTCAATTTCTACCCAGATGGCGTATAAAGTTGATTATTTAAACCTATTAAGGTCGCTTTGAAAAGTGGTTTATGTTCAGTAGCAGAAGCGTAAGTACACAAAGATTTATTTAATTAGCAAATATTCCAAGCAAACATTTTACATAATTGCTTTAGCTCGTTATTAAACACTAGCGGCCGCCCACGACTTCGTACGCGTGGATCCCGTTTTACCCCCAAAGGGGGTGGAATTTCGTAAAATCCTTTCTTAGCGGATGCCTACAATCCTACATCATAACATCAGCAAACAGCCCGATCCGTCCAGTGGTTTGGGTTGTGCATTGATAGATCACTATGTCAGTCAGTCAGTCACCTCTGAGTTATGTACCTATATTTGAAGCTATACAATACTCTTACAAGTGGGTTTAGATGTTCATGACCCGAGCAAAAAATGATTGTTGGACTGACGTTTATGAAAATCTCTTGTCTCCTCAGTTCTTATCATCCCTCATCACGTCGCGGGCAGTTCCCGCATTGTTATTTGTATCCATCCGCGGTAGGCTCGGCACATCGGCGGCGGGGGAAATCAGAGGCCAGCGGGTTTATTATTTAACCGCGGCGGTCCCGCGGGCGCTGCTGTCGCTCTCATCACCTTATTAGCTGTTGGGTCCCGAAACAGGTTTATTTGCTAGTTTTTTCAAGGTCCATATAAAGTTGAGGTCAGGTTACGGCAAGTCTTATTACAGACATGCCCTGTAGTTGTGTCCTATACGTAAGCGGATGTTAGCAGCTACTGTTTAATTTTAGATAGGTCTGTTTTGACTTAAGTGAAGAGGCATCTTCTGGTTGCGTGTCAAGCCAAGGTCAAATAACAGAACTGGCGAGCAGCACCGTGTGTTATATTACACGAACCATTTTGAGTCACTTTTGACCCTTAATCATTTACGATAAGCACATAGAAGCAAACTTGGCAGTTCTCGTTTTATTCACTCAGTGTAAAAACAAATTATCCTGACAGCTTTTTAACGTTTCTCATCTGTCGAGCCTAAATGCCGATTTGGGCGGAAAGTTGAGCCCATTAAGTGGGCAAACATGTCGGCACAAAACGGCTAACCTAGCGAAATTAATTTTGCCAATATCAGAGGAACTCGTGGATAACTTTGTATTTTCGGACTCAAACGATCACGAAAATATTTAAACCGGCAGTTGAAACTACTAACGAATGAAAGTTTTTAATTATTGAAAGTAGAAAGGCAAAAGTTGAATACCATTCTAAATAACTTGTTGAAAAAACACACTTCCAAAAAGTTTATAACTGTTTTTGAGATTTTTATTTATTTATAATCAGATTCCATTAAGCACAATGAATTGCCAGCGAAACTACCAATTCCAGACATAGGCCACACAGTCTATTCCCAATTTACTCGTTCAGAATATCTCATTTCTGGACAAATTGGAACACGGCGGGATTCGCAGAGCTGAAATAACAAATTATAATTTCTTTTCGAGAGGCAAGTCAGTTGTTGTCGACACAAATTAAAAACGTGTTCTCACTCCCGATGAGAGGATTTGTGGACACACAAATGGGGATTTGGTAATTTATTAAGTCTAGAAAATATTTTGTTTATTTTTATGGTTCTCATAATCTGCTAAAAATACGTATATTTTAAAAGTTCATTTCATAATTTGATTTTTTTTTTTGTTATTAATGTTCTCTACAACAATATCTACTCGTATCATAGATCCCGTTCATCACATCAAACAGATAAAAAAGAATATTGTAAGTACCTACATTGTTCTGCTTTAGCGTAAGCGCTTGTTACCTAAAAGACGTCAGTTACCCTCGCTACTTCGCGAAGGATCAGGCGATTTCCCACTCCAGCGATACCTCGATGGCCCTCAGACCCAGCGAACAATGGAGCGATGCCGGTGCAATACTCGCGGCGCCCCATGCTATTGTTTTGGCGAAACATGCCGAGAGCGTCCTGGGCATGACTATATTTGATCATCCTCGTCTATACCAACAGTTGATACCGACTTTGTCTTTAAAAGTCAACGGTTGAGTATTGCTAATAAATAGGGGAGAGCTATAAGAACCTAGTTTAAAGAATAGAGGTTTTGAATAAAATCGAATCTACTGACAATAGGCGAACTAACAAAATTGTCGTCTTTTTGAGCAGCAAATAACAGCAAGGGGAGGCCTATGTTTAGTACCTAGTGGACGCCAAATTGCTGAAAAATGATGATGATGGATCACAATAATAGGCATTTTAGTCCGGTATAGGAATCAAACAAATCAAATTAAATTACTTCAGTAGTCAAATAAATTTTATTGAAAATGACTAACATAAACATTGTTTTCTCTTAAAATATTTTATATAAATTATTCAGCTAGCATTAAATAAACATAATTATCTCTAACTGTTGAAAGTCAGGCCCTTGAAAAAATACTTGACAAACCAAGAACATTTCTTTCCTCCAATTTTCTCAGAAATTGTTACAGTTTTATTCTTACTTCAATACGTAAATCACATTTCCAATAACATACTTACATCCTCGGAAGGGCAAAACTATTTGAGGACCCGCATTAACAAGTTTTCTCCACTTGAAGCCTTCTTGGGCGAAATTCTCATATAAAAAGGCAACAAATAACGACTGGAGTGGAAAGTGGCTATATTTTCAAAGAAAGATGGCTTTGGAAGAAGTGACAAAATTTTGTAAAAAAACTTTCAGCAAACATGAAATTGAAATTTTAATACTTATTTTGATTATTGTATTTACTTTTTGGGTGATATTTTTCTCGTATTGTTTTCCTAGTAATTTTCATTTTCATTTACAAAAATTAATACTTATTTACAAAAGGATACACAAACAAAACTCTATCAAAAATATGCCGTTCAATCTTTCGTTCAATTATTTTTCACAAAAAATTTATACCACGTTGGTTTGTTAGAATGTTTTTTTTCATTGGTGCCAGCTGTGTCTACCGACCGCTGGTGACTGTTTTATATTTATTGCAACCGAAAGCACGTCGAGTGAATCCGAGCGTCCTCTCGTGCACGCACGCGGCTCCTGAGACAAAGGCGGCCATTACACGCCTCTCGCGTCGAGGGCCCTTCGCTCTTTTGGAGGGTAAAGATAAACTCGCTGACGAACTGATGTTACTGATCAACGATAAATCTACTTAGAGCATTTACCAGCTTGAATCTAATGCTTCATCCACACCAACGCATACAGATCGCTATCGCCGGCGCGATCATGGGCCAATGACAGGTCACCTGTGTCACCTGTCATTGATCTATGATCGCGCCGGCGATGAAGATCTGCATGCGTTGGTATGGTTGAAGCCTAAAGCGATGAAGGTAAACAATAGTTAAGTACCTACCTAACTGATGTTTTAATCTTTACGTTACAGGTAAAAACATTTAGAAAATAGAAAGTTTCATTTAATATGAATATTATTATAAGTTTTTTTTTCTTTAAAACTTGTTTATCATTCTTCTTTTTCATCGCATAACAGCGTTAACAGACACGTTAAGTCATATTCTGGAAAGTACTCCTAACTTTACAATTGTTGTTTCGCAGACTAGTTTAATGTGAAATTTAAATTCTCTCATTTCCCTGATTATTCTTGTTACGAGCTCACATTACGCTCAAGGCTCAAAAATTAATATCCCAGCACCTCCAGGGGTCGCGTGTGTCGGCACAGCTGCCGCGAATTACCGGCCGCTGCTTCCGAGTAATTAACTTTTTCTCGCTGGAACGACTTTATGTTATGAGTGTGACGACTGTTCTCTTTAGTGTTTTGGAATGCAAATATTTAGTACCATTGCTCCATCACGAGTGCAGTGCCAGCTTTGGCAGTGATTACTGAGGTTAAATGCAGAGGGTAGATTAAAACTGTTTCAAGAAAAAAACATATTGACGGCTCCATGCTTATTAGGACGAAAACGTAACAGAGTGACATTAAGGGCACAATACAAAACAAAAATTAATTGAATCAATTAAAGTAAATGTTAATCTTTGTGGGTAGGTGACAAACATGCCTAAATTGAATTGATTGAAATTGTCTTGATACTCAATAGGACGCATGACTGTAGCAATGTAATCAAAGCCCTTCTACAAATATCGAAAGACCCCAATTACCTACCTATTTATGGACCTAACCTATAGGTATGAGACGAGCTTCTCTGCTTGCACAGGAAAATAATCGTGAATATAAGGCTACCCTATAAAAAGATTACCACGTGTAAGAAATTGTAGGCACACCCAATAAATTACAAGATTGTTGTCACTTTAGTCAGATTTTGTTACAACACTCTAGGCAATAAACGCCAGCTGTTCTTTGTATAATTCGACCTTGTTCGCTTCCAAGTAATTAACTTTTTGTTGCTCAAAGGAACATAATATAATTATGACGCTTATCTGGTAGTTTCAAGATTAATTTCACATTTTTGCCAAGTTAACTAGATTTGGATACAAACTTTAGTCTTCAAGAATGCGAGACGAATTAGGTATTAAGGTTAATTCCACTGTGCTCACCTAAGTGCCTAATGTCTGTTGAAACTATCTAAATAAATAAATCTATTAGATTGAATAGATTTATTTATTTTTTTGTGAAAAAAAGAAGGTAGGATTAATTGACAACTTATGGCGCGCGCGCGCACGGGAGACTTGTCACCGTGACAGTATGACTCTCCATAGATAAGAATACCTACAAGTACGTTCTCTTTTTCTTTTTATAAAACTGTAAAGGAGAAAGATATACTGTAACGATGACAAAAAGTCACCTGTGCGCGCATAGCCAATTTGAACAGTCATAATATTAGAAAAAACTTTTGAAAAGGCCTACAGCCTCCTTACTTCTGTGTGGGTACTCCAAGTAGTTAGATGCATGACGTTGCGTAGATTTTGGATGGATAGACATCTTGTAAATTAAATTCATACCTAAAATAATGATCAGCACAACAGCCGCCAGTCACAGATAACTTCAAACTGTGGGTACTTGTTCAACTAAAATAGACGCCTAAGTATGGCCATCTTGTGTGAAGGTTAAAATTACTAAGATAGATAACAACTTTATCCCTATACAAAGATCAAGAGAGCTTTGAGATGTCTTATCATAAAACTTCCGTGTAGTTTGCTTTCTAAAACCGCATACTTTACTTATACTCAAAGCCAGTTAGTGAATAGGTAGGTATTTTGTTTACATAATTTGCTTCATTATAAAACTTCTATCTCGCGTCACCGGCCGTATTTGTAATTATATCGGTACGGAACATAAAGAATTTTCAGCTGTTCCTTATTCTGAAAAATCATGTAAATTTAACAAACCTACACTAGATGTCACGTCACGTAGATGTAAACGTCACTGACCTATTTTTATTTACAGTTTATACTACCACACCAAATTGCTTACTTGTTACACAATAATTCAGGCGTATTCAAATAATTATTAATAATCCTATTATTAAACTAGCGTGGGTGTTTGCTAAACAGTGTCCTCAATCCTTCAGCCGACATTATAATTGCAACAATGCAGCCCCGAATCGCCTAAAGCCACTAATTAATTACGTTCCCGTCACGCGTGACGGCGCGAGACGTTCATAAATTCAATTTCATCATAAATTATTCAATAGTTAATTAATTAGAACATCGAAAAAAGTAAGTGAATTGAGATCGAGAACAACGAGTGAGTTAGTGAACAATGGTACCAAAGTCGTAAAGAAATAAAATATTTAAAAGAGGGTAGACCAATTTACTTGCCAATAAACGCTCACCCGCGTTCGTCTCAGTTCATCCGTGATCATGGCGCAGCCGCACGCGCCGAAATTATTAGTAGTTTCGTTAAAAAGTACATGGTAGAAATTATGTGATTATTTTTATCAATAGACTGTTTGTTAGTGACCATGAAAGTTTAAAGTAAAATCTGGGATCGGACGTGTAACAAGGTAACATCATCATCATCATCATTTCAGCCACAGGACGTCCACTGCTGAACATAGGCCTCCCCCACAATCTTATTTTTTTTATTTTTTATTTAAAAACAATTTGTGTTGAGGTATTATCACGTGATTGGAGGTATTATTTTATTCTTCACCGGCCTACGAGGGCCTACATGTTGTAAGTAATGTAGTGAACGCCGTAGGTGGTATAAAACTCATTAGCCGCGTACTGGCCATCTAGAAACTTTTTTCGTTTTCTGAAAGTAATTCGATCGTATTTTGTTTTTATTACAAGCTTTATATTGACTTCACTTGTTAGTATGTGTGGGACAAATCTTGCAACTGAATTTAAGACCACTTCTCCTCCACCAATTGAGCTGAAATTTGGTATACTTATGTAAGTACGATGACAATGCAATGTTATGGTACCATTGAACTGGTCTGATGATGGAGTCAGGAGGTGGCCATAGGAACTCCTAAACGAAACGGTGGAATCGCATCGAGTTTGGGTTCGTTGGATTTGTCTTTTTGAGCAGTTTAGTGCTAGATGATGTCCAGGGTCCTGATGATGGATTAGGGAGGTGGCCATAGGAACTCCTAAACGAAACGGCAGAAACTCATCGAGTTTGGGTTCGTTGGATATTTCTTTTCGAGCAGTTTAGTGCTAGATGATGTCCAGGGTCCTGATGATGGAGTCAGGAGGTGGCCATAGGAACTCCTAAACGAAACGGTGGAGTCGCATCGAGTTGGGGTTCGTTGGATTTGTCTTTTCCAGCAGTTTAGTGCTATATGATGTCCAGGGTCCTGATGATGGATTAGGGAGGTGGCCATAGGAACTCCTAAACGAAACGGCAGAAACCCATCGAGTTTGGGTTCGTTGGATTTTTCTTTTCGAGCAGTTTAGTGCTAGATGATGTCCAGGGTCCTTATGATGGAGTCAGGAGGTGGCCATAGGAACTCCTAAACGAAACGGTGGAGTCGCATCGAGTTTGGGTTCGTTGGATTTGTCTTTTCGAGCAGGTTAGTGCTAGATGATGTCCAGGGTCCTGATGATGGATTAGGGAGGTGGCCATAGGAACTCCTAAACGAAACGGCAGAAACTCATCGAGTTTGGGTTCGTTGGATTTGTCTTTTCGAGTAGTTTAGTGGTAGATGATGTCCAGGATCCTAATGATGGATTTGGGAGGTGGCCATAGAAAATCCTAAACGAAAAGGCAGAAACTCATCGAGTTTGGGTTCGTTGGATTTGTCCTTTCAAGCAGTTTAGTGCTAGATGATTTTTTTAAGGGACGCGCGGTGGTAGCTTGAATAGCTTTTCCAGCTTCACCGGGCAGAGTGGCGAGTACAGAAAGTACTCTAGCCGTTTGGCGATCGTCGGTGCACGCGATCGGGCCGTATCGAGCGTATAAGGCGCCCGATCAGTGGCGAACCCAACTAGAGGGTTGCCCACCGCGGTGTTGGACCAAAGTCCAGACTACGGTGGGCTCACTCTAGTGGGCCCGATCGAGGGGGACTACGGACGCGGCCTGAGGGCGCCACGGTAGGCTCGGACTTCGGCTCAGGCCGTGTCCGGGGGACGGATTGGGGAGAACCGGCCCGGTACATGTCTGTACCGTCCGAAATGAAATGCAGGGCCTCGTACTCGCCGGCGAGTACGGTGTAACGAGCTACTGTGTTGTGGAGTAGTTGGCGTGGTTAAGGCAGTGATGTCTGTGTTCAGAAATTCGGTAAGAGGGTTCTTGTTGTTGATCGCTTTATCAAAGTAGCGGCGAGAGGCTTCTTTCATAAAGTGATCAATCGATGGGATCTCGAAATCTCTATGGAGATTCGTGTTACGCACGAACCACGGGACATCCGCGGTTTGGCGTGAGAATTTGTTTTGGAGGGTCTGGAATTTTTTAGCACTGTGCAGGAAGTGTGAGCAAACACCGGACTGGTGGTACCGGTAAATTGTCAACTTATTTCTAAGTGACAATTTACTTTTCCTTCCAACTAGTTGGTAGAGTCGGTGGGTGTAGTGGTTCGACGGCTCAAGACGCGTCTGAGGTGCGGAGCAAATGATAATCTCTGGTCGAGGGTGACACATAGGTACTTGGCCTCACTCTTCCAAGGAATAGTTTGGTCAAATAAGGTGAGATGGGTGGGGACATTAGGACGAGTGCGAACCGGAGGACGTTTCGCAGACAAAGCCCTAGAAAAGTACACTGCTGCACTTTTTCGGGGTTTACCTCGATACGCCACTTCCTGAACCATTCGCCTAATAGTGTGACTGCGCATTGGAGCGCCAAGATGACGTAATTCCAATTACGTTCGGACTTGTAGAGTGCGGTGTCGTCCGCAAAGAGGGCTAAATCCGTATTCGGATATTTGGGGATGTCATTGACGTACAATGAAAAAAGAATGGGTGCTAGATGATGTCCAGGGTCCTGATGATGGAGTCAGGAGGTGGCCATAGGAACTCCTAAACGAAATGGCGGAATCTTATCGAGTTTGGGTTCGTTGGATTCGACTTCTCGAGCACTTTGGTGCTTAATAATGACCCAGAGATTGAGATACAACTAAAAAGTGTAAAATAAAATTATAATAAAAAAAAACTTTTTTAAAAACAAGCTTTATCCTGAAATGCAGTTGTACTAAAATGAAAAAAATAATTGTATGCTTGGTTCAAAGAATTTCGAAAGCTTGTAGCGCAAACAGAAAAAAAGAGGAATAAATTCCATGCGCGATACAAGCTTTCGAAATTCTTTGAACCAAGCATACAATTATTTTTTTCATTTTAGTACAACTGCATTTCAGGATAAAGCTTGTTTTTAAAAAAGTTTTTTTTTATTATAATTATATTTTTGTTCTTTTTCATTTCCTTGGCGGGAACGTGATGTTTTTTAGTAGTTTTGTTTTATTTTAAGAAACATACCTATTTTAATACGTATGTAATTGTGATACAAATCTGTGTTGTAATAATGTTTACGTGATCCAAAGGAATATGAACTTTATGGATTGTTCAAAGAAACCCATTTGGTATCTTTTTTCGTTTTTAATTTTAGATTTTTTGTAAAATGTGAAGTATAATAGTAATAACTGACGAACTGACGGCCGATGTGGCAGCAAGGTTCTGTAGTGGAGGCCACGTACCGGAAAATGCATCGTGGGATGTCCACCCACAAGCTGTACCGACGACCTGATAAAGGTAGCAGGAAGGTGCTAGATGCAGGACGCTACCAACCGTGCGATGTGGAAGTCATTGGGGGAGGTCTATGTTCAGCAGTGGACGTCCTGTGGCTGAAATTATGATGATTATGAATAGAAATAACATTGGCCAATTTTTCCCAGTGATGGACGTCCAGTGGGAGGCCCGCATCCAGGCGAGCCACGGCGTGGCGGGCGGCGCGGCTCTGCTCACGTGCTCGGTGCCGCCGCCGGTGCGCGCACACGTCACCGTCACCAGGTGGTTCAAGGACGGCGCCGTGCTGGCACCCATCGCCGCGGAGGCAGGTCAGTTTCAATTAAATGGTTCGGTAACAACAGTCGCGCAAATTGGTACTCCTGACGCATCTGCATGACAAGGACGGTCATGATATTATGGGGTGCGATTGGTATCATAGCTCATTCGTACTAACATCTCTTCGAATCGGTACCAAAAAATCGGGGGGCACCAGACCATTCTGGGGTAGGGTGACAGACCGACCATTATGGAGGGCCATATGACGCCCCGGGTGCCAACCCATGCTACGCCGCCACTGCGCGTGCATAGATCGCCGCGACCAATGACAGGACGCGTTGATGTGAACTCATCGCTACAAATTCATACGCCATCGTCATCGTCATCGCGCACGCAGGCTGCACGCGTTGGTTTGGCCGAACCTTAAAGGTTGGCTTGGTTCAGACACAGCGATAATCGCGCGGTTGCTAGCCAGTTCTTGTACATTTGCATCAAACTGTTACAGCACTGATATCACTTCAATACCTCGCCGAGGAGAACTAACTCCCTTTTTACGGTTTTTGCGTGTGTCAGAATTAGACCTAAGTTTTTAACTTGGTATACCGACATTTAGTTAAATTACAATGCTACCGGTACGATCGCGCCGGTAATTCGCGTGGCGAACAACTTTTTATCACATACATGTAGGTAGTTGTTGGTGTAATTTAATTATCGGACACGAAGTAGTAAATAAAAAATTTGGTAGTTTTTTCAACCATCTGAGCTTTAATATTATTTACAATTCTTTTTAGTTAGTATACAATTTCAAAGTACCAATTTGTGATGGTGAATCCAGACGTGTATTTACACCTAAATAAAGTTTATCTTTAGACAAAATAATATGTGGTAGATACGTGCCACAATATCTAAGAACAGCACGCCTACCCGAACTTCGTGAATATCCAGGCATATATTGCGTAGGTACCTGAATATATTCGTTGCGGGTATCCGACAAAGTAAGCATCTATCTCGGTGTCCCAGCGCGGCCGGCTGCAGCCGTTAACATATTATTGGCTTTCCTTCGCATCGAAAATTGTTTCTTGCAATTTAGGCTTTAGTTTGGAGCGAAAGGTAGTAACCATAACTTTATACTGCTTGTACTTTTGTGCATCGTTCGTCCGTTAGTTTCAGACGAATAACGGCCACTGCTGGACAAAGGCCTCCTCCAAAGATTTCCACAAAAACCGGTCCTTTGCAACTATTTCAATATCTTGCCAAATTATTTTTTTAGCTTGATATTACTTACCAACCCTCGTTTTGTGGAAGGAAAAGTCGCATGAACATTTTCTGCTCAAAATGTCAAGACCATAATTTTAACTCTATCACTTTTTCATAACAGTTTATGTGGGTTAGAACTTAACTTTTTGTATTGCAATTTTCTCATAAATTCATATTTCATTTTCTTCTAAGAAACTGTTCGGCGTGCCTTCAGTGGCAAGTCAATCTTTCCACTACCGCCTTTAACTGGAACTATTGGAACTCAAACACCGCGATACAAGTCTGGAAAGTTGCCAGTTGAGCGGAAACTTATATCGATATTAATCTCTCTGATCGCCGATTATTGGCTTCGGAAAAATCTTTAATTTTCCTTTGAAAGCCACTTACAGTTTGTCAGGGGCAATAGCGCTGTGATTGAACTATGTTTTTCATGTTTAGAAATGCAAGTTTTTAAATCTCTTTTCATATAAAAAGCATCGGAAGAACATTTCATACAATAACAAGGGTACCTACTTACAGCAATGAAAAACTAAATTATTCTTTAATAGCTGATTTTTTATTTAGGTCCAAACAATAAAATGGAATCATACAAAAGTCTAATAAACAAGATTGTACCTCCTAATGAATCATGTAGGCGGCTGATGAATAAACTATAAAATAATTAACTAAATACCTACTAATTTGAATCGGCAGTCATTTGAGTTGCTTTGAACAAGCAATTATTGGGCTTCGGCGTGCCAAAATAATTAAGAGTTTTTTCTTTCCTGTCCACAAAGCGGCTGTCGGAGACAGCAACAAGGCGCCTTCTTTATGAGGGCCCTCTAGTGATGTGCGTTTTAACTCGAGTGTTAACTCACCGAAAGAAAAATATTTATTTGTGATTAAAAGATTTGTCAAGTTCCCTACTCAGCTACATAATGAGCATCAGTATAAAACAACGTTATTATTATTTTAAAAAGTATTTAGTAATCTGTTTCAATATTTGTGGTTAATCTATAGTTAAAAGTTATGGTATTTTTCAAGAAGTATACAAATAGAATCATGCATATAAAATTAAATCTTATTTTTATTTGATGTTTACCTACTATAAATATTTGCAAGTTAATTAGTTAGTTCGCAGTCAACAAAGCTTATTGTTAGTTTCAAAAATAGGTCCAGTTAGCGAACATCACTGGCCCTCACTAATTCCCTCGATTAGTCGCACAAATTCGATTAAGGTTCTCGTTGGCCGACGAGTTTCGACTTCTTTCCGATTACTTCCGAATAATGAGTAATTAGGATTGTTCCGGACCTGTCAGACGCCAGAGCTTTTTTGCGTTGGCAAACTTTCCCGTTTTATTGTTCCAAATGACCAATCAGCTTTGTCATTATTCATTGTGATGTTTCCAATGGGTCTGTAATTATGTTTTTACTTTTCCATTTCCTCCACAATTATAATTCATAATTTAAACGAACGAAATAATGAAAAAGTGTTCAACGCATTTGTTTTACCTTTGGTGCGTGTTAATTTCCCTGTTAACATTACGCCACCCAACGCAAAGTTAAAAGTAAACACATTGTGTTCAGATTTATGCAAATATATCGCCACTCTATTTGCATTTAGATCACCAATAATAGGGTTTGGATATAAAAATGTTGCCACAGGCACAATTTGTTTTGATAAATAATGAATATAAGTAAGTTCAGAAAAATCGCGTCAATAAAGGTTATATACTACTCAATATTGATAGGTACGAGTAGATACTGTAACTGTTTAGCTTAGTATTTATTAGATAAAGTTTTAAATAGTTTGAGAAAATAAACTGGGCGGGCAGCATTAGCACATTAGTTCAAAATTTCTAATCCAACTTACATGAAATACTATATTCAAGAATATAATATTCTAATGACATTTTAGAATTACCTACATAATTCTAAAATGTCATTAGAATATTAACATTCAAAATTGTCCATTAATAAATAGATAATAGAAAATGGTGTCACTGTAGGGGCTTAACACTATACCCGTACTAATGCGAAATTGTTTTGTAAACACCCAAATACCAGCCTTTTCATAATAATTCCTCTCTGTTTACTTTGATAGTGTAAATCCATACATTTTCAACAGCGCCTCCCAGATTAACGTAGTTTGAAGTGAGGTTTACATGATCCGATATGAGTAGTATGAGTACGTTATTTCATTTATTTATTTGGGAATCAAACAAGTATGACATTACGATTCCATTAAAAAGTTTTCTAAATTTTCAACGTGGAATAGAAATTGAAATAATTTTGATAACTAAGTAAGGCTAAGTTGCACCACCTTTTTAACCGTGCCTATAATCATAACTGGTGTTTTAGTAGTAGACAGTAATTAAGTGAAAATAAGTATGAGATACATTTTGAAGGTAAGTAGTTAACATTTGTCGGCCGTTTGATATAGTGGTTCAGAACGGACTACTATTTCAAGAGGTCCCGGGATCGATTCCCGGCCGGACAGAAATTGAAATGATGAATTTTAATTTCTGTGACGGGTCTTGGTGTAACTGTATAATATGTATGTATTTACAAAAAAAAGTATTTAAGTTTATATCCGTTGTCTAGTACCCATAGTACAAACTTTGCTTAGTTTGGGACTAGAGGCACAGTGTAAAATGTCCAAGGATATTTCCAGTGTGCAAGAACCGATATTTCCAAAAGTATTATCCCGCAACAAGATCGTGGCGTGCTAAGCCGCTGCGGTGTGAATAACAAACACGCCGTAAAGCAATCACGGGGATAATCCTGTGTGTCCCTCACAGCGTCTTAATTAATACGGCGCGCCCGCGCGATAGTCACGCTTCGTTTGAACTGGCAAGGGATTACGCTTTCGCTTGTTGAGAATTCCCTGAATAATTTAGTTTTTAGATAACTATCATGTTTGATTAACAATAACGATGTTATGAGAAACAACTTCATACTTTTCTGATATGCTTTAGTTATGCTAGGATCTAAAACAGAGGTGGAATTGTGTAAAGCAATCGTTATCATTTGACAGTTCATAACGTACGATTATTCTGTCAAACGCTTTGTATAACGGATTTTATCGTAAGTTATGAACTGTCAAATAATTACGATTGCTTTATTACACTGCAAATATCTGTTCAAGTTTCAACAAATCAAAATATAAATTAAAACTTAGCGAAAACTGATTCTCCTCTGGTAGGGGTTAAACTAATACTGGGACGAGTAGAAGAACTTTTTAAAAGCCTAATTATAAAATAAATTATCTGTTCTTTCATATTATTGAGTATTGCTATATTTAAAGTCCGATAACTGCGCCTTTGGAGTTATAGTTAAGGCTTGGTATTTCTGCTAAAGTAGGTATTTCGCGCTGTCAAAATCTGCGCGCGCAATACTTCGCCGAAGACAGCGCGCCAAAGAGCTCTCGCGGCTACACAGTATAGAAATACGCAGTTTAGAAATACGCAGTTGGTTAGGTTAGGTTGACTTCCTTCCGTTCAAGCGTCACACTCACAGCACTTTCTAATACAAATCATATCCAAGTGATACAAATTAAAACAACTTTCAAAATTTTTGGGAATATATTTTAGAATCGAATAAATATAGAATATAACTGCCAAAGTAAACACGGTTCAAAGAGGCGTGGCGTCACCCGACCTTCCGGAAGTTCCGCGCCGGCTAAAAAAATTTCAAGATTACGTCACCCGACCTATCGGTAGATCCTCGGGAGCTTGAGCGATTGGAAAAACATTTTATGATCAGTTACTCGTAGTAGCGATTATTTAGAGCTTGGATAATAAATTATAGTTGTTGCAATTCACAAAGCTTTGCATGTGGTTAATTACATTAATCAGTACACGCATCAATTTTGTTCAGTCTTTTTGTTTATTAATAAATAAAAATATCATACTAAAATTGCATATATTTGTTTGCATTGGTCTGGGTGTTTTCTTTCCATAATTTATGTATAACGTATGTACGGGGCTCTGTATCGAAAATCACTATGAGCAATGAGCATCACACACTGTTACCTGGAGTGCATTACCGCAGCAAAATTTTTATAAATGTTGTGCTTTAGAGAGTCGAGAGTATAGCAGATAATTAGTCCATCGTGAGCAGAAATTTGTCCACTAATAGCAAAATTCGTTCAAATTATAGTTTTAAAGTTATTGGCTAGAAGATTATATTTTTATCTTGCAGCTTAGACCTTTAGCTACAGACCTTAGACAGTATTTTTGAAACATTCTTACGCATGGTGGAGGAAGGGACGCTCTAGAGCAGTGGTTCTTAACCGGTGGTCCGCGGACCACTGGTGGTCCCTGGAGGCATTCCAAGTGGTCCACGATGTGCGCTTGCACACCTTGGTCAAAACCACTTTTAACTGATTTTTGCAGTCAAACTGGTTTTGACCGATTATGAGGTGGTCCCTGACAAGACAGAAATTTGGTAAAATGGTCCCTCATGACTTAAAGGTTAAGAACCACTGCTCCAGAGACTCAAAACTACAAGGATACACATGAACTCCAGTTTTAAATCCGTTGATATCTGCTGCATCTGCCATGTTTTTGGCTATAAGATTCTTCTATCTTACGGCTTAGACCTTTAGCTACATACCTTAGACAGTATTTTTGTGAAAATTCTTACGCATGGTGGAGGAAGGGACGCTCTAGACACTCAAGTCTACAAGGAGTCACATCAACTCCAGTTTTAAATCCGTTGACATCTGCTGCATCTGCTATCTTTTTGGGTAGAAGATTCTTCCATCTTGCAGCGTAGACCTTTAGCTACAGACCTTAGACAGTATTTTTGAAACATTCTTACGCATGGTGGAGGAAGGGACGCTCTAGAGACTCAAGTCTACAAGGAGTCATATGAACTCCAGTTTTAAATCCGTTAACATCTGCTGCATCTGCCATCTTTTTGGCTAGAAGATTCTTCTATCTTACAGCTTAGACCTTTAGCTACAGACCTTAGACAGTATTTTTTATTATTTATTTGTGTCAGTGTGCTCTTCTAAAGAGTGTAAGACGATTGTATGTAGGTACTATTAAAATGTAATTTTAACTCATTGGTTTTGTCTCATATTTGAGGAATGTACTATGTATCATGAGTAGAGTCTTCGTTTAAAAGGATGCGAACGATTTAAATTTCAATAGGTAGACAAAATTGATAATTCTTAATTATCAAAAATTTAAGCTTTCTCCAGTAACACTGATATTATTATACTGTAACTCATCAAAGTCATCATTGTCAAAAATATTGACAAATCGCGAACTGTCACGGCCATAAAACTGACACGCGTCCGTCCTCCGTAAGCGCCACCGCGCGACTGATTGAGATTGTCCAAGCCGTCAGGACGATTTTTTCCACATTTTTTAACATAGTAACTAAATAAGACGCAATATAAAAATTTCATCCGTTAAAAGCCCTCAAGTTATTTCTGAACTTTAGTTTAGTAAAAGATTTAGAATCTCAAATCGCTTATTTTAAAAATAAAACCATAAATAGAAAACGAATAGAGGTAACTTTGGGAATATATTCTATCGAGTCAACTTCATCAAATCGTGTTTCCATCCGTTAATAGCCCTAGAAAATATCCTCAACTATGCCCAATAAAAATCTTAGCCTTTAATTTTACTGTTTAGTACCTCAAAAATGAAAAATGAAAACCTCATTTTCGCCATTTTCTCTGCTACCCGGCCTTAAGTCCGTTTGTGTCCGAATCATCCGACCCGGACTAGTTTCCGCGATGACATCCAACTTGGCGCCCAACTTGTTGTTATTAATGAAACTTACTTTGATGGGGGTAAGTGGGGTCACGCCACGTAACCTTATTACAGACCGAAATTAAGCCGTTATGACAGCTCCATTATGAATTGTGTTGAATAAATATAGATTTACCTACTACCATCGATACCAAGACAAGTCCATTTTTGAAAACCAATGTAGGTAGGTACTAATCGTTTTAAATGAATACTTATTACTTAAGTATAATATGAATTTTTAAACTATCAATAAAAATATTTTGAAATGGATCTGTGTATGAAAAACCCTAAAATCTTTACCTTTTAAAACTGGACAAGTAGATGCTGCTCATTTATATTCCACAGTCTATTACCTATTATGCAGGATTTTTGATAAAAACATGATAAACTTGATACAATAGTCTCCTCCGCGAACTGAAATAGTTAAGATTCAAATTTAACTTTAATAAAAGTTAAGCTTCGCTAATGCAAGTTTAATGTCCGTCTTTGATGCAGTTGCAAGAAATTACCACTTTTTGCAAGATGCGGATCTGTCTTATCTGGAATAGTCATTATTCATTGTCAATAACAAATTTTATGCTATCAGTAAATATTTAGGTAACATTTAGTGATTCTTGTTATAGGAATGTAATGGTATGATCAAAATCAGTTAGAATTAAAAATATTTATTCAGTTTAGACCACAAGTGGCACTTATGATAAAATAACTATATTATGTATTTATAGAGTATGTACCCACTTTTTTATCTTATACTGATGTTTGTTTGATTTTGCTTCTAAGATGAATATTTTTCATGTTACTACGTCTTCGCCAAGAAATAGCAGCTTATTTACTAATTAAAACTTTGACAAACTTCAAAAATCTGTCAAACTCCATACAAAAAGCACCGGTTAGTGTTATTGTTACGGTTAAATTATGGTGGTGCAACTCAGCCTAAGCATTTAACTCAGTAATATAAGGCAACCCGGCATTTAGTAATTTTTGTGTACATTATCTTACGGAGCCACATCCAGGGTCCATTACAAGTCGCGCGTCGCGACGGCAGTTGCCTGTTTATGCAGATTACCAGCGCTTGATTTAATGCCGCTGCAGTTTGAGCGGCTTATAAGACTCCACAACTTTCCTCGCCTGCGCTTCAATAAAAGAGGATATTAAAATTGCACGTCTCAAGGGTGTGTTGGTGCTTTCTTAAAGGCCGGTTATTACACGAATAGCGACTTTAATAAAGCTAAACGAAAAAATGCTCACAATATCTCGTAACGAACGAACACTTTTATTTCGATTTTTATTAAATTTAACGTTCCTCTACATGTATTGTTTGTAGTATTCTATTTCATAAGGTAGGTAGTTCAATAAATCGTCGCTGTTTCAAAACGGAACTGAAAATATTGTCTTTGTGCGTCAACAAACTTTAGGCAGACAAATAAAGACTAAGCGCTTTTCGCCTTACATTTTACGAGCTCATCAAACACTTCAATTTCGATTGTAAACATTACACAAGATGTGTTTTACGCCGTCTTATAAACGGCATGTCATCAAATGCCCATAAAAGGAAATGTCGAAGTCGTAAACGTATATCGTCGCTCGTTAAGCGCAGGCCACGCAGATCGGGCGGAGGTGAAGCCTCGCGTCTGCTTTTTGAAGATAACGCCAGAATCACTCGCGG
The DNA here is from genome assembly GCF_963855985.1 of Ostrinia nubilalis. NCBI lineage: Eukaryota > Metazoa > Arthropoda > Insecta > Lepidoptera > Crambidae > Ostrinia > Ostrinia nubilalis. Next base: position 19,233,881 of record NC_087088.1, on the reverse strand, counting down.
ACAGACGGGAGCACCTGGAACTGGAGCTCCGTATATTCAAAGAATTAAAACTCAAATTGCCATGAGCGCTTAGCCAGAACTTTACCACAGTATGGCGCTTGATTGGGATAATCTTCATTGCTGAAATCTGAATAAATCTTAAAATAAAATGAGTTTTAAATCTGCACTGTTCGCAGATACGAGATTGGCTATAGAATAAAACGCTGACTGCACATTATTGGGCTTTAGGAAAGTAGGTTGTCATCAAACATACTTCACTAATAAATAATATTTTTTCTGTTTGTATTAACTATGTTTCACTCTTGTTATCTCTTGATATGAGTTGTATACAAAATATTTTTTTAATAAAATAAATTAACACTACTGCTTCAGAATCGTAGTCGAGGACAATGAATACGAGCTCTTGTCTCTCAAAGTGCTAGGTGTTCAATTAGCAATTGCCGCTTCGCCTGCTGCATCTATTGTATTGTACCTGCCTACTTCAGTTTGTGCGCAACAACCGCGAGGGCGCGCCTGAGCGTAACAATATAATAATCATTGTGCGCCTTCTGTTCATTATAAAGAGATCTTGTTCACGTTTAGCAAAATACCAACGTTTTAAAATACAATTACCAAAGGATGTAAGTGATGCCAAAAGTCATTCCGGTTGTATTTAGTCACAAGAATCCGTTTTAGGGCAAGTTAAAACTTAGTTAGGTACATTTGTCAAGTACGCATTGTTTTTAGTTTAATGTCGTAAGATTGATATACGATTTCAAAGATTTACATACAAAATTACTGTATTCTAGCCACAGAGCCGGCAACAATCTAACACAACGTTTATGTCGCTAATCCATTGTCAGGGGTCCAACAACATAACGAACTTGACAGCAACTTGTCGACGGGCTAGTTTACAGCCTGCGAGACCGACTGCGTACCATTAAGTCGAACAAACGCCACAGTTATCTGTCACCACATATCACATTGTATCCCCCCCTGGCGGCCGCCTCGTCAGGGTTTACGATCAGATAACTTTCAGCCGCCCAGCTCCAATGAATTCTAAATGCGCAGCAGCCAGCCCTGCCTTTGTCCGCCGTATTTTGTCGCTCTGTATTGAAGATTTGTTGATTTTATACGCGACTTTTAAAGCCCTCTCGACGGTACTCCAGTTTATTGAGATGTAAATAAATGAAAAGGCAGCTAAGTTTTCGCAGTTTTTGTCAAGCCTCTTATTAGTCTTGGGTATACTTGAGCCTGATCATTTATGCTTTATTTTGACAACATTCTAAAAATAATATATTATTCCTTTTTATTAAGTAATGAAATTGCGTGGAAGTATTTTAAATTCAATTAGAATTGATTTGGATGTTCTATCTGTCTGATTCTCTGTATTACAACTTTAATTGCATTTACCGAGCTCATTGTGCTGTTGTTATTACTACCCCGTCCATGCCGATTTTAATTGGAACCAATTTACATGAAAATTCATGTAAAATAATTGCAAATTAAATGAGGTCAGTAGTTCTGAATCGCATAACGCTTTGTATGCGTCAGAACCGCGGGTGGGGTATCATGAAATCGAATGAAACATATTCTGGTATTTAGTAGTGTTTTACTATTATTTGATAGCGAAGATAAAAATTTTAGTACTTATCTATAAACAAAATTAAACGAAAAACAAAGTTCCACCGCCAACCTGACGTCAGGATGGCGGGTGGGTAGTTGAACGGTGTACAATACTTAGAAACTGTAAATGCCAATTTTTAGTATCTCTTCATTAAATAAATAAAATAATGTTAATTCTTATCTACGCCTTTTTATTTACTTGTGAAATATATTTTTTTCAATGTCGGAAGCCATACAAAATTTTTTTTTGTTTAGATTCAAAAGTTCTCTGATTAAAACAGCATTAAACGATAAATGAGGTGCACTGATATTTAATACATATCTACAAGTATTGCATAGTAGAGTAAAAAGATTTAGTAGTTCTACTAAATAGAAGATGAAACGATTAACAAAGTCCGCCGCCGTCCATTCTGACATCAAGTTGGCGGGTGGAAATAAAACGGTGTAAAATGCATAAAGACTATAGATGTTAACTTATTATAATAGTCCTTTGGTAACTACTTACATTTATTTTAAAATTATAACTTTTTACATCTTTAAATATTATTTATTTCATTATTTTTAATAACCATTATGTGCGCCCACATGTTAAGAGTCGCGGCTTAGATTATATTATGGATTGTAATTTGTACTTAAATATGACTAACTTGTTTTGTGAGCCTTAAATAAATAAATAATAAACCCTTGTTCCACATACTTTATGGAATGAGATCTAGTTGACGGGAGGGATGATCGGGATCGCATTCTTTATTAGCCATGGAACATTTCTCTCGACAGAGTAAGAGCAATGAGAATGAGAAAATGTTTAATATTACTGCGTTTCATCTTTTTAAGCTATTATTTAGGTACTTACCTACTTACTAGTAAACATTTACATAGAAGTTCCTCAGAGCAGGGGGCGTAGTGTGAGTTTATGACAAACGCATTCGATGTCGACTGCAAAAGTAACAATAAACGTATGACAGCGAACCTAGCGGAAACTTTCAAGAACTAAAATCTTCTTTTATGTTAACTCACACTAAGTCCTCATTATGAGAATTCCTAGCAAGACTGTAAAATGTATAGTTAGGAATATTGGCGGATATAATAATATTATAGTTAATTTAGAGATGATTATGAATAAATTATGTAAACAGCAGTTGTTTTATTTAAATATTTATAAATTGAGGAACTTCTATGTAAATGTTTACTAGTAAGTAGGTAAGTGGAGATCTCATTCCATAAAGTATGTGGAACAAGGGTTTATTATTTATTTATTTAAGGCTCACAAAACAAGTCAGTCATATTTAAGTACAAATCACAATCCATAATTTAATCTAAGCCGCGACTCTTAACATGTGGGCGCACAGAATGGTTATTAAAAATAATGAAATAAATAATATTTAAAGATGTAAAAAGTTATAATTTTAAAATAAATGTAAGTAGTTACCAAAGGACTATTATAATAAGTTAACATCTATAGTCTTTATGCATTTTACACCGTTTTATTTCCACCCGCCAACTTGATGTCAGAATGGACGGCGGCGGACTTTGTTAATCGTTTCATCTTCTATTTAGTAGAACTACTAAATCTTTTTACTCTACTATGCAATACTTGTAGATATGTATTAAATATCAGTGCACCTCATTTATCGTTTAATGCTGTTTTAATCAGAGAACTTTTGAATCTAAACAAAAAAAAATTTTGTATGGCTTCCGACATTGAAAAAAATATATTTCACAAGTAAATAAAAAGGCGTAGATAAGAATTAACATTATTTTATTTATTTAATGAAGAGATACTAAAAATTGGCATTTACAGTTTCTAAGTATTGTACACCGTTCAACTACCCACCCGCCATCCTGACGTCAGGTTGGCGGTGGAACTTTGTTTTTCGTTTAATTTTGTTTATAGATAAGTACTAAAATTTTTATCTTCGCTATCAAATAATAGTAAAACACTACTAAATACCAGAATATGTTTCATTCGATTTCATGATACCCCACCCGCGGTTCTGACGCACACTAACGCTTTAATTATCAGAGCCAATTAATTTAAAATAAAGCGTAAACGTTCCTTTATACCGCTGGCGGCTTCAATGCTAACTTATTTTCACTGAAAGTGAATAATATATTCGAATGCAGTCATTGTACTGACTGTTTTCCCAGTGAATAATATTTAACATGTTGTAGTGAATATTTTGCTCATTATTCAATTTTTCATTACAAAAGACAAATTGCAGACTTACATTTATTTGTAGTAAAAATAATCTCTGGTGAAGATACTTGTGTTTGTTAACAATGTAACATAGGATCTTTGATCAAACTAAAGATGTCCCGAACTTACAATCTAAAACATTTTACCCGCGACCGTTCAAAGTTCAGAGGAATAATCGTTTATCTGATTCAAGTACATCAAAGTAACGAGATGAGATAGGCTCTTTGTGAGATTACTTCATTCACCTCTCTTTAAAACTAAATTGCCATTCTCCTGAGACCCCATTAACTTTCATGGTGTCTGTTTGACATAATTGCTATCAATTTTGTCGAGATTATGCGGAAGTTTTAACTTTTCAGCTACGCACACACCTTCGTAGTTTACATGTATGCATAATATTTTATGTTTGAAAAGAGTTACGGTCAATCATTAAAATTACTGAAGAATTATCTAAATGCTATTCAGCCTAATCTCCTGTTTTTATATTATCTTAGTGCTTAAATTATGACCTACTTACTTAGAAACCTCCCTAGATGATAACCAGGTGATATGACCATACTACGAGTATAAAGCGGGCATGGCTTGATCGATTGCAATTGCTCTCCAAAGCGCAGAAGCTATTTTATCCAATACCACATGAATTACTTATTGTTACTGAAAATTAGAGAGAACTCTGGAAAACTGCACCCTTAATAAATTAAAGCAAACTGGGTTTTCCTTGAAGTCAACCGATTGGCCAGAAAGGGTGTGGAGGTCCAGATGAATGGTAAGCATTCCTAACGTACGTCCCCTGATTTCAAAGTCATGAGAGGTTTATTGCTAACACTTCAATCTTCTGGAGTTGAACAATTCCTAGTTCCATTCACTTCTTTGAAGGCATTGTCACACACATTGTCGGGAACTCGGAATACACAATGTTTAAACTCTAGTACTATAGGTATATTATGTTTTGCTATCTCTACCAATTCGATTAAAGGCGAAATAAAATTATACCTAATGACAATAACTTTTCGGGTGAATGTCAGAAAAGAAATAACAATAAAAATACGTTATCGTTTGACGGGAATCGCAGTAAACATTAAATTCTTGTATAATTCATTTATTTATGGGTTGGTGCTTAATATTTATTATTTTGGATACAAGCTAGGTACCTTTTTATAGTAAATATACGATAAATGCCCACATAAAGCTTTTGTGTTATCAACCACAATCTAGTTAAATCAAGAGATTTGTTGAGCCAATGCTTATCTCGTATTGAAACAAAAAATCGTTTGAAGTCACCAGAAAATGTTTTTGCTAAATCCTGCCCTTTGACCTCTCTGAAATGGGTAATTTCTATTCTTGTAAGAAGTTATTCAAGGATATTTAAATATTTGTATTCTGGATTTGTTTGTCGTAATATGCCAAACTAATTTATGGAAAAAATAAGTGAAATATTTGGCAATAAGTAAAATTTCTTTCATGTTTTGTGTTAAATATGTTTGGTTTCTTTGTTATCTTTAGTTGGGCAGCATATAATCGGAGGCAGTCGAGGGGACATCCTGGTGGTCCGGGACGCGAGGCCTGACGACCCCAGCACGTACTCCTGCGAGGTGCAGCACTCCCTGACCGGGGAGAAGAGGAGAAGTCCACCAGCCATGGTTTCTGTTTCACGTGAGTGTCCAATCTTTTTATTTTAGAAATAACAAGGGCAATTAATAATATGGACGTTGCAGGCAATTGTAACAAAAATACGAATTTCACTTCTTACTTTCTGCCTACCTTACTCTGTCATGTCAATCCGTAGATTCAACAGGGAGCATGGCTCCCCGAATCCTGGCCATATCTGAAGACGAAGTGGTTCCGCAAGGAGGTGACATTCGGCTCGTTTGCTGTGCCATCGGGAGTCCTCCGCCAACTTACAGGTACTTTTGTCTATTTGGTAAACATGCTTGTATGTACTTACATAGTTTAAGGTTAAGTCGTTTGCAATGGTTAATAATCTACTATATAAAAATAAGTCGGATTTTCCTCCCTGACGCTATAACTCCAGAACGCACGAACCGATTTTCACGGTTTTGCATTCGTTGGAAAGGTCTCGGGCTCCGTGAGGTTTATAGCAAAGAAAATTCAGGAAAATTTAACAAACGAAATTCCACGCGGGCGAAGCCACGGGCGGAAAGCTAGTACGATATAAAAGTTCATTGATTGCATAATATTTCAATCTTGTTTTTCCCCGCAGTTGGTTTCGTCACAACAACGGTCGCCTCAGCCCCGTATCCAACAGCGTGCGCGTGTCGGTATCAGATCAGGTGCTGATCGTGCGACGCGCGCAGGCGGCCGACGCCGGCGTGTGGACGTGCCGCGCGCACAACCAGTTCGGCGAGCAGCGCCGCGACGCGCGCCTCGCCGTGCGCTCGCGGCTCGTCGTCACCGTGCAGCCGCAGCTACAGGTGAGATGCACTGCTTAAACTTTCTTAACGCACTCAGATCACGCGGTTCCATATGAAATAACGGCACGCCGTATCGCAGCCAAACGCTCAGTGCGTTTTAAGCCTTACTCTGATAAGATAGCAGTCTCGGAATAAGTGTTGAGTATTCACGCTCCACTCGGGTATCATTGGGCCGGAAGCCATGGTGTGGCCAGGCCTCTCACCATGTGGACTGACGATCTGATGAGGGTCGCGGAAATACTTGGATGCGAGTAGCGCAGGGCCAGTCGTTTTGCAAATCCTTGAGGCCTTTGTATGGCAGTGGACGTCATTTGACTGAAACGAACGAATGCATCACAAAAGCTCTCGTTATTTAAGGGGACGTATATTTATTTCCTGCTAACTTGATCCTATAATTTAAATGAACCTGCTCGAATTTTAGTCGGGAACCATGAATGCGCAGTTCATAATTTTAGCAGATAGTGAGCTTGGATCTAAGTTTAGAACACGAGCGAGTAAAAGCCAGACTAGTTAGCGGGTAGTTCGGTTACATCGTCTGATTGCAGCCGGCTGGAATAAACTGCTGCTCCGCGTAAAACATTGATGCGAACAAAGCCGAATGTCTGAATTCGCGGATTGGCAGATAAAGTTTTTAGCTGGATTCCATTATCTCACCTACCTGCCTTTTCAAATTTCCTAGATAATTACATAGGTTGCTAAGCTGATTTTAATTGTTTGTTTGCTGCAACTTGCGTCTTTTGACTCACTGAGTGTTTTATACAAGTGATTTTCGATTGAAGATCGAAGATGATTTTTATACAAGTGAGTGAGTGAAGGTTCTTCTCGTAACTTTATTTTGAGTTATGGATCCGTGATTAGCTCAACGAATAGTCTTTTGTTGCAAACTAACTTCTGCAAATATAAAATTAACCTCTTGACTCTCCCAAAATCAAAGTCCATCAACATTCAGCCGGCAGCCGAGCAACACGTTGTCGACACGGAACTCTAAACGCGGCCGTTCTCGGCTGCATGCTCGTCACAGCGCCCATCGCGCCGGAATTGAAAAATAAGTATTCAACGCACAGCCGAGGCGCCGCGGCGCGGAATACAGACAAGGGGTTACATTTGTTCGCGTCTCCAATTGGACGCTTTGTAGGGTTAATAGCTTTGTTTTGTTTGGGACGGGTTTGGGAATGCGTGTGCATATTATGGTTATTGGACGCATTTGGAAAATTAGATAACACATTTTCTTGAATAGGACGTGAGAGAGAGTTTGCAAAATCATGTAACTCAAAGGCAAATGTTACGCAACGTAATAACAAAATTATAAATTCCAATAACCTAGCGAATTGGGTCAAATTCGCCAGACTTTGTTTTAGTTATAGTTCTCAAGTTGGCAACAAAAAACTTGCCTTCACTGGCTTGTTCTGCCCTGTTCTGAAGACCTAGACATCAATATCAGTAGCAGCCCTAACCCACAATGAGCTCAGCATCACGCCGCGACACTTGCAGCCGCTCACGCTGCATTATTCATGGCCGCCGGACCCGTCGCCGCCTTTTTGCCGACTCGAGACCCAGTTAATTTGATCGTGGACGTCAAGACGACTGAACTCCAACTGTTAGATCTTTGCCGGAAACTGTGGCGAAGATATTAAACTTGGAAGCCTTAAGATCGATTAAGTTCAAAAGAAGATATCTACGTGGACTAGGAATCCTAAAACCTTACTTTTAATTAACTCCTGACTTCAACGATTCCATTTGTATTACCTAACTTGAGCTTTTGATCACATACACGCGTAATTCCAAAATAATTAGTCTAGGCCACAAAATTCGAATCCAAGGCGATGAGGGTTTTCGCGATTGAAAAATTCGCCAGATGGCAATACGTAGACGCGAGGTCTAAATGCTGCATGATTGGTTATTTTTGACATGACATTGACAGATATGTCAAAATCCACCAATCATGCAGCATTTGGACCTCCCGTCTACGTATTGCCATCTGGCGGATTTTTCAATCGCGAAAACCCTCAATATTCATGTTACCTAACGTAGGTGATTTTACTACGAATACTAAGTACCTACGATGTAGTACCTACCTAACTCCTTTAACGATAAGAAACTGAAAAAATGTCCCAATTACTGTGGTTCTGACTGTGGACCTCCTCCATCTTTCCTTTTGCCTCCGATAAATTAGAGAGTCGTGTGGGGTCATCCTTCTGCAGTGGAGAGACTAAATGACTAGTTTTTTTTTGTGGCAGGTGGCCAACTCGGGCAGCTCGGTATCGTTCAACTGCTCCGTCCAAGGCGGCGACGCGCGCGTGCGCTGGCTGCACGACGGCGTGCCCGTGGCGGGCGGCGAGCGCGTGCTGCGCGTGCACGGCGTGGTGCGCGCGCACCGCGGCATGTACCAGTGCTTCGCCGAGCGCGACCTCGACAGCGCGCAGGCCGCCGCCGAGCTGAGGCTGGGAGGTACGTGACACACTGTATTTACCTACTGACGTGAACATGACACTTCACCTTATGCAAATACATTTATGACCTGGCGACCGCTTAGAACACGCGATAAAAACGCAGTTTCTGGGCAGTTTTCGCACATTTGCATCTAACCTTAACTGCGCGGTTACCGCCTCAGTGCCTCGTCAATGAGAACCACTAAGAAACCGCTTTACTTTACGCGCTACGCTTTACTTTACTTAGGTACAGTCGACAGCACGTCAACGTAAACACTGTGGTATCTTACGTAGATGCGATAGGGGCGACTTTGCAAGGAAAATGTATAGCTTGATGTGCTGTCGACTGTACATAGTACGTATTATACAGGGTGTTAGGTAAATGGGTATATGAGCCGACACTGGCCCATGTTAACATGGTCATATAAATGGTATGGTGAAGTCAGAAAATTGATATCTTCATTTTAACTACACATTTTAATTTTCATACAAATCGGATTTTGTATAATTTATTTTGTATGAAAATTAAAAAAAATAAAATCATGATATCAAAATTCTGACTTCACCATACCATTTATATGCCTATGGCTATGTTAACATGGGCTAGTGTCGGATCATATACCCATTTACCTAACACCCTGTAGACTGTTTGTTATTGGTCTCGACAATATTTCAAGATTGAATCAAGATTGAAAAATCCGCCAGATGGCAATACGTAGACGCGAGGTCCAAATGATGCATGATTGGTTATTTTTGACATGACATTGACAGATATGTCAAAATCTGCAATCACGCAGCATTTGGACCTCGCGTCTACGTATTGCCATCTGGCGGATTTTTCAATCGCGAAAACCCTCATTCAATATAGACATTGTTCCAAACCCATATTAGCGCCATTTAAATTATTATAAAACTAATATTTGTAAAGCGCCATCTATGATTCCTCTTGTTTTACAGAACTAACAGTACCTACTATCGAAATGATTTACATAGGGAATCATAGATGGCGCTACACACGTCCGTGTTGTTTGCACGAGTGCGACCATTTTTACGCTTTCTCTCAAAGCAATGTACAATCAACATCTACTGCGTGTAACAATACAACTTTACTAAAAACCGGCTCCTGAGTTTTTCTCCTCAACAGACATGTAGGTAGATAAGTTTATGATAATGACTGTGTATCCCTTACATATTTAGTGAAATTGTATCACAACGAAACTGTTATATGGATTGGACACAATCCCTGACACTGTGTATCGTTGCAGCTCAGCAGTTTTCTGTGAATTGATTTCCTTGCTCAATTTGAGCAAGGAAATCATTGAGCAGCTCAGTATTCGAATTTCAGATACCACTAACGACATCTATTGGTATGATTGGAAAGTAATTTGCGATAGATGGCGTTCTTTGCTCCGTGGTTTCGTATCGACTCGATAAGGAATCGATTCAAAAAATTTTAATGAAACATTTCCTAATGTTTTTATTTTGCTAATTCTATTTTTAAATATAATATTTTCATTGTTTTGATTTCCATAACCAAGTTTTGCAGTAAGGTTTTTTACAGTAACCATTTACTTTTTTACGCTGGCGAAACGGAACGTCATCTCGCAACTGCTGTCAGTTGAACAGGTTGAACTGTCAAATGTCAAATCATTTTGGGTTTTTTTGATTTGGTCGTGCGCAATCGCAATTTCGAAATTTTTAGTGGGATCTAACTAATCCTTTTACAATTCCATCGTGCGATGCAAAATGCATCAATAAGTATTTTGTGATTAGGAATTAAATAAAACACACATGAGGTGAGTTCCCGTCGGAGAAATTATTTATTTTGGTGGATTGATATTTTTCGTATTCCCGTACGTGGTATTTCATGTGATCGTTTCTTTCAGGAATTCCCTAATCGTTGTTTTGGCTGAGGGTGGGATGCTGAAGACTGCAAGTGAAATGTAATTAGCGAGCAGTCTTCGTAAGTAATTGGTTCCCATAGCTGGTTTTTCCATAACCTAATGCCACGTTCTACATTGTGATGCTGACACTCCTATTTTTCGTTTCAGATGCGGGTTTTTTGAGTAATTATATAAATTTCATAAGTTACATCATCATCTTTTGTGCTATCATCTCTTCGCATTTCCTCCTTGTTCTCAAACTTCTTTGTCTGCAAGAGTTTGAACGCTTTTCTGTCGAGGAGATGCACGAGCTTCATCTGGCACTGCATGCTTGAGGCCGTGGAAGACGCTGCTTTTAGCCTAAGAGTGTGTGAGACCCGTTGAACCCCAGAAGAAGAGAGGAACGTTCAGGGTAACGGCTTATAACCGCATGGCTTCCAAGGTACCAACTTTTCCATCATAAAAGTAGGAGTCTTTCTGACTTGACAGCTCGCAGTTATCTTATTCAGCAGTCTTTTAATATTTAGGCTGAGTTTTCAGAAATTTATAGTGGCAATAATATTTACCAAGCCGAACCTAATTAACAACCCTGAATCCCTTGCGGTTGGCACTAATGATTTCATTATTAGTTGTATCGTAACGTAATTATAAGTTGTATACATAGCTAACTTAATTTATATTATTTACCATCTTACATACAACTGGAAATCAAATTAATTGTGTCAATTGAGAGGGAACTGTTTTATTAACTTATTTCATTGAAATACATCAAGGAACGGTAATTTATAAATTTCTGCAAGCCGGACAACCTCTTTTCGCGAGCAGACAATTAACCACCTTGCCCGGTGGCGGTTCAACTCCGGTCACTAAGCCACCAGGCAAAAATTCAACCGCTGACAAATTCACCTGAAAAGTGTTTCTTTACCAAAATAGAGTCATTTTTACCAAACCAAGCTTAATAATTTACAAACCATTTCGCTTGTCTAACATGTTGAATAGTAGGAAAAATCTGAACAGTCGTCCTTCATGAAACCAAAAAGCCAAGAGAGGAAGCTGCGGAGAGAAACAAAGATACGAACAAATTGGCCCTCGCTTCCGCGCCGCCGTGCGAATGATCGCGCCCTAACGAGCTGCTAGCACGCGATGCCACTGTTACTATCTTCAAGCCAACCTTATTCAGATACAAGGTTTTCAACTGATAATTAATAATAATAATAATAATGTGGGATGTTGACTCGACGATCATTGTCCCGATAGTTGTCTCGGCGAACGGGCTAATAGCGAAGAGCTTCGACCAACATCTAAAGAAGCTCTCGCTAGATGGTTGGCTCAAGGGTCAGATTCAAAAGGCGGTGATCCTCAGCACGGCACGCATTGTCCGGAGGTTCCTCAGCCTGTGACTCTGACCACCGGTAGCTTGGGCCCTGCTCCGCTACCAGCGGATTAACTATTTTTAAGTTTTTTTTTTATAATGTATTTTTAGTTTTTTTATAATTTACATTGTAAAAAAAATATTAAAAATAAGAAGGAAAATGAATAAAGAGATAATAATAATAAATATTTATTTTCATAAAAAGCTAGGTACAATACAAGGCAACAGTAGTTATTGCACTAGGCTCGCAGACCTGTGTCGCAAAAACTATAAGTGGGTTTACAATTTTTGAAATATTATTTTAAGTACTGTAGCTCCGGTTCATACTAATGAATTTAGAATAAGAGCGACTTTGAGACAAAATAAAAAGGTTAAATTAACAAAATATAAAAAAAAGCAAAAAACAAAAGTGTGAGTGTGTTGAGTAGTGTGTATTAGTGAGAGTGTTGTGTAGTGTGCATTAGTGAGTGTGATTTGTAGTGTGTATTAGTGAGTGTGATTGAGTGTATGTAAGCGCAGTTGTTAACAGGTAAGGGCAATTAAAAACAATAATGCTTACATTATAATATTATGCATGCTGTGGTTATTGTTTGTGTGGGAGCAGTTAGCTAGAGACCTTTGGCTTAATTTTTTTATTGTGTTTAATACTGTATCTCATGTTGATAGCCCAATAAAATAAATAAATAAATAAATTCTACATTTTTAACCGACTTCAAAAAAAGGAGGAGGTTCTCAATTCGTCGAAATATTTTATTTTTCTATTAAAAAAAAACAATAAGTAGGTACTTTATCTTCGTAGCAGATAATGAATTCAATTTAGAAATTGGATAGACTGACATAATTAAAAAGGGTCGAGTTAATCTGAGGGAATAAAATGTATTAATTTCCTTTCGTTTTAGTTAAAATCAGCACCTTTTTTAAGCGCACAAAACGTTTGTGGAATACCTTTTTAGTTTCTCCACAATATTCGATCATCACCAACCCAGACATCTACATAGTACCTACGTACTATCTATACTCAACATCAAATAAATCGCACCTTCCGCGACGCGAACTTTAAAGATTTTCTTCTGACACAATCATGGTGCCCCAACAATATTGGTGTTATTTGAAAGCCCAATAAATAAACTTCAAGAAAAACACATTTATTTTTTTTATAAACAATTAACAGGTACCATAAATGTGACTTGAAAAAAGGCCTCACTTTGGGCTCACCTCTGGGATCAATTAGACCAGTTTTTGTGGTTATAGAACCAAATAATGATCTTACGTGTCCTTTTTAACAGATAGATAGCGATTAATCCCAATTTAACAGTTTTATAGCCATAAAAGTTGGCTCAAACGTAACTACCTATTTTTTGAAGAAGTGACTCTGGATCCTTGTAAAGACACATTTTTGGGGTAAAAACCTTTCCTTTCATGAAATGAAGTTTAGAACTAGGCTTTCAAATGGTACCAATGTTGGTGGGAAGTGGGGATGCATACGTTTGATAAGTGCTTGTCGCGGGAGGTGCGATTTATTTGATGCCGAGTGTATATTAGAGCCAAGCTGAGTGAGACGTTCCAAGCGATAACAAAATTGACGGTAGACGACAATCTGAGCGCCACCTTACGGGCGGGAACTAGCGACGATACGGTGATACGGGCCACCACGCTGTAATCTGTGATGGAGTGTAATGAGCCTGCTAACTTTCGTACTTTGCATACAACTAAGTACATCTAGGATGTAGCCATAACGTGAAAGATCCATTTTCGTTATCTAATCTTAATACGGCATAATATCTGAACTATTTATCCATTCAATAGCAAGTTTCAGTGTCTTCAGAAATCGTCTACAATCTTTTTCAATTTAAAATGCATATCATTGTGAAATCTTGGGTTTAAAAACCTGCAATCACGTCGCTGCTATTACAGCCGGCTACAAAGAGGAGCAAATAGGGATTATACCTTGGCTCCTGAAGGTTTCGGCCTCATTAGGACCCCTATTGCTTGCGAACGGCTCGCGCCAGTCGACCGTCAAAAGTAATCCTCGGACTTCCTACGGCTGAGAAAAATGTAATACTCTAACAGACGTAGGTTCCGTACGATTTAACTTTTTGTTTTTTAATCAACTGAGAGATAATTTCTTTCAGGACGTTTGAAAGTAACTTTTTGTATCTAAGCCGTTTAGAAGCTACTTGTCGAGCTACCTAGGGTTGCCAGATGCCCGGGAAATCCGGGATTGTCCCGGAATTTTGCGTCTTGTCCCGTGTCCAGTAATTAGACATTACTGTCCCGGATTTCCGAAAACCTAATAGTTTTGTGTCAAAATAAACTAATATGTAATAACAAATGATACGGCTGGCCTGCCTGTGAGTCCTATTATGTACGTTGACGTACATTACTTATTTAATAAAAGTGTGTATTTGAAAATAAATGGCATTTTTCTTTTGAAATACAAATTAAATCATTTGAGAAACCAAGATATTTTTACTATGGCCAAGTCCCAACACCGTTGTCCTAGTAGGATTGTCCCGGATTTGGTAAGTTTCCATCTGGCAACCCTAGAGCTACCCCCAGTTCATATAAACATACACAGGTCCGTTTTTATTGCGATGAACTGATTACCTTAAATTTACCAAGGAAATCGGTGTGAAAAGAGGCATTTTTTAATTTTGATTGAATAATTATAAAAATGTTGAAATGAACTACAAACGTTTGTGAAGTACCTACTTCATTTTTACAGTAACGTAAACAAGTATGTTCTTGGTAATTACTCTCTACTTAATTAAACGCTCAGGACAGGAGCTTAGAGCGTGAATTATTCAAAGCTTCAAATAATTTAACAGGTCCAAATTAGTGACCGCTGATCCCTAAAAAGAGGCAATAGAAAGGGAACCTCATTTGAATATTTAAGACGGTGTACCTCCGTTATTGCTTCCGCTTCCTACAAAGAGATTACCGCGGGGAGTGGATTAATACTGTTACATTGCTGCCTTTTGCTGGCGACCGCTCGGCCGTACTTAGCTTGGGAGATGCGGCGGTCTTGTTCAGTCTTCTTTTGACTCATATTTTTAATGCTTTCTGTGGTATTTATGAATTATTTCATCTCGGTTAAAGTGATTATTGTTACCAAGCCGTAAACACGTAGTATTTAACCAAAGACAGTGAAGGTAGCACGAATAAAACTATTTCGTTAGTTATTGAACATACATTTTCGGGGTCATGATGTAATAAACAAAATAAAAACAGAGGAAAAAATAAGCACCTGCTTCAAAATAATGAACGTCCTTGTTTAAGTCGAGTAAAAGTCGTTGTTAATTTCACGGAAGCGTCGTCTAAAGAAGCCATCTCGTCCCATAAGCATAATTTAACTACATCCCCTAATTAAAAGGGTCTCTAAATCTAGGCTTAACGGGGTCAACAGCCTTTGCACATGAATATTGTACATGTAACAGGCATTGTTCTGGCCCCGGCCGGTTATTGATTAGCAACAGCTGCAGTAATAACCGGACAGGCCATGCGTCACGCGTTGACACGGACACCCGGGTGGGACGACGATAGACGGTGATCGCCACACACCCAGTCGTATACTTGATTTTTTAAACATAGTGTTAGTTTTAAGTAACGTAATAGACGATACTTTATCCAGGTGTTCCGATGAACAGAATTACCTGTAGGTACATTTATTATAATGTACTTCCTTGTCCTTCCTTAGTCATCATTATGCTTGCCTAAAAACGGCTATGGTTACATAATTAACGGCTATGGTTACATAATTAAATTAAAAATATTATGCGTTTAGGTGTCATGATGACAAATAAAGCGACAAATATTTTTTTCTGATAAAATCTATACTTATAATAAATCTGTAGAGAGGTCAATTCTGTACATGAAATATATTTTCAAAATAACAAAATAAAATCAGGGGGTGATTAGTGATCGATACTGATGCCAAAAATGTAATCAATAAAATTTGACGCTTGAAATTTGGCATGCAATAATATTTGGCAAGTAAACTTAAAGCTTAATTTTTTTTTTCATTTATTTACCAAATTAAAAGAATTACAGACAAAATTTGTTTTGACAGCATTCAGGAAACCACTAAGGTTTGTGTTGATGCTGTTGCAGTTCTACATCGATACTTATGGTTACAATAATAATTACAATTACAACGGACTGCGCGCGCGCTTGTCGTAAGCAGACGTGTTACTATTCTCTCCGTGCAAATTAATTTGTAAACCATGTAAAAAAATGAAGTTTGAAGTGCTACTAC
Source organism: Ostrinia nubilalis (assembly GCF_963855985.1). NCBI lineage: Eukaryota > Metazoa > Arthropoda > Insecta > Lepidoptera > Crambidae > Ostrinia > Ostrinia nubilalis. Next base: position 19,217,708 of record NC_087088.1, on the reverse strand, counting down.
ATACCATTGTGTAGACATTGTTCCGAACTATACCATAGTGAAAACCGTACTCCGAAATTCGCGTTAATAGTGAAAATATTAGCGAAAACATTGTAAAATTTTGTGTGACCAACGATTTTATCACCGCTGCGGCTTCGTTCTCACCGTGCGCGTGCGCGTACTGTTGATGAATCATTCGCACTGAGCGGCGGCGACCGGCCGTGGCCGGCGGCTTGTGACACACGTACGAAAAGGACATTTACATAGGAGCAACGGACATACGGCATCCAGATGGCGAATAAATGTGCCAAATGTAACAAAATAATGACAAATCGACAAATTCTAACTTGCTCGTGCTGTAAGAAACTTTACCATCTGAATTGCACTGACGTGTCAGAAAAAATGTATTATCTGAAGAAACAGAAAAAAAACTACGTATGGAAGTGTTATAAATGTATTGGTCATCTCCACAAGTGTGCCATCACACATGCATCACCGTCCCTCCACACATCTTCAGCAGAACAAAATGAAAGTAATCTGCAAGGTTTCCCAATTAATCCAAGGACATCTTCCTCGGTCTACAATACAACACCTGGTACTTCCACGGAAATCTCATTTTCAAATGCACCCACTTTGGAGGACAGCCCGAGAGACCTACAGCAGGATTATCACAGTACACCAACGGTATCTTCTGTCTCCAACATATCTACTTCGGAAAGAAATATCACTCAACGTACTAAACAGAAAGTAAACATACCTACACGAAACTCTTTTGAGTCACTCTCCGCTGAGGATTCAGGTGATAATGATTGCTCAATAATAGAAAAATCTACTTTAAATAGAAGTTGCCCGGAAATGAGATACGATCTCAAAGAGGAGTTAGAGGAACATAAAACTGAGATATCTATGTTAAAAACGATGCTTAAAAGAGCTGAACATGAAATAGAAAATTTATTATCAGAAAATTGCCAACTTAAAAAACAAATAAAGAAATACGAAAATAAAACTGATAAACTTACACATATATGCCGATCGACGCCAAAAAAGAACCAAAGAACAAAGAACCTTGATGGACATACGCGAAATCATACATCTTGTAGTCAAACTGAGAAGTTAAACCAGAAACCCTATTCGACAGTTTCATATAATTTGGACAAAAAATTTGAAGATCTCTCCACAAAACATGAAACTCAAAACGCATTAGATGATTCTTCGAATATACCAATAGATCAAACTGGAAGAAAAAAGGATGTAAGCACTTCATTAAGAAGAAAGGTGGTATTGTTTGGTGATCAGGGGGGAAAAGGTATTTGTAAACAACTGCAAAATGTACTAGGCAATGATTTCCAAGTTACGTCCATATTAAAGCCAAATGCTTGTTTGGATCATGTTTTATTATCATGTAACGCTGTATGTAATGAATTTACACATTTGGACTATGTTATAATTTTAGCCGGATCAAATGATAGAAACCCTCTTAGATTCAAATGTATCTTATATTATTACTTGTCATTGCTTAGTAACACGAATGTATTGATTGGTGAAATTAACGAAAATAATTATATAAATGTATACAAACAAAATGAAATAATACGTATGTTATGCGCTCAATTTCCAAACATTTCTTTTGTACCCCTAAGATATGATGATGGTGTGCTGAATCATAAGCGGCGCATAGGTGGTTTGCTTTCGAGGGAAATTATCAGAATAAATTATAAAATGAATTTATTAAATCACTCAAGTAGATGGAAAAAGACAATTAGTTCTAATGTTGCAAATCGAGTACAAACAAAAATTACACAATTCTTTAAAAAAAATGACAATGTTACGGAGGCTGCTTCTGTAAGTTTGAACGGTACTACTACAATAGAAGCAACCAATAAAAATAATTTTTTTCGTGACTCAAAGTGAATATAGATTTAATTTAATGCATTTAAACACTCAAAGTATAACATCTAAGGTCGACCAATTATCCCTATTAATGCATGAAGAAAAAATGGATGTGTGCTGTTTCAGTGAGACGTTTTTGAATGATGAAGAAGTAGAGATATTTCAAATAGATGGATATAAAAAGGTTGCTCATTTCTGCCGTAAACGTAAAAAACGTGGTGGGGTTGCAATCTACACTAAAAATTCATTAGACTGCTATGAACTAAAATGGATTTCAGAAATGTCATTAGAAAGACATTTCGAGTGTTGTGGTATCCAAATACGAGGCTTAAACTATCTAATAATATGTATCTATAGGACACCAGACAGTAATCTAGATATCTTCTTCAACAGTTTAGACGAATTACTTACTAGACTAATAACTAGAGTAAGAAACCGTGTTAAAAGCGTCTTCATTTTGGGCGATTTCAATATAAATTTGCTTGAAAAAAATCACAAAACTGAATTGTTTTTAAACATATTCAGATCATTTAAATTCCATCACACAATTAATGTACCTACTAGGATAACTGAGCACTCACAAACGTGCATTGACAATATCTTCACGAATAAAAAACACTATAACGTAAAAATTCTTGATTTAGGCTTATCCGATCATACTTGTCAGTGTTTATCGGTTCCCCTTAATCGTAGTTTCACTGAAGGATATTGGTATATTTTCAAAAGAGACCCAAAGTGTTCCGAAATATTTTTGAAGTATATGTCACAAATATCGTTTTCAGATGTTTATGATCAAACTTGTCCAAACAAAGCTTATAACATGTTCTTAGAAAAGTTTTGTTTAATTTTTAATCTTTGTGTCCCTACAAATAAAGTTAAAATTACATATAAAAGAACACCAAATTGGAAAACAAAGGGTATTGTAGTGTCTAGTAGGATCAAAAGAAAACTATATCTAAAAAATAGAAAATCAAATTGTGCAGCCACTAAAACAAAGTATAAAACATACTGCAAAGTCCTAAAACTAGTTACAAGACAATCTAGAATAATCACTAATAAAACTTACCTACATCAGAGCACAAATAAAAATAAAGCCACTTGGGAACTAGTAAAACAAAATACAAATAACACTAACAACATAAAAGACACGCTAGAGTCGCTTAAAAAGGACGATATTGTGATTGTCGATCCCTCTGACATAGCTGAAACAATGAATGACTATTTTGTTAATTGTAACAATACTACACAGTCCGTGACAGAAGTGCATTATAAGCCTATAACAGAATCAAACTTACACAGCATTTTTATGTCACCAGTAAATAGCTCTGAAATAAAAAACATAGTAAAGGGACTAAAAAACAAAAAAAGTACAGGTTATGACAACATTCCTATGGCAAAAATAAAATCAAGTATTGACTTCATAGCTGAACCTTTGACACACATTATAAACTTGACTCTTGAAACAGGAATTTTCCCAACTGAACTAAAAAAGGCATTAGTAAAACCTCTCCACAAGAAAGGGCCTAGAGATGAAATTGGTAACTATAGACCTATAGCTTTGTTATCTAATTTCTCTAAAATATTCGAAAAGGTTATATCAATAAGGATCACTTCATTTTTGGACAAACATAATACATTACATTCTAACCAATTTGGATTTCAGAAGGGTAAAAATACAACAATGGCCATATTTAATATACTCAAGCAAATATGTATTGATGTTGATAGGAAAAAAACATGTATAGGACTGTTTTTGGACTTATCAAAGGCATTTGATTGTGTAGTGCATAGAATTTTATTAAAACAGCTCGATCATATAGGAATCCGTGGGCGTGCCTTGAGCTTGATGGAGTCATATCTCACAAATAGAGTTCAGGCGACCATACTCGACAGTTATGACAAAAAATCAAAGACCATTAAACGAGTACAGTCAATTTATGAAAACATCAATCTTGGAGTGCCGCAGGGCAGTATTCTGGGACCTCTTCTATTCCTAGTTTATGTAAATGAATTTCCTCGTGTCATTGACCATTTGTGTGTCATGTTTGCTGACGATGCCACAATATTCATGTCTGGGGACAGTGTGAGTGGAGATAACTTAATTAACGAAATATATAGAACACTAAAACTTGTAGTAAACTGGTTGCAATCCATTAACCTGAAGGTAAATTTAGCCAAAACGAAATTAATTGAATTTAGAAATTATAAGAAAAGGCCTTTGGACTTAAATATTGTACTAGATGGCACAAAGATCGAGCAAGCGTCTGAAATAAGATTTCTGGGTATCACTGTTGATTCTAATATAAATTGGAAGTCACATATTGATAAAATTAATAATAAAATCTCAAGCTGTTGTTATGCAATATCAATATTAACAAATATAACATCTATTGAGGTTGCTAAAACTGCATACTACGGATATGTCTATCCTATTCTGACATACGGCATAATATTTTGGGGCAACTCCGTTAACATTAGCTCCACTTTCATTCTTCAGAAGAAATGTTTGCGGACCATTTATAAAATAAATAAATTTGACTCATTAAGAGATATTTTTAAGTATCATAAATTTCTAACTCTTACTTGTATTTACATTCTAGAAACAAGTTTATTTGTAAAGAATCATTCTGAGCATTTCCGTAGAAAAAATGAGATGAAACATAATTTAAGACTTCAGCATAAGTATGACATGTGTATAGTGAATTCCTCGAGCTATATCCTTAGCAAAAGTGTATTTGTAATGGGCATCAAAGTGTTTAATAAGCTACCCGTTTTTATAAAATCTTTAGAGGGCCCTAAATTTAAAAGAACGCTCAAGGACTGGTTACTAACCAAATGTTTTTATGACCTCAATGAATATTTTAATGACAAGTAAACTAATGTAAAATTGACATGTAAATGAAATGAAATCCAATTAATGTAATAATTTATGACTACTATAATATTATACGTCCGAAATCAATTAATAATTTTAATGACAAGTAAACAACTGTAAAACTGACATGTAAATGATATTAAATCCAATTAATGAAATAATGTATACCTACTACCAAATATTGTACGTCCGAAATGGACAATTCTGTTGATACCTTGACATGCATGTATTATTTTTAACAACCAATGTACTAACACAGAAAAGACAATAAATGATTATCTTATCTTATCTTATCTATCTTATCTTATCAGGATATTGCAAAATTCTCACGGGAACGGGAGTTAGCGGGAAAAAACATTTGTATGAAAAAATCTAAACCGTGTAAGATAGATGAAGGGGGTAAAACGGGATCCACGCGTACGAAGTCGCGGGCGGCCGCTAGTTATCAATAAAATGTTTTCACAATTTTTCCACTCGGGTACTAAGTAATGAGTATCGTGATTATGACGTTACGATAATAAATGCACGGGTTTTGTTCTATTAAATTTTGCGTTGTGAAATCTGGATCATTCGGAAACGAAATTAAAATTTTAAAGGTAATGGTAAATGGAGCATTATTCCGACGACAAATGAGTGCAATATGTAGTGACCCGGATATCCGGACCGATAACCGTATTGATTAACGTCGGCTGCAGCAGCCGGACAGGCCGTGCGTCACGCCAAGCCCTGATACAAGATGCAGCGGGTAAAGCATAAGCGACCAGTGGCTAATATCGCTACGAACTAAATAGTGAAAAAAAAAATTAACATACGCGGTTCATAATTTATTTTTCGTTTTTGTAAAATCGGTTAAATATGTAGGTAAGTATAGATATATGTTTAAAACAAACATCACAAGACCTATAAACCTAATTAATTATGATAAACTTATAATTATGATAGCCAAATAAACACATAAAAGTGTTATTTTTATTTCACTATCTCTAATAAAATAACGACCTTTCGTGGACAGTTCAATGGAATAATGATATGCTGTCTGTGATTAATGTACCCAACACTTTATTATGACAATAAAAATGAGGTATAATAGGGATGTTTCCTGGGTAAAAAAGCAAGAGTTTTAATTAGTCCGTCAGTTAGCTTATCAAAAACTACTCAACACCTGTTTTTCACTTTTTAAAACTAATGAAAATGTAAAGAGATAAAGCGTACCAAAGTTCTAAAGAAAAGGCCCGTGACGTCAGTGAGTGCGTAAAATTGCAGCACTTTGTGACGTCGCGCGGAACTTCAACGCACTATAACTTTGTAATTATTTGTTTGATTGACAATTAAAAATATACGTGTGCAATAGTTTTTTATACTAAAATTGTCCGATTAAAAAAAATGTTTGGAAACTAGCCTATTAAATTCGCTTACGGAGCGGTGGATTGTATAAAAATCAATCACTTTTTTGTGACTTTATCCTTTCAAAATACAATTAATAATCTTTCTCAATTAACCTAAACAAGAATTTCAAATACTTATTAGTTTATTATTTATTAAAATTTGTAAAAAAATATTACATGAAATGCATAATGCGTTAATCGGAACTTTTGCTCATAGGGATGGACAAGAACAATCGCAAGCAATCAATAATCGGTATGGTGGTCATCTCACCATCGAATCCCAATTATTCTCTCAGGCAGGTCAAATTTCAGTCAGTACGTGTGCGTTTGCCTTATATGGCCGGTTGTGTTTTACGCGATTTCTCCACGAGTTGTTTGTCATTTGTTGTTTTTATTGAATAAAATGAATAATATTTAATTCTTTGTGATTTATTGTGTAACAACGTTTATTCCATATCCAGATAATTAACATTCATATATATAATTTTGATTTTTCGTAGATAAAATTAAAAATCAAACAAATAAAAAGTCGATTAGATTTCTTAAGAAAATATTCTCGATTCTAAAAAATATCGATTAGGTTTAAAAGAAGCGCCTCACTAAAAAGAAGTGTCATAATCACTTTCCTGCGCTGAATAGACTATAGCTTTATTAATTTTTGAAGTCGCTACCGCTTTTGTCTTGGCGCTCGCACGCACGCTGACCCGCGTCCACAGTAATCAATTCAGGGCTGCGCCAAATGGGAGGCTCGACACATTCCCGCGACTGGCCGAGTGCTTTCATTCCGCATAACCGGCGCGCTTCACGGCCTTAATTGTCAATCAGACAAACTGCCGAAAATGTATCGGACATGTTGTAGGCATTACGAACAAATTGCATGCCCAGCAGCTCATTTTATGTTCAAAAGTGGCTTTTCCTTTTGCATCCCAAGGTTGGACATGTTAGGACCCCTATCGCTGCTCAAATACAAGACCACCATAAAAGCGATCCGGATCACGTTACCTTTATGAAGTAAAAAAAAACAATTAAGGTTCGGCCAAACCAACGCGTGCAACCTGCGTGCGCGATGGCGATCTTACTGATTTAGACAGAACGCTATCGCCATCGCGCACGCTGGTTACACGTGTTAGTTTGGCCCAGCATGTACTATTTTTCCCGGTCTGATGGGGCGGTTTTATCAATCACCTTTTTTGGAAAAAAAATGGGAGATTTTATTTACAGCGTGAAAATCGGACACAATTGCATTTATTCATAATGGCTGCTTTAACGTTGCTTCTGCTTCTCTCTCTAAAAACTATGACTTACCTACCGCTAAGTGGTATTATTACTCTTTTAAGCATTAATTGACAATGAAACAAGACAAATAATCTACGGGCTTGCTTTTGATAACAATTTACTATGGATGTAAAAGATTCTGCAACACAGTTTCGCAGAATATCATCAGATTGAGTGTTTTATGGATTCACAAGTTCATTCAGTAACCATACAATTCTATTTCAATCATAGAACCGATATAGATGCATGCATGCAGCATTGCATTATCCAACATTTTACTAGCCTGGGCTAACAGATATTATAAGTAGCTCATGTATGTAGGTAGGTACACAAGTGATAAACTTTTGGGTAAGCAGGTGTCTCGATTTGAATTTAACCTATTTATCGGATCTGAAGAAAAAAATCTCCAGAAATCGCGTCATATTTCTTTTACATTTCGCAATCTGAATGATTTATTATAAATGGTAAACCTTGATTTACTTCGATACAAGTAATCACTAGTAACTTTTAAAAGCATCGAATGATCTCTGAACTAATATAACGTGTATGTACCCAATGTTTTATAGGGGTTGATGCTTTGTCTGCGAAGGGGACATAAAACATATTTCGATCACCTCTAATGGGGTCCCAATTGTAATCTCTAGCCGTAATAGGCGTCCATCGTGAACTGAATACAGTTACACACAGCCTAGAAAAAGCAACCGCTACACACTGCACACATACACGACGAGATGGCCAAGGCAGAAGAAAGTAAGTGCTATGACAAAGTAAGGCATAATACCTTTATACCAATTCGTTATTGTAGTTCCCTTTTTTTATCATTCATTTGTATACCCACCAGCCCGCGAGGGCAGCTAGTGGGTTATGTGGGGTTCTCCCTGCCAGAAGGGCAGGGTCTACCCACTAAAAACCTGACGTTGCCCTCGGTGGCCAGCAGTGAAACGGTAAATTCTTTGAAAGTTCACTTGTCTCTCAGAACTTGCCGTTAATCCCAAGCTGTGTTAGTGCTGCAGTAACTCCGGTAATAACGCGGCCGTAAGTCAGGCGCGGATGATCCGGAACGCCATAATGGAATAATGGAGGATCTATGGCATGGCCTTCGGTGCCATTAGCTGAGTAACGACGTCAAGCACAGCCTATAGATACAGGGTGACTTTTGTATCAGTATCCAAATTTTTTCCTGACATTAGGTATCGTTTATAGATGACATTTTTAATAAAAAATAGGTAGGTCAAATTTTAACATCAACTATTTTTTTCCTAACCAATTAATCACGTAGTGTGGTTACCGCGCTTAGCGCGTAAACATTTTGCGGGAGAGCTGGTCGAGCGGAGAGCTGGCAACGTGTGGCAACGCTCGACCGGCCGGCCTGGCCGCGCGGCGCTTCAATCAATCAGTCGCCCGCGCAACCCATTACGAGACGCGCGTATCGCTGCGCGCGCCGATCGTTCCGTCGTGCGGTCAACGTAACGATGTATTCGCAGCGCGAGTGTTATGAAATGATTCGGTGCTACATTTTAAGTGGAGAGAGTTTGAACCGGGCCCAGAGGAATACCTCGACTTCGTAACCAAGGACTAAACCCAACAGTGCCAAACCGGTGAACGATTTTAGCGGCAAACTGAAGCGAGATCCGCGAGCAAGTAGGTAAGTACCTACACGAGACGCGAAGTGCGAAATGACACTGTAGTTTTAAATAAACTCAAAGACAATGTACAAAAGCGTGCAAGTCTGTCTGGAGAAAAATGGTATGCACTTTGGGCAATTATTAAAATAACTACTCATAATTTGTTAGTTTGTTGTTAGGTTAGGTAGGTTTGGTAAGCATTCTCAATTATTGCACATGAAAATAACGATAAATACCCCCGAATAGGTACACAAGAAAAGTAGTGTTACCGCTCTCGGTGATTTTATTTTATTTTTGATAGCGTAATTATTGTCGTAGGTATTTAATTTTTCTACCATAAATTAGTAAGTCTGTTTAATTAAAACTAATGACCACTTTGAAATCTTTTGCATTTTGACGGTCCTAAGCCCGTGAAAGTATGAAGGGAAAATCGACAACTTATAAATCGTATCGCAATGAATGAAATGCGGCGCGGGCAGGCGCGTACGTGTGTGCGTGCGTAAGCGAGTGAGCCGTGACCACGGTGTAAGTGTTTTTTCAGACTGTTTCTGGGTGCTTTATTTTGACATTTTTGTACTGGACGATACAAAAATAAAAAATACGTGTTTTGTCTTTCGCTTCATAGATTATTATATTAAAATTTGGATACTGATACAAAAGTCACCCTGTATAGATTAGGCTGGATTTTGAATCTCTTAATGGACGTATATTGAAAAGTTGGGTTAGAAATTTAAAAGTTACAGACAAAAACAATTCTAGATTTTTGGGAGAATTTCTCAACATTACCCATTAAATCGACAGCTAGCAACCTTAACCTATTATTTACAATGCTCTACTAATCTGAAAGCTTGAGCTCCCCGACTTTCAAGTACCTACTAGTACTTACCTGGGTACATTAATCTGTGCTAAATTGGAGCTAATTAGTTACGTACCTTTCTTGAAAATAAAGTAACTTATTCATATTTTCTCTGAAACATTTATTCGCACTTCAGATTTTAACATAATAATAAAGAAACAGCTTATCATAGTAAACGCTGGTTCTCATTAAACACAAATTGAACTTTTAGCCCAGCCTTTTTAGTAGCAATAAAGCAGGCGTTTGTAATTAGCCGCGCAATTAGTAGCCAGTATCAGCGGCATCGCGCGGGTCGCATGCATCGTTTAGGTACATAAGAGTCGTCGGGACTGAGGCGGGCAGCGTGCCAACGCCGCAAGTTGCCGGAGAAAGCGAAAACTGTAAACAACTTTTTCGAAAGTTACAGTTGCAGCCTCTCTAGACAAGTGGCAAAACGTTAGTTGTAATGTCAAAAGATGGTCGAAAGACCTTTTTTATAAGGAGTTACAACGGATTCGATTTTCGATTCGATCAAAATTTACTACTTGTCTAAACCCATAGGAGTGAAGATTATTCAGCATTATTTTCTTGATAAAGTAGAGACAGCATAATTCGAAGTCGGTCAGTTGAAAAAAAAATGAGAATATTGAGCTCGATTGCGTCTATCTTAAATAGACCAGTTTAAGTCATAAATAAATTAATAGCTTTTTTGCTTTCTTTTGCTAATGACCTTAAGTCTCCTCTTGATAAAATAGTAGGTACCTACATAAAAAGATCTTGTCCAAACCAGTAACATTGTTTAATTTTCACCATATAGTCCTCATTTAAGATTATAGTAGGTAATATCCGAGTATGTATTGTAATAATCTCGCAACATGTCCCGCCCGCCCTTCCCGTATAACAGATCACGGCCGGCGTCCGGCTCCCCCATAAACACCGCCCAAACGATTTTGATCCTCATAATCGTATTCGCTCTATTGTACAGCTTCTATTGTGGACTGGTATTTTAGTTAGGGACGTGTAGGTTGAAGTATTTAAGCTTAACCTTTTTGACAAGTAAATTGGAAAAAATATATGAAAAAGGTTTACCTTCTTAGTTGTTTCAACAGGTTTTTAATGTTATACGAGTTGGCTTTTCAGTGAGTCAGTGGTAATCGAGCTTTATACATTACTAGTGCCTACATTGTTCATTAAACAGCGTAGCCCTTCAAGCCCGGGTGCCCTCTTAGACGCATAACATTTTTCATCATAATTTAGTTTGGTATAACAGTATTTGCATAAAGTTTTTTCGCATAAACTTTGATATGCATAGTTTTCTAAATGCATAATGGTTTCTTAGGCATAATAATAACTTTCTCTAATTTTCAATACCATAATTTAAATAATCATAAATGTAAAGAACATAATTTTTATATACATAAAGTTTGTTTTTAATAAAATACTATAAACATAATTTAATTATTTATAACATTTAAAGTCATAAATATTGTCTATAAGAGCAATCAACATTGAAGAGTAAATAATTATGTATTTGTGATGTTGCGAACGATCCTCCTTCCACCTTTATACTCTTTCGGCCTATAGATTTGCAAAAACTAAATTCTCTGTATCATTGTCATTTTTGTTATTAATTTTTGACCTGTTTCTTAGAAAACTTAAGCTCGTGAAACTACATTCTGTTTGATCTTGAATCCCTCTTATCTATTATAACGCACATATTATACAGTCCACATTTCTTTTACAACATTAAGCTTGCCTGGTCTGAAATTATGTTGATCCCGACTGGCCGTAGTCTCTTCCACGTGGTACTAGTCTGCCCTATACTAGAGTGTAATTTAAAAGCCGGAGGCGCGGAGGGAGTGCGGTCCTCGCTCGCTGTAACATATATCCGGCAGCCGTGCGAGCTGGAGCGGCTGAGGCTGGTCGCCGAAGGCGACCAGCAAGCCGAAGCTGCGGAAGCGAGCATGGCATGCCGGGTATATGTTACGCCAGAGCGGAAGGACCGCACTTCCCGCAGCGCCGGAGATAAGGCAATCCTAATGCTTGCTTGCATGCATGCTTCCTTGCTGCTTGCTTGCATGCTTGCTTGCTGCTTGCTTGCATGCTTGCGTGCTTGCTGCTTGCTTGCATGCTTGCTTGCTGCTTGCTTGCTGCTTGCTTGCAGGCTTGCTTGTTTGCATCCTTGCTTGCATGCATGCTTACATGCTTCCTTGCAGCTTGCTTGCATGCTTGCTGTTTGATTGCATGCTTGCTGCTTGCTTGCATGCTTGTTTGCATGCTTGCTTGTCTATTTATATTTGTTAACTAATAACATTTTTATATTTCATATTTGTTAAAATTATGGTATTTTGTATATTATGAATGATAATATTTATGGCATTGGTTTAGATGCCAATAAATGTTATGCCTAGAAATCGTTATTAAAAAAACAAGTATACAGAAAAAATATATACTAAAATATTATTATAATAAAAGTGGTTATGGCAAAAAAAATATGCCTTATGAATTATTCTGTATGAACGTTATGCGAAATGATGAGTATGCCAAAAAACTTTATGCACTCTTAAATTATGACAATATTTTTTATGCAACCGAATATGGACCCTTCAAGCCCCGCCTGCAAATCGAGACACAATAGATAAGTTATTAAATCAATTGTTACGCGGTCAGTTATTTATTATTATTTATTTATACAAAACACTTGTAAGCTTACAGAACATCAGTCATATTTTATACGACCGCTTGGAGATTTGATGGGGTACCTCCAGCTGATAGGTTGTATTAGTATTAGGCAAGGAGGATAATTTATACTCATTAATAAAACCACGTAATAAGGTGTACTCTTTATTTATAACCAAATTAAACGTTTATCAATAGGAGGCACAGAAAGTAAATTATTTTTTGTGATTAGGTAGGTACTACCTATTGATGAATAGACCCAAGTACCTACATATAAAATCATTTCACGTCTGAGGATCAAACTAGAGCACCATTACTATCTGATATCGTCAGAAGAGCGATATTTCTCGTTAATAGCCAACGTTATGACCTGTGATAAACGACATCACATAAAACACCAGTTCTTATGAGACGGAAAGGGTTTTATTGGAAGCCCCTTATGGAAACTTACGGGGAATTGACAATAAATGTAAAGAGTAATCTATTTGATGACTCTTATAAGAAAACGGTCCGAGAAGATTGCTAAAATAAATTACCTAATGTCTGATTTGTAAGGCTAAGTTCATAGGCTGAGTTACATAAAAATCTCTCAAACTCCATAATTATAAATACCGGTTATGTATTCTTATTAGTTATGGTTATAGCAAGTTGGTGCAACTCAGCCAGAAGCATTGTAACACAGTATATGTACCTACCTCTACTATTTCTATTTATTTATATTAACCGGCAGACAGTGGTGACTGAGTTTGTTGCGGCGCTTCTTCCCAGCACTTGCCAAATGTTGGTCTCGAAGGCTCATTAAGAGTTAAATATTTGACGATTTGTAAGAACAGAAAAATCTGTGCCCCCCCTGGGAATCGAACTCGAGACCTCTGAGTCTAAAGCAGGTGGTCTTGGCACTAGACTACAGAGGCGGTTAAATCTATACTAATATTATAAAGAGGAAAGATTTGTACCTATTTTTGTATGTTTGTAATGAATAGGCTCAAAAACCACTGAACGGATTTTGATGAAACTTTACAGCATTATTGTTCATAATCCAGAATAACATATATGCTATAATTTATGACGATCTGTGACAAACGAAATTTCACGCGTGCGAAGCCGCGGGCGGAAAGCTAGTAAAACATACATTACTTGACATAAACCTCGTATATTCTGTAAATATGACGGTTGATTTTAGAATACAAAGTGAGCCGTCAGTTGTGGGATAGTATCGTAGCCATTTCGCGTCGTTTGGTTCAGTTTCTATTGTTTATATCTCGGTTCATGTCGGGCGGGCAATATATTCCCTGCAGCTTCCCGTTATGACCTGTGACAAACGCTCGCTATACATCGTCAAACGCGACACCCGCCGCTTAACAAGAACAGCCAGATCATAGACCCGCACGTGTACAATTTATAAAAGTTGACTCTCGTATTGACGTTACTTCAAACAGAAAACAATAACAAAAAATTACGCCGACGAAATTAGAAATAAGTAGGTACATTGTGTTGGTTGTTAGATTACAAATTATGTATCTAGGTACTTTCAATGGCTAAAATGACGTTGAATCTTTGAAGTTTATGTAATTGTTTCAGCTCTGTTAAAAAAAATATTTTATTTCCTGGATTAGTCTTCTATTAATGTTTTATTTTTTTTCAGGAAAATTTCAAACAAGCTTGCTGATTCTAACACGGCTACGACACAGCCCTATTTATTGCTCGAATTCCGTCGCGTTGATTGGATTTTGTTTTGACGCCGTTGATTTATTGAAAAGCGCCATTAGGGGCGCATCCATCACCCTGATAGTATTTGGACGGGGCATACTGATAACCTCTTGTGGAGCTAACCCTATCATAATTGTATTTATTTAACGGGAACTCAAAAAGCTCGGTTAAACAATATTAACATCGTCAACAATGGGATGACTATAAAGAAAGGACATTGTCAGAAATCGCCTAAAAAACCGCCCAAAAACATTAACCCATCATAATTATTTTCTAATTTTTTTAATACATTAAGCACCCTTTCATTCTAATGGACACTTAAGCATTGAAAAATTAAATAAATAAGTCTTTTAACGTTTATTCTATAATACTATTACAACTTCCGGACGTTTTGGTGCGTGGCATGGTCTAAAACCTATCAAGTTCCATAATTTTTGCCGATAAAATCTGTACGAGGCATTACCGTACTTTATTGCTGGGAGTCCATGTATAGTGATGTTCCTGCGGCCATCATAGACAATAAAATATCGATTTTGAAAATAAAATAAATCGATTAAACTGCTTTGAAGACTAGATTTGCGTTAAAAGCTAAAAAGATATTGACACTATTACAAGAAGCTATCTAAAGTGTCCAACTGGTCAAAGGTCGTAAATAAAATAAAAATAATTAGGACCATAAACTGATATTCATGGTATCATAACTGTAAAAGTGTCAGAATCCGATGTTGAATCCAATGCCAGTTGAAGTGAGAGAAACATATATCAACCTAGTATAGTTGCCAGTCTCTCATAATCTATGCCAATGAGGGTTTTCGCGATTGAAAAATCCGCCAGATGGCAATACGTAGACGTGAGGTCCAAATGCTGCATGATTGGTTATTTTTGACATGACATTGACAGATATGTCAAAATCCACCAATCATGCAGCATTTGGACCTCGCGTCTACGTATTGCCATCTCGCGGATTTTTCAATCGCGAAAACCCTCATTCATAGCACATGTATAATAATAGACCAAATGAACTTTTATAGATTGTAAAAGAGAAGATAAAGATTTTATTATTTTATTAAAATCTTGCCACGAGGTAGTTTTTCAGTAGAAACCAGGATTGGATAATCGCTTCAGGCAAGTATCAGAACATTTTATAAATATTTTTAATCGATTATATCCTTGTGAATCGTTTTAATAAATTGTCATTTTACTTTTTCAATTAAAACTTTTTCAATCCCTAGTCTTGTCAAACTGTCATAATGTCAACAAATTATAAATGTCACGTCAGTTGGCTCAATTTCAGTCTTCTGTGCGTTTATTGTATTTTTATTTCAATGAAATAGTGCTAAAGGGTTAGTACTAAAGGTGAAAGCCTTTTTTCAGAAAAAAAAAACCAATGTGGTGCCCTTATTATTCATACTGTTTGAAAGTTACAAGTCAGTGATACAGAGTTGCCGCCATTATAACTCCGTGGTGATACCATACCAAAGAAGAAGTTTTCCTAAAAACTTGTGTTATTTTTATATGTGATCAAATAAAAAGGATTAATTCTACTGCTCAAATGGAATAACTTATGCCAAGAGACCGAATATAAAAAAAAACCTCTCCATAGAAATTATCACCATCACGAGGATGTGATTTTTTTTGAGAATTTGATATTGGTCCTGTAAGAAAAGTAGTTGTATTTCAGTAGTAGAATCAACCCTTCTTGTTTCATCAGCAAGAGTAACTATAAAAACGCCCTGTAGGTAGGTATTATTAAGCTGAAGAGTTTGTTTAGTGTCAAAGACTGTCACACAGTGTAACTTAAATTGGCATAAAATATTATAATAATGAACATAAAAACTTAAATAAATATTTATGTTAATATTTTTTCTATTTATTTATTTTCCCAAAGCTTCACAGTGACAGCTGAAACAGCAATACTGTTGTAAAACTAAACTTAGAACAAACTGTTACAAATATTTTACAAATTAAAATAAAACCGCATGTTGCTTTACTTTCTCGTATAGGTAATAAATGTAATTAATGGCTAGATTATTAATGTTACTTTGTTACCCTCAATAGTGAGGAGATCTTACAAAATGGTAACCCTGATTTTCATTGTCATTCAAGTGCTCTTTCTTCGCATAGGCTTCTGTGATTTGGCCAAGGGCCACACACATTGCGATAACATTATGCGACATTGATTTGACAGCAGCGGAGTGAAGTCTTGCGACTATGCAAAATGATACCCTGTAATCGTAGCGCATATAGACATAGACGGGGCGGGGCACATAGCTCGTAGAGCTGATGGCCGCTGGGGCAGGAAAGTTCTTGAGTGGCGACCACGAGCCGAAAGACGTAGCGTGGGCAGGCCTCCCACTAGGTGGACCGACGATCTGGTGAAGGTCGCGGGAGGTGCCTGTATGCGAGCGGTGCAGGATCGGTCTTCGTGGAAATCCTTGGGGGAGACCTTTGTCCAGCAGTGGACGTCTTTTCGGCTGAAACGAACGAACGAACGATACGTATTACCACTATTTACCAGACATTACTATTTATTGTATACTCGCCGGATTACACATAGGAGCACGCGCGTTACAGCTTCGGCCTTGCATTATTATAAGATCTTGTTCCGCCATTTTTCGAACTTCCTCCGTGAGGATATCCCCGCCGAATTCTATGATAAACCTATCAAAAGTCATATTCTGCAATGTCAAAATTAATTTGCCGAAATTCACCGAGCCAGCTATGTCAAATAATATTATTATTAGGTGTCAAACAGGATACGTTCAGAAATTAATATTACGATTTTAAAGATAAGACAAGACAACTTTTTATTGACGAAGTTGCTGGGACAGCTAGAAACTATTTTTTTTCCGGCACTTTAAGAAAATAATAAATGAATGAAAACGCAGCGTGGGACGTCCACCCATAAGGTGGACCGACGACCTGACAAAGGTAGCGGGAAGGCGCTGGATGCAGGCCGCTACCAACCGTGCGATGTGGAAGTCATTGGGGGAGGCCTTTGTTCAGCAGTGGACGTCCTGTGGCTGAAATGATGATGATGATGATGATGAAATGAATGAAAATGACAAATCTTCGAACGTGTATAATACCGTGCCAAAGTAATCATATAATGTTGGCACCTTAATAACTATTGCTGTTTTTGTTGTAAAGATCATGCAGCGCTACTTGCGGATATTATTGGCAAGAAAACTATGTAGGCTCTAGATCTGAAGCCGCTTTAACGAACATGAAGTGCTCATACAATGCGGCGTATTTTCTTCCAGTCTTTAGTCAGGACTTTAGTCGAATTAAAACCCCGGTTGAACGTGATATAGCCGCACTAGAATACGGTGCTTTTTTGCATAATCGCAAAACTTCGTTCCGGTGTCGACCGAATGTTATCACGATGTATGTGGCCCAGGGGTTACTGTAGCCGCTAAGGTTTGAAACTTCTTGCTTAAAATATTGTAGTCTTTGGCATAGACTACGACGGTAGTCATGGAGATAGGAGTTTGTTATCTCGTGTCAGATGTAAATGGTGAAAAGAAACCCATGATTCGTGTTATTTTTATGCAATATGTAGGTATTTTATAAAAGTGGAACCCCGAGTGATCTCCAAAACCCATTCTATTATTATATACGATTCGGCTTCGATATCTATAATACAATAGGAGTTTATTTCATGTGTCAGATGACAAGGGTGGAAACAACCTACGATTCATGTTGTTTATTTACGTGCAATATGTGGACATATTATAAAAGTGGAATGCCGAGTTGTATTTCTAAAACTTGTTCTATTATTTTATACTATTTGGCTGCGACTCGGCGTGACGACAATACAAAACATTTTTCGCGAATCGGTGTTCATACATTCACACAATACATTAGACGCCATGTTGTCATAAACGACATATTATAAAATCGCTGTGATTTAATATTCTTAATCATTAATTTTATGGCAAGTGTCCATCAGGAATCATTGTTCTTACACACAGAATCGTATTATTTCGCTTTCGGGTAGTAATATGTCAAAATTGTTGGTTCTTAGGCGAACAATGTATGGAGAACGAACATTGTCCTTTAATGGATGGTTGAAGGTAAATGAACTTTTTGGATAAGTGTCCCAATATACCTACAACTGCTTACAGATACAGCGCCAGAGCTGCACTACACGTTCATAGAGCAAGCACTGCACCCGGGACCAGCGCTGGCGATGCACTGCGCCGCGTCCGGGTCTCCCCCTCCCAGGTTCACGTGGCTACTGGACGGCCAGCCGGTTGAGGAGCACAACACTCCCCAAAGGTAATATCTGGAATGAATCTTTCTCGAAGATCGACAATAACTTCTCTAGAGCCAAAGCACACGATGCGTTGTCGCTGCATCATTTTACATATCTGTGGCGGGCACACGAGCGATGCACACTTCGCGCCGCGCGATGTGGCGGAGTCTTTGACGTGTGGCGCCGCAACGCATCGTGTGGTTTGGCTCTTAGTGTGGAACCTAAAAGTAAATCCTTAGTTAAGCTTTTGCTATTGGACAAGAAAGAAATCACCTTTCTTCACTGGTTGAGGATTTCTGGTGATTCTTGTTTCTAATTTCCGACTGATCATCACTTGCCATTAGGTAAGACTACGGCCAAGGAGCTGCAGTCCATTGTGGTTTTAAAAATGTGTTTATCTTCACTTTTAATTCCATTCAAGACTATGTTAATTGTACTCCTCAGAAGCGTGAGCCAGTTCATGAACTCCAACGGCGACGTGGTGAGCTACCTGAACATCACGTCGGTGCGGCCCGAGGACGGCGGCCGCTACTCCTGCCGCGCGCACAACTCGCGCGGTTCCGTCGAACACTCGACCAGGCTCAATGTCTATGGTAAACTTTTGTTGTGCTCCTAAATATAATGTCTTGAACAATCTTGGCTCAATTAAAGATATAAACACGCTTCTATCAGAGTAAATACAAATGAGTAGGTCACCTTCATAGAAACACACCCGAGCGCGGTTTGTATGTGAGTGTGTCGACGCAACCACGACTAGCGACAACCCCGCTAATCCCCGCTAAATTTTGTCAGTGTGTGCGTGCGCGCCGCATACGTGTTGGCGCGCACACATACAAACCGCGCCCGTGCGTTTCTATGAAGATGACCTACTCATTTGTATTTACTATGCTTCTATACTGTCATTGCGCTTGAAATTCAACCATCACAACCCATCACACAAAATGTGGGAAAATGGGACCCCATATCCATTTTTTAGATTCATCTAAAGCCTGGTCCGTGAGCACGTAGTATCCCGTCCAATGACCCCAAGCTACCTATCCCTATCGCTCGCGCGTAATTATGTTGCTGTCGCGCTCGCACACTCACTGCGGGCGCCCGTCGCACAGTCGCGACAGCAACATAAGGATACGATAGGGATGGGTAGCGTGGGGTCATTGGACGGGATTCTACGTGCTCACGGACCAGGCTTTAAAACTCACAAATCAAAATAGTTAACGTGCCCTGTTTTATGTACGATAATATCTTTGGTACACCAGGTCCACCGTCTATCAGAAACGTGGGGCCGATTCGAGTGGTGGCTGGCGTCAACACGACCATCCACTGCCCATACTCTGGATTTCCAATCAGGTTGATGGAGGTGCATTTGCTTAGTAAAATTATAAGTTTCATTTTCGTTTTGTTTTGTAGTCGGTTTAGTTACTTTTCCCTCTAAGTAAGCCTCTTCTAAATCGTACAACTAGTGTCTGTTCTGTCTTCTTTTTCTTCCTATTTGTCCTCAAATGTATTTTTATGGTATTTTTTCCAAAACCCCCTAAATGAATAATTTATTTGGTGTTACTGATGATGAGCTTGAGTTGAGTGGCTTTTCATAAAACATGTGTTTGTAATGAGGGCTATCGTTTTAGCGCTCACCAGTTAGCGCCACTGTAGAGTAAGGTCCTGTCACTTGCTAGTAGCGAAGACAGTGGCGCCAACTTGTGAGCGCTAAAGTGGTAGGAGGACTATCGCATTTGCACTCATCAAGATGGCGCCACTGTAGAGTGAGGTCCTGTCAATCGCCAGGGGTGCCAACTGTAAATGTATAAAAAACCGGCCAAGTGCGAGTCGGACTCGCGCACCGAGGGTTCCGTACCATTGATTTATGAAATTAAAATTATTATTTTTTATTTAAGTTATTAGTATGAAAGATTACGCGGTAATAAGCGGTTTACGATTTACGAGGTATTAAAAAAAACTACTTACTAGATCTCGTTCAAAAT
The DNA here is from genome assembly GCF_963855985.1 of Ostrinia nubilalis. Classification (NCBI taxonomy): domain Eukaryota; kingdom Metazoa; phylum Arthropoda; class Insecta; order Lepidoptera; family Crambidae; genus Ostrinia; species Ostrinia nubilalis. The sequence goes on along the minus strand of NC_087088.1, from coordinate 19,197,218 downwards.
AATTTTCATTGGTAGTTTTTATAGTAATGTACATCATATGTTTTTTTTAGATTTTTCATTTTCTTATTTTAGAAGTTAGAGGGGGGGGACCAACTTTTTTCCACTTTGGAAGCGTCTGTCACGCAAACTATTCGGTTTAGAAAAAAAATGTTTTAGAAACCTCGATATCATTTTTGAAGACCTATCCATAGATACCCCACACGTATGTGTTTGATGAAAAAAAAATTTTTGAGTTTCAGTTCTAAGTATGGGGAGCCCCCAATATTTATTATTTTTTTTTTATTTTTGCATCAAAATCTTAATGCGGTTCACAGAATACATCTACTTACCAAGTTTCAACAGTATAGCTCTTATAGTTTCGGAAAAAAATGGCTGTGACATACGGACGGACAGACAGACATGACGAATCTATAAGGGTTCCGTTTTTTGCCATTTGGCTACGGAACCCTAAAAAACGATAGGCCTCATTCCAGCGAGATCCGTTGGCAGCGAGGGGGTCTGGAGCTGGGCTCGCCGGGCGGGCGCGCGCTGTCGGGGCTGGGCGGCGAGCTGCTGCTGTGGCCGGCCGAGCCGGGCGACGCCGGGCTCTACTCGTGCCGCGTGGCCGCGCCCTCCGGCCAGTACGCACAGAAGGATATACAGATCTTTGTCCGAAGTGAGTTTTATCACATTATAGCTAACCTATTCTCGCCTACTGCGCCGTCATCACGCCACCCGATTCAAACACACGCCACACGATTGACGCCGCGAGGCCGCGACGCATCAATTGCCAATACGCGTCCACGCCCCGCACGTTACATGCGCGCGCGCTGATCATAGCTGGCCCCAAAACTGTTGCCAGACTTTTGAATCCACCATAGGCGTATTATATGACTTCATCGGCGATCAAAGTTCTAGTTTACTCCTCTTATGTCCGTTTTCACCATCAATCCCTAAATTTTAAGTGACCCATATGAAAACAAAATGCCTGTTAGGGGTCACTTAAAAATTAGGGATTGATGGTGAAAACATGCATTAGACTTCCAAGGGTCATGTAAAATGTTGTTTTTATTTTTTTTCAGATCCGCCCAAAATAGCGGGTTTTTCATTTCCAACGGACTTGGTTGAAGGCAGTTCAGTGCAAGTGCTTTGTGGCATCACCTCTGGAGACAAGCCAGTTTATTTTTCTTGGCTCAAAGACGGACAACACATCCCGAGCAATCTACAGGTAATCTTTACTATCAATTTATTTATTTATTTATTAATAGAAAACGTAAGACTAAAGCCCGGTCTGTGAGCACGTAGAATTTTGTCCAATGAAAGAAAGAGAAGAAAGAAAGAAATTTATTCGATGCAGCAAGATAATAAATAAAACTAAACAACAGAACGGATACAAGCACCAAAATGGCATCAGCTCAGTATGTGCGGTGACGGCAGAGAGCGCGTCACGACCACTGGTATTCGGCGGATGCCAGTAAATGCAATGACCCCTAGCTACCCATCCATGGGTAGCTTGGGGTCATTGGACAAAATTCTTAATATGACTTTTAGAATCTAAGAAAATATGGTACCTAATTTTAATTTTTGGTTGTGATTTGTATATTTCTAGGTGCAAGAAAAATCATTGGATGAATTCAGCTTCCTGATATTTTCCCACGTGACGTCAAAACACAGTGGGGAATACACTTGTGTAGCCACCAACTCCGCCGCTGAAGTCAACCACACTGCCAGGTTAGCAGTTAAAGGTAGGAATTTACAATCATGATGAATTTTGCAATTAAAAATGTTCTTGAAATAATTATATTTCAAAAGTATGCCTCAATATATTTATTTTTATTTCCAGTGGCCCCTACGTGGGTGTACGAGCCGCAAGACGTGTCAGCTCTCCTGGGCACGCAGATATTGGCCAACTGTGCAACCAAAGGTTATCCTGAACCTAGGATTGCGTGGCTGAAGGCGCACGGTAAGACTTTTTGATCATGATACTGTCTATAAAACCGTCTATAACTGCAAATAATAATGTGATATAGTTCCTTACAGTACCTAATTCAGGAGCTCTAGACAAGTGGGACTTTTTGATCGCTCCGAAAATCGAATCTCCGGGATTCCACTGCCACTTGTCTTGGAGGGCAGTCTCGTGCCATGTTGGAAATAGTGTCGTGACCTTCGTCACCATGGGCCAAAACGTATGCTGAGTGGGGTCGCATTGCAATGCAATGGGCATCGCTGTTGCAACAGGGTGGTACCACAGTATATATATGAGGTGGTACTGCTCGCTCAGTACACTTTCTCTTTCTTTTTAATGTTTTATCTGATACACAAAATATGTCTAGCGCTTACTTAAATCAGTCAGTGCCTGAGGCATAGGAACGGCATGGGAGGGTGGTTTTGACACGTCAAACATCAGCGAGACTTCAGATTTGTATAGATGAACTACACTGAACTGTCCCACCAAACTCATTGCCAGGGAGGCGCTACCATCGTTCAACTTGTATAGTTTCCAATATTATGGCAAAAATCAGTGCCCCCCTGTTAATGTCAGTGAAGGGACGGTTCGTTGTAGTTGGACCACAGAATAATAATAAGTACTACGTACAGAAGTTTTACTTCGCGAAGGTATTTTAAAAAAATGTATGCTCAATGTCATTAACAATATGGTGTAATTTAACCTTGTCTCAAGAGTCAAGCACCATTTTGTTGACAAATGTCAGTGATCGGCACTGCGCCGAAGCTATAGGGCTGACTTCGGTAAAATGATGTGACGTGAGGTGCCAAACTGCGGAAAATGGCGGAGGAAATACATGATTTAGCATGAATTATCATGAATAATATTAACTACTTATTTACCTCTCAGTGTTTTGAGGCAACTTAAAAAAGTACATTCTGTGTTTTTGTTATTATTTAGGCAGTTAAATACGTATTTAGTACACCATTTTCTTCCATCATACACAAGAATACGCGTGCGTGAGTCAATGTTCGCTCGTATGTGAGGCCTTGTCGAATAGTATCCTGTAGGTGGGCCATCGTGCGTGTTTTGTTTTCGATGTAAACTCGCGGAGATGAACAGGCCTGGTTGGACAATATGCTCTGTCACGACATATTATTATCAATGTCACCCCTCCCGTGTCGACTTGGCGTGTTGATCCCATACCTCAGGCACTGAGCTAACCTAATGTAGGTAATTTTTCTTTTTTGTATTTGCGTGACGTGTATTGCAAGGAACATTTCTTTAAGTATTAGCAAGAATAAAAGCTGACTCCTCCCAGGGTCGGGGCCAGGCGACTTCCGGCCGGTGTCGACGCTCGAGCTGCAGTTCTCGGTGCTGGCAAACGGGTCGCTGCGCATCGCGCCGGCCGCGCCGCCGCACGCCGGCCGCTACATGTGCCGCGCCGACAACGGCATCGGCCGCGGCCTGTCGAAGGTTATCACCGTTTCTGTTAACGGTAAGGACGTAAACCTTTGTTTGTCATTTCTCATCCGCTTTGCAATGGAGGGAAGTCGAACCTTAATTTCGGACTCTTCCTATGTTCTTCTGATTAATTTCGTTGCGGGTCCAATGACAGTTTAACTTTTCCCGGGGACAAACTTGACCTTCATTGGATGGGTTTTTTATGGCGGTCAAGCTGTAGATCCTGGCTACACAGGAGTTGCAGTGGTGGGAACGAGAGGTGGGAATAACATACCGTAACGGTAAGGACGGCGGACGTCACTAAATAGGTGGCAGAAGACAATCACCTGTGTGCTTAGTGTGAGTTTGTATTGAACGTCGTTGCTAGTGCGTCAAAAAAATCTATGAAGATTTTAGTTCTTGAAAGTATCTGCTAGGGACGCTATACGATCTGTCATACATTTAATGACATTTTTTATGACGTTTGGTGTAAACTCGCACTAAGTACACTATGTACTTCATTCTGCATGCACGCACCAGTCGCGTCTCAAGCGGGCGACATTAGCGCTCGCACTGATTTAGACTGATTTGCGATTATTGGCAAAACATGTCCGTGAGCATTGTCTATGTGTGCCTTGCCCGAGCGTATGTAGATTGTCTTCTGCTCCTATCTATTTTGTGGTCTTGTGGTAGAATCTCAGCAGACTTAGGTTAATGTTTGTATCTTTCAGCAAATAATTGATATGTTTAGAACTTTAGATGGAACAGATGATTGGATTGCCGTGACAACGAGCCTTAATCTTGCTGAACAACTTGATGACAGAAAATAAATTGTTTTCAAAAATGTATGAAAATTAAAATAGTAAGACACGGGTCTTAACGCGACGTTTATTAATGAGTTACATTATGTACTCACGGCTTGACGTTTCGGCTGCGATGCTGCAGCCGTGGTCACAAACAGACTGGCGGCTCGCGGTGTCGTCCGTTTTTACTATTTTACTTAGAGTGGAACGTGAAAGTGAAAAATCTTGTATGAAAATTGTTTTTCTAGTTGCACAAGTAAACACTTGAGTGTCTGATGTTTCTATTGGTCCCTAGAGCCGGCGCACTTCGAGTACTCGTCGCGGAACATGACGGTGCGGCGCACGGCGCAGGCGGCGCTGGCGTGCGACGCGCGCGGCGACCCGCCGCTGCAGCTGCAGTGGACGCACAACATGAAGCGCCTCGACCTCACCACCTACCGGTGAGTCCCACACAATCACATCCACGGCAGGGTACCCACCTGCCATGTAGTCTGGTCGCGGAGCACGTAGAATTTTGTCCAATGACCCCAAGGTACCTATCCTTATCGCTCGCGCGTAATTATATTGCTGTCGCGACTGTGCTACGGGCGCCCGCAGTGAGTGTGCGAGCGCGACAGCAACATAATTACGCGCGAGCGATAAGGATGGGTAGCTTGGGGTCATTGGACAAAATTCTACGTACTCACGGACCAGACTAGCATGTAACGTAATCAACCTTCAAGTGAGTACGGCTCGTCCACGGTCATCGCGTATCTGGCTGCGAGCTCCTGGATCCTACTGCGAGTCGCCTTTGTGCTCGCAGTGATACCGTCACTCGGCGGGTCGCTGCGATCTCCCTGCGAACCACGCGCGAGCCTATGCACTATGTACTCACTTGATATCTGATACATCACATGCTACACGGCTAGATGAGTACCCTGCTCACTGCTGGACAAAGCCTGCCGGCATCCAGATATTTCCTACGACCTTCACTAGATTATCTGTCCACTTAGTGGGAGGCCTACCCAAAATTCTAGCCCGTGGTCGCCACTCGAGAACTTCTGTCCCAACGGCCATCAACGCTAAGAGCCTTGCTCACTGCCACTTGAGTTTAGCAATTCACTTTGTTTTTCTAAACTCTGAGCATAGCACGCCTCATCTCCTGGTAATTCATTTACATAAGTAGTTCCCCCATAAATAATCTAAGGTTTTACTAGCTGAAGTATCTACCAAAAGTTTGCTGTGTTATACAAAAAACAAACGTCAGCTGACATAGCCTGACGTGTTAGCAAGCTAAATAAATTTAATGTCAACAGGCAGGGCACATAGCACGTAGAACAGAACTATCGGCTATTGTGGCAGCACGATTCTAGAGTGGACGCCACATACCAATAAGCGTTGCGTGGCACATTTACCCACAATGTAGACAGACGATCGTATTAAATTAGCGAGAAGGCGCTGGATGCAGGCCGCAACCGACTAGCCAATCTGAAAATCATTGAGGAAAACCTACATTCAGCTGTGGACGTCCTATGGCTAAAACAATAATAATTAAATGACAAAAAACGTGTTAACCCATGAAACCTCAAGCGGTCGCGTAAAGGTTCAGTCAAACCAACGCGATCAACCGGTGTGCAGCGATGGAGACCAGACAAAATTAAATGTATTGATCGCCATCGGTGCACGCCGGCTGATCGCGTGTGATCGCGTTGGTTTGACTGAACCTTTAGACCGCGTTAAAATGCTATCTTGTCTCGATTCGCAGGGCTTGAAGGCTAAAACTAACTTTTTATATTCCCAGTGTATCAGTAACAGAAAAGCGATCAGACAACGGCGTGAGCTCGCAGCTGAACATCGCGCACGCCGAACGGCACGACTCGGGCGTGTACCGCTGTCGCGCCGAGAACGCCTACGGCAGGGACGAGCTGCTCATTTACTTGGCTGTGCAAGGTAAGGAAGTTATTAAACTAGTTTTTATTTAGTTTATGTGTGGGGGTGATCCTAGTTTACTCTGTCAATACCATAATAATGTTACGACCTCCGTGGATGATCCTTTAGAGACGACTTAGGGTGGATTCGACCAAACAAGAGTAAATATTAATCTCAGAATAAATACTTAGTCAGTTTTGATATCTGTGGTTTTGACATACTTCCCATACTGAAACTGTCAATATGTCAGTTATACCAGGAGTTATTCTTGGATAAAAGTGTGGTTGAATCGGGCCTAGGGGAGAAATATTAGTCCTCTCCAGACGATCTGGCCTCTGAAGAAATTTCCGCAGAAGATACTGAGAGTCGCCAAACGCCACCATCGGCATATTTACATACATGTTCGTGTAGCGGCCACCGGCGTCAACGCCGCCACAAGAAATATGCCGTAGGTTGTGGCGTGAAGCCCGTGTGCGGCGACCCTGAGTGACCTGATGATGTATCTAATTAAAACAATATTGAGGATAATTTTATTCGTCTTTAGGAATTAGAATTTTCATAAATTGAAAACGTTTCAGAATTCCCCGAAGCTCCCCGAGGCTTGCACGTGGTCCGCCGCGAAGGTCGAGGCGCCACCGTCTCGTGGCGGCGCGGCTACGACGGCAACGCGCGCGTGCGCTCCTACCGCCTGCAGTACCGCGTGGTCGGCGAGCGCGAGCCAGACCGCGCAGACTGGACCGACGCGCCCACCAGGGACGTGCCCGCCGATAGAGTGCTTGAAAGGTAAAGGCTAAACAAAGAAAATATTTTTTTAATGCGTAACAAGGCAGGTATTTCACCACAGTCGCACCTGATGTTGAGAGGAATGCAGTCTAGGATGGTACATACGAGTATCTCTGCCCTGTAAGTGCCTATGCCTATTCACTCTCGCCTTGAAAAGACCCGGATTATAGTCTTCGGGAAAGACAGCAGCAGGCAGCGAATTCCAGTCCCTAAAGCCCGGTCCGTGAGCACGTAGAATTTTGTCCAATGACCCCAAGCTACCCATCCTTATCGCTCGCGTGTAATTATGTTGCTATCGCGCTCGCACACTCACTGCGGGCGCCCGTCGCACAGTCGCGACAGCAATATAATTACGCGCGAGCGATAAGGATGGGTACCTTGGGGTCATTGGACAAAATTCTACGTGCTCACGGACCAGACTATAACTGTTCGCATTATAAAAGAGTCATCGAAACGCTTAGTGCGAGCTGGTGGAATGTTCACAATATAGGGATGGTACGCTAACCTGAGTCTGGTTCCCCGATGATGGAAGGAAGCATTTTATCAGATATTTTTAGACAACTTTGTTGTGTATGTTGATGTGTTGTCTTCGCTGTCGCAGTGGGATGTCCTGTGATGACAGTGAAGTGTTGTTGTTGTGAATAAATAAATAAATAACTAAAATTTAATACTTACACACAAAAAAAAATGTTATCGAAAAGGTCACCCACTCAGTAGCATGTTGGCATTTTACTACCAAGACACTGATTTTAACTGTGGTGGTACTGGGTTTGTACGTAAAGGTATAAACTGTACACTCAGAATCTATGCTTGCTTGCATCTCAAAAAAAATTGGACATGGTTGAAAATCAGTGTTGTACGAATATTTTTTTAAAATTATTTATACTTGGTACATAATGTATAATGATACTGTTTACTGAAATAATGCTTGTAATAAATATTATTGTAGACAGGAATCCACAGAGCCTGAGTCGGAGATCACGTTAGAGTACAGAGTGGAAGGCCTGAGGCCGGCCACTGCCTACGCCTTGCGGCTCGCCGCTGTCAACGCCATCGGGGACAGCGACTACTCTGACTCCGTCATTGTTCAGACTTTGGAGGAAGGTAAATAAAACTGAACTATTTATTTCATTTATTTAGGACAACCAACATGACAGACACAAATACAAGTAAAGGGGTTTTAGATGCATATTTTATCTTGGGACTAGGTGCTATCTTAATTACAGGCTGCCAGCATGTAAGTGGTAGCATGTAGGTGATTTGAATACAATTATTGTATGCCCATGAGGCGGAACACAGCTGATCTATTATAACAATTTATTTTATAACCTGACTTATGTATTTACCTTATAGTTTCATTTATAATTTTACAGGTAAGCAATAAATAAGCTATGGTGTGTAACAAGCAAAAATATAATATCCAATCGTTATCAATTTCTTTCAGCCCCATCTGAACCTCCCCATAACGTTCAAGTCCAGGCCACGGCACCTGGGGAACTTTTAGTCAAATGGCAGGTTCGTAATTTTGCTAATATAGATTAAAGAAAAACAATATTTTATAGTTTTCATTCGTTTCAGACAAATGACGTCCACTGCTGGACAAGGGCCTCCCCCAAGGTTTTCCACAATGAACGGTCTTGCGCTGCCCGCATCCAGGTTCTTCCCGCGACCTTTACCAGATTGTCGGTCCACCTAGTAGGAGGCCTGCCCACGCTACGTCTTCCAGCTCGTGGTTGCCACTCGAGAACAGCTCTTTTTATAATTTTACTCCAACATTTTTATTAGCATCAAAGTTAATAGCAGACAATGCCTTATCTACTACCTATATAAAAATAAGTCGGGTTTTCCTTCCTGACGCTAAAAGTTAAAACTCTACAACGCACGAACCGATTTCCACGGTTTTGCATTCGTTGGAAAGGTCTCGGGCTCCGTGAGGTTTATAGCAAAGAAAATTCAGGAAATATAAAACGGGATCCACGCGTACGAAGTCGCGGGCTACCGCTAGTGACATTTTTTTTTATGTGACAGGAGGCAAACGAGCAGACGGATCACCTGATATAATAACTTTGGACATTCTCCACTGCATCATATACACTGGTCATCACAAAAATCACACAGTTACTAATTTTTATGGTTATAAAACCAAATAATGATCTCACGTGTCCTCTTTAACAGATGGATAGCGATTAATCCCAACTTAACAGTTTTATAGCCATAAAAGTTGGCTCAAGCGTAACTACCTATTTTTTGAAGAAGTGACTCTGGATTCTTCTACATACACATTTTTGGGGTAAAAACCTTTCCTTTAATGAAATGGAGTTTAGAACTAGGCTTTTAAATGGTAATATAGTATAGTAACAAGCCGTGTGGTGACGGCAGAGTAGAATACATTTGTCACCAACCCCTACTCTTCCCGCGGGTGTCGTAAGAGGCGACTTAGGGACTACACATCAAACAGAGAATGGGCAGCAGCGCTCTCTGAAAAACATCAATCTTTTAAACTGCGATCTCCAACCCGCCTGCCTAGCGTGGAGATTATGGCAAAACCCTCCACTATAGTGGAGGAGGCTCATAGTCCAGCAGTGGACTGTAAAGGGCTGTTGATGATGATGATGATGATAGTATAGTAATATTGGTGGGAAGTGGGGATGCATACGTTTGAAAGTGCTTGTCGCGGGTGGGTCGATTTTTATGATGACCAGTGTAGTTCAACCGCTCAATAAATATTCCAGGCACCGCCCCAAGAGTCGTGGAACGGCGAGCTCCTCGGCTACGTGGTCACGTGGCGGGAGGTGGGCGCGGGCGACGACAACGGCACGGCGGCGCTGACGGCGGCCGGCTGGGGCGCGGCGGCGGCCACGCTGGCGGGGCTGCGGCCGCACCGACACTATGAGCTGCGCGTGCGCGCCTTCAACGCCGTCGGGCCCGGGCCCGCCGCCGCGCCGGTCACCGCGACCACGCTCGAGGGAGGTGAGTTCATGACCTTTAGGCCTCAGCCTCGAACTTAGCGGGCAGCGGGGCGGCGCGGGCGACGACAACGGCACGGCGCTGACGGCGGCGGGCTGGGGCGCGGCGGCGGCCACGCTGGCGGGGCTGCGGCCGCACCGACACTACGAGCTGCGCGTGCGCGCCTTTAACGCCGTCGGGCCCGGGCCCGCCGCCGCGCCGGTCACCGCCACTACGCTCGAGGGAGGTGAGTTGATAATTTTTAAATAATTTGCGAATTTTTTTTATGCATAACAAGGCAGGTAATTGACCACAATCGCACCAGAGCCCCGATTACGGTAACTTTTAACGTTTCCAATCCAGACACGCTTCATCGATTCTGCGATACGATTGGTCAGCGTAATTATCAAAACAGCGTACGTCAGCTGTTTTGACCAATCGTATCGCAGAATCGAGGAAGCGCGTGTGGATTGGAGACGTTAAAAATTACCGTAATCGGGGCTCTGATGTTAAGTGGGATTCGGTCTAGGATGGTACATATCTGCCCTGTAAGTGCCTATTCACTCCCGCCTTGAAAAGGCCCGGATTATGGTCTTCGGGAAAGACAGCAGCAGGCAGCGAACTCAGGCCCTAGCTGTATTAATAATCCCTAGCAGTAATAATACTATTGCCACTTCATATTATTATAATAACATTATTTGTTTTCTTATGTTAAATCAATGAAATCCTAGGCTAAACACCCTAACACCCTAAGGATAGTTAAACTTTTACAGCTCGCTGTCTATAGTCTATGTCACATTGTTACCAATATAAAACTTGTTCATATTTTAATTTTAAATGTTCTTTTTTACTTTATTTTTTGTCCATTGGTTTCGTTTACCCTACAATATTTGAATTTATAATGTAATTTACAGCCATTTCATCATAGCACATTAATACATCACAAACGTCACAACAATAATGGGAAAAAGGTATAGGGCCTGTTCGCCAGCGTTCACAGGTTTCCTGAGACTGTCGCGTTTTTTGCACTTCGGTGTTTGTACTACTAACTATTGAATCTGTGTCGCATGCGATTTGTGGGAGTATAGAGTACAATAACATAGTCGGTGGGCGCGGGTAGTAGTTACGTTTAAGTGTTAGTTCTAAATGAACGTCCCTCTGTCCCAGCGCCAGAAGCGCCGCCGTCGCGAGTGCGCTGCGAGGCGATGTCGGCGCAGTCCGTGCGCGTGTGGTGGGAGCCGCCGCCGCCCGCTACCAGGGGCGGGGTGCTGCTGGGATACGAAGTGCTGTATGAGGTTTGTTTTATTACATTCTTGTAAAGGTTCGGTCAAACCAACGCGATCAGCTGGTGTGCACGATGGCGATCAGACTTAAATGCATTGATCGCCATCGCTGCACGCCGGCTGATTGCGTTGGTTTGGCTGAACCTTTTAAATGGTATTTTCTGCAATGAGGGTGTTCGCGATTGAAAAATCCGCCAGATGGCAATACGTAGACGCGAGGTCCAAATGCTGCATGATTGGTTATTTTTGACATGACATTGACAGATATGTCAAAATCCACCAATCACGCAGCAGTCAGACCCCACATTCACGTCCCGCCATCTAGCGGATCTTTCATACGCGAAAACCCTCATTAGTATGAAACTGTTTTGTAAACCAATTTATTGTTATTTAGCGCCATCTACTTGGAAATTACATAAGCAACTATTTTTACGGCGCCATCTATGGTTCTTCTGCTGTTCTTCGAACTACTTTATATTGAGACAAGCCAATTCACTCAATGTACTATAGATGGCGCTACATCTAAGCGTGCTGAATATTATCGACGATTCCTTTGAGACTCGAACTGTACCTACCTTGTGGGCAAATACAACCAACAACATGATAAAAGGTGACGACTGTCTTTCTCCCAATCCTTCATAGTTAACAATTTACCTGAAGAACTAAAAGTACTTGAAGGGAATGTATTTAAGAAGAAATTGATAAATTGGTTACTGAGCCATGGTTTTTATAGCATTGACGAATATTTTAACTTAAATAGATAGTGTATGAATTTTATTGTGACATCTACATTTAACTTTTGACATTGTAAATTTATTATACGGAAATAAAATATTAATACATTAATTTGATTTGTGACATTGTATGTTAAATAATAATCTGACTGATAAAATATTTGTACGTCTGCTTGCAGGCTGAATACATGGGAATCATATTAACTATAAGATCTGCCTTGTAAAACGGGCATGTAATTATGTATTCTAGCAAATAAATTATTGAATTTGAATTTGAATTTAACTAAGACAAAAACTCGCAGCTCCGTTTCATTGGGCTCCGGAGGATACCGTCAGGTTTAAATGACAGGCCCCGCCATTTTGACGAGGAGAGTCCCCTATAACCCACCACACGCTGGCCAGTGGGTATGCGCATCGTGTATAGCGTCCTGAAAAAAGTCAACAGAAAATTATACCCTCTGTTGTTATACCCTCGTAAAGCCTGGTCCGTGAGAACGTAGAATTTTGTCCAATGACCCCAAGCTACCCCGAGTATTTATTTATCAAAAAAGATCTGATGATGCTTTTTTCCATCATCGGGGAACCAGACGCAGGTTAGCGTACCATCCCTATATTGTTAACATTCCACCAGCATCTCCACCATTCGCACTAAGCGTTTCGATGACTCTTTTATAATGCGAACAGTTATAGTTTGGTCCGTGAGCACGTAGAATTTTGTCCAATGACCCCAAGCTACCCATCCTTATCGCTCGCGCGTAATTATATTGCTGTCGCGACTGTGCTACGCGCGCCCGCAGTGAGTGTGCGAGCGCGACAGCAACATAATTACGCGCGAGCGATAAGGATGGGTAGCTTGGGGTTATTGGACAAAATTCTACGTGCTCACGGACCAGGCTTTAGTACAGATATCAAAATGAAAGAGGTTTTAGAAGTCGTGTTTCGCAGGCGGTGAGCGAGCCGGACAGCCGGCCGGAGCTGCGGCGCGCGGGCGGGCTGGAGGCGGCGCTGGCGGGCCTGGCGCGCGCCGCCAACTACTCGCTCAGCCTGCGCGCGCGCACCGCCGCCGGCGCCGGGCCCGCCTCCGACCCCGTCTACTGCGCCACGCACGAGGACAGTGAGTTTCCTAGTTTATTGTAAAAGCACCTATTGCTCCTCCAACTGTACTCGACGCAGACTTGTGGCAGGCGGTGTAATAATAAAACATTAAAATAAAAAAATATACGAAAATAAACAAATAAAATTTTCGGACTAAAACAGTCCATATTTTGTTAGTAACAATTTAATTTTAAAAACTAATAATGTAACATTGCATTATCACGTTTTCTTTCGCACTCACACTGTTTATGGGTGACGTCCTATAGAGGCAGGCGTAGCGTTGTTTATGATACACGTAATAATTAATAAAATATTGGCGAGTGTATCTCTGGCCCCGCCTGCCACAAGTCTGCGTCGAGTATAGATGAGAGCCTTTTCACACGTCCAAGTAAGGCCCTTATCACACGTCCCGGTTGCCGGCTAACCGGCGCCGGGTATCCGGTGGTGAAGTGTATGGGCATGGTACGTAGCTTTCACATGTTCCGGCGTAATTAATCCGGCATGCCCATACACTTCACGACCGGGTACCCGGCGCTGGTTAGCCGGCAACCGGGACGTGTGAAAAGGGCCTAAAAGGACGTAGATTTTGTGGAAATACTTTATTTATTGTCAGAATCAGGATGAAAGGAAACCTAGTCATAGAACTAGTGACATCTGTTGGAACTTGGAAGTTAAAGATATTACGTTCTACTTGGAAGAATTATTATCTACAGTTCAGTAGATGGCGCTGTTTGACAAGTTGTAGTTATAGCACTAGTGACATCTATTAGAAGTTTAAAACATTACATTCAACTTGTAAGCATTATTATCTATAGTTCGGTAGATGGCGCTGTTTGACATGTCTTATTGTAACATTTTCAAATTAATTATCGAATAAATTAGATTGATTGATCTACTAGATGTGTCCGTAACTCCTATACGTCGAAATCATCCCGACACCGAGTCTGTCCTTTTTCAGTCAACTAATTTCCATAATGTAATCAGTTCCAGGCGCTCCAGCGGATATAAAAGCATTGGCCAATTCTGAAGACACCGTGATAGTCAGCTGGCTGACGCCCACGCAAAAAAATGGAAAAATCAAGCATTACACCGTATACAGCAGGCCACAGAGGTTTGTTGATTGATAAATGTTCCTTAGCTGTTCCCTCAGTCATTGCATGTCGGTCTGCATAATACAATGTAACAATTCGATGAGAATTTGGCTCACTTGGTGTCACTGGCAAGTAAGGTCCTTGCTTGTGGCTAAGATAGTGGCGCCAACTGGTGAGCGCAAGGTAACCCTTAATGTTACGACTCGTCGAGTGAGACAGGATGTCATAAGTTCTCGAGCTCTGAGACAAGATGGCATAACATTCTCTTGCTCATTGCTGAAGGCAATTTTTTCAATTATTGGACAACTAGCAATGTTGTTAAATCTCAACTGTAACTACGCTCGACATCAAATAAATCGTACCTCCTGCGACAAGCACTTTTAAACGTATGCATCCCCAATTCCCACCAATATTGGCACTATTTAAAAGCCTAGTTCTAAATTTCATTACCCCAAAAATGTATCTTTAGAAGGATCCAGACTCCAGAGTCACTTCTTCAAAAAATAGGTAGTTATGCCTGAGCCAATTTTAATGGCCATAAAACTGTAAAGTTGGGATTAATCGCTATCCATCTGTTAAAGAGGACAGGTAAGATCATTATTTGGTTGGCGTCGCGGAAGATGCGATTTATTTGATGTTGAGTGTAGTTGTTTTTTATCACTAATATGGTCCATAAATCAAAGTCAAGTTCTGCCAAAACGTATTTAATTAGACATTCACTTCCAGGACAGGCCAGCACTCGCAGCTGACATTAGCTCACGTGGAAGGGCAGGAGGAGTACCACGTGGAGCTTCGAGGCCTGCACGAGGCGCAGGTGTACGAGGTGTGGGTCACGGCCGCCACCGCCGCCGGCGAGGGCGAAATGAGTGCCGTCGTCGCGCGCAAACCCAACGCCAGGGGTGAGACACCAACCTGTTAACAAGTTGGAACTCGATTATGATATGTGTCTATCTATGCCAGGGATGGCGAACCAATGGCACGCGTGCCATCGTTGGCACGCGCCACAATATTGAGAGCACGCCACCAATCACAAAATTCACTATAAAATAAAATAGTAAATAAGTCGTCCGTTAGTGCCGCTATAAAGTAAGGCTGTGGTAAGGCCTTGTCACTCGCCAGTGGCGCCACTTGTACTATACTCCTCATTGATAGCATTAGGTGTTATTTGATGGCACGTCTATGACTACATCAAACATTTTTTTCTGAAGAGTGGCACGTTGAGACATAAAGGTTCGCCATCCCTGATCTATGCAGTAGGCCTAAGATGCGCGCCGTGATAACTTTTATCGACGTCAAATTCAAAATGTATGGGCAAAATCGACAAAATGGCGTGATAATTTGCTGATTTCTGTCCTATTTTTTGTGTGATTGTTTGTCTGTATATCAAAATTGTTTGTTTCCCTAATATAAATAAATAAAATAACCGCTTATCGCTGCGCGCATCTTAGGCCTACAGGATAGCTTACTGGCCGTTCGGGCGTTCATGGCCTGAGCATATTCTCAGCTGGCTTCTAAGCCAGGCGGTAGACGGACTGTCCTGCAGATCAATTTTGACACCACTGTCCCGCCCTCGGCGCGGGACCCACCGGGTGAGACTACGTGGGTCGAGACCCAGTTAACGACTGATGAGCGGGTGGTTTGGATGCCAAAGAAGCGTGCAGGTAGTCAATCGTTTGGGTTATGATTGGGTTGAGGTTGCGTAGGGCTGGCACGATTCTGGCTGGCCTCAGTGTCATGACAGTCTGTCGTGGTGGTAGCGGGCTAAGTGGTGGAGGTATTCTCTGCTTCGGTCAGCAGGATTAGCAATTTATTGCAAATAAAGAATAAGCGCTTTTACCCACTAGCGGTTAACCGCGTGGCTAGCCGCTTTTCCCGTTTAATATGAAGTGAGTACAATCATAAGCGGTTGCATATTAAACTGGAAAAGCGGCTAGCCCGCGGTTAACCGCTAGTGCGTTTGTAACCTTAGATTACAATTACAACTAGGTTACATGTCGTTATAATATATCGCACGTTCATAATCAAACCGTCACTATACGAAATTGGGAGAAATTGAGTTAACAACGCCATCTATCAGCGCTCCGCGAAAAGTGCATGCTGTAAAAATCCCACGCTTAAAGCTCAAATAGTTCGGCAGATATCACTAGTGTCGTTATGGAGTTTAATGGGAAAACCGGCATTTGTTGTGAGTAACAGTGACACGTTTTTAGTAGTGACGGCATCTGAACGGGCACGCCGTGATAGTTATGTAAACTCTGTGTTGAAAAACGTCATTTTTAGCATAAAGACGCTTTTACTCCAAACCATAAGATAAGTCACAATAAAGTAATACGAAAAACGCCTTAAAACAAAAAGTGACAATATTTCTCTTACATTTTTAAAAAGATTTTTCATCACTTCGTAGAATATTGTGTTTATCCAAATAGTGAAATATTAAAACAACAAGAAAGATTTTTAAATGATTAAGTAGTTATAATTTTATCTAACAAAAATGCCACCAGTCAATCCAAACACTAGTAAAATCAAAGATATTATCAAGGTAATTACTACTTTATCTAGCGTTTGTGGACTATGAAAAAGCCTTGGATTCGATCGAAATCCGAGCAGTGCTACAGTCTCTCCAACGGTGCCAAATTGACTATAGATACATCGAAGTGTTGAAAGGCTTGTACGAAAACGCCACAATGTCGGTTCGTCTCCAGGATCAGGACTCGAAACTCATCCAGTTGCAGCAAGGGGTGAGACAGGGAGATGTCATATCTCCGATACTGTCCCTGGAAGATGTTTTCAAGCTTCTGAACTGGAGCGGATTCAGCATAAATATCAACGAGTACATAATCCACCTTCGATTTGCGGACGATGTCGTAATCATGGCTGAAACTGTGGAAGATCTAGGCATAATGCTCGATGGCCTAAGTAGAGCCTCTCAACAAGTGGGCCTGACGAATGAGTATGAAAATGAATATGGACAAGACAAAAAACATGTCAAATGTCCATGTAGTATCCACTTATCTGGAGACTCTACACTCGAAAGTTTACTGACCTGGGACAAACAGTCCAGTTACGTAGGTCCAACTTCGAGAAAGAGGTCAATCGTCAATCCAACTTGGCTGGGCAGCGTTCGGGAAGCTTCGTGATATTCTAACGTCCGAAATACCGCAGTGCCTCAAGACAAAAGTTTGATCAGTGTGTGTTGCCAGTGATATTTTATGAATCTGTGAGGTCACCCAAAAGGTGATGGAGCGTGCGATGCTTAGTTAGTTTCCCTACGTGATTGAATCAGAAATGAGGAGATCCACAGGAGAACCAAAGTGACCGACATAACCCGCAGAATCGCTAAAATCAAGTGGCAGTGGGCGGGGCACATAGCTCGCAGAGGTAATGGCCGCTGGATAATGATCCAGAATTTAAACCTACTTCTCTGAGCCTTTTTCCCATGAAAAATCACTATCTAGTTCGTCAAGTTCATCGAGGTCATCAAGTTCTTGTTGTTTAAAGGCTGCCTGAACAAGAGAGTACCTTATTTTCTAAGGAGTTGATTTATGTGATGTAATTTTATAGTAATTTCATGTGTGTAACGTATTTATTTCTGATCGAGAATTAACATTTATTACTGTTACCATTGGTACCACTTAATCCAAATTATTAAGTTTTAAGTTCATTAAAATTACTGATTTTTCTATGTTCGTTTTATTTAATAATAATCAATTTTTAATTTTTCATCGTCAAATTTATATGAAAATAGTGACATTTCTACCGGAATTAATAATACAACATTAACACGTTTTTAATTGAAAACTGTCACTGTTTCAATTTTAGTGTAAAAGTGACACTATTTTTAGAGAAAAAATTAAATATTAAATAAACCATTATGATAATTTGAAAGATAATTATATTTCCGTAAAAGCCAAATAAGCCACTACTGGTCTTTAACAAAAAACAAAACATTTAATAGCATTTTGCTCATTTTGCAAAGGTTTTAAAATTTGAGCATTTCAAATGCTTTTCCTGAAAAATCGACTTTTTTGTATAGTGACAGTTTGATTATGAACGTGCGATATGAGACCAACCAGTGTGCCCTTCTTCAAGCGCCCGCGACGATCTGGTCGTTCGGGCGGCGCGTGCGCGGCGCGGCGGGTCGCAGCGTGCGGCTGCGCTGCGGCGCCGCGGGCCCGGCTCCCGCGCGCGCGTGGGCCCGCCGCCGGCCCGCGCCGCCTCTGACTGCCGACCCCAGGTTCCACGTCGACGGGGAATACCTGGTCATATTCGGTGAGTTATTGTTGGCGGCTTTTACCCGTGGTCCCCCCAACATGTCCCCCTGGTGGGTCCACGGGTAATCTGGGGGCACGGCACACAGTGGTCCCGATTTAATAAAACATGGACATTGATGCTAGAAGCACGAAATTTTTTTTGATGGTTACTGCTATGATAACTAAGAAGGCAAAAAAATATTACAATCCTACGACGTCTATTTCGTAGTAAAAAAAAATATATACATATTTTTTGTATGGAAGAAATTACGTTTCTGTCAGTTTTTCGAAATTCTTAAACGATGTCAAGATGCCGATCACACATGTTATAAAACAAGTGATTCTGAGTATTTCATGCGAAGATACTTGTCACTTATCTCTGCGTACTTTTGAGTTATCGAGGGTTGAAAAATCGATTTTTTTATATTAAATATTTCCACGAAAAATTGCCAGAATTACAGTATGGTGTATAAGGGACACCTTTGATGACACATAACAACGACTCGCACTCGCGCGCGCTCGTATGCATCAACTTTTACTAAAATAAAATAAAAATTTAAGGGAAATACTTAATACAACGTTGTATGTATAGGTCCGCTGGCCGTCAAAAAGTAGCTTATACGAGAGGTTGCCCAATTTACAATATGTCCATCATTGATAACTCACACAAATATCGTCTCTCTCTGAAGGATAACAAGTTTTTGTTGTTTCCAGAAGCTCTTGATTGGATGGAAGCCCATAAATACTCTCTGAAGCGAGAATGAATCTCAAATTGCGATATTGCCATTTTGACAAATTACATGATGTAACTAGCGCTAACGTTTGTCTTCAGGTAGACACAGTTTCAAGTTAAAAGATTGTCTACTATTTCACACTGTTCTTCGTTTTGGAACAGTTCTTTGATTATAGGTAGTCGCTAATTTCATTTTGTTAGACTCTTTCAGTTTATCACATAAAGCGTAAACTAATTCCTACTCAGAATGATCTAAAAGTGTTAGAGAGCGCCTCTTCTTCTGCAGAAGAAGAATTTTGCATAAATCTTCAAAAGGTTTTTTATTTATACTAGAAGACGATGGTTGCACATCTACTTCCGCAGTCTCATCAACTGGAGCGTCTTCCTCGGTGTTAACGTTGTCTATGCGTTGTGTTAACTCGGTAAAAAACATTGTTTAAATCTATATTTTTACATTTCGGCCAGACCATTTCAGACTAAAATGACGAACGTACCTATTGGCATTGAATTGTCTTCCGAAGATTTGAGTAATTATCAGATCATTAAGTCGTAATTTTACAAGCAATATATCAAAGATATGGTCTGCTTCCAGCAGAGCCCAAAAGACATTTTTGCACCAGAATTCGCATTGGCTAGACTCTGAAATTGTCTGGCCGAATTGTAAAAATATAGATTTAAACAATGTTTTTTACCGAGTTAACACAACGCGTAGACAACGTTAATACCGAGGAAGACGCTCCAGTTGATGAGACTGCGGAAGTAGATGTGCAACCATCGACTTTTAGTATAAATAAAAAACCTTTTGAAGATTTATGCAAAATTCTTCTTCTGCAGAAGAAGCGGCGCTCTCTAACACTTTTAGATCATTCTGAGGAGGAATTAGTTTACGCTTTATGTGCTAAACTGAAAGAGTCTAACAAAACGAAATTAGCGACTACCTATAAATCAAAGAACTGTTCCAAAACGAAGAACAGTGTGAAATAGTAGACAATCTTTTAACTTAAAACTGTGTCTACCTGAAGATAAACGTTAGCGCTAGTTACATCATGTAATTTGTCAAAATGGCAATATCGCAATTTGAGATTCATTCTCGCTTCAGAGAGTATTTATGGGCTTCCATCCAATCAAGAGCTTCTGGAAACAACAAAAACTTGTTATCCTTCAGAGAGAGACGATATTTGTGTGAGTTATCAATGATGGACATATTGTAAATTGGGCAACCTCTCGTATAAGCTACTTTTTGACGGCCAGCGGACCTATACATACAACGTTGTATTAAGTATTTCCCTTAAATTTTTATTTTATTTTAGTAAAAGTTGATGCATACGAGCGAGTGCGAGTCGTTGTTATGTGTCATCAAAGGTGTCCCTTATACACCATATTGTAATTCTGGCAATTTTTCGTGGAAATATTTAATATAAAAAGATCGATTTTTCGACCCTCGATAACTCAAAAGTACGCAGAGATAAGTGACAAGTATCTTCGCATGAAATACTCAGAATCACTTGTTTTATAACATGTGTGATCGGCATCTTGACATCGTTTAAGAATTTCGAAAAATTGACAGAAACGTAATTTCTTCCATACAAAAAATATGTATATATTTTTTTTTACTACGAAATAGACGTCGTAGGATTGTAATATTTTTTTGCCTTATTAGTTATCATAGCAGTGACCATCAAAAAAATTTTCGTGCTTCTAGCATCAATGTCCATGTTTTATTAAATCGGGACCACTGTGCGGCAGTGCCCCCACCAAGTCGAGCAAAAAAGCGGCACGGCCGTACCATCCATTTCTCGAAGCAATTCAGGCCATTTTCGACCGCCTGTAACTTCGTTGTGGATAAAACTAGAAGGCTGAATTTTCATTAGCTATGCAGGCATTGTAAAGACACGGTATATTTAAAATTTCATTCAATTTGAACCAGTAGTTTAAGAATTATAACGGGTCAAAGTTACTTAATTTTGTCACTCACTGACTGACTCACTGACTCACTGACTCACCGATCATCAAAACTCTAAGGCACTTCTAGCAGACCTAGAAGCTTCAAATTTGGAATATAAGTAGTGTTTGGTGTATGAATCAAGGAAAAACTAAAATATTTGGGGGCACGGTAGTGCAACCGCCAAGTCGAGTAAAATTTTTCAATTTCGGTCCAGTTTTCTAGATACATAACTGCTGTCTACAAAATACAAAAAGAAATGATATTTGGGGGCACGGTAGTGCAACCGCCAAGTCGAGTAAAATTTTTCAATTTCGGTCCAGTTTTCTAGATACATAACTGCTGTCTACAAAATACAAAAAGAAATGAGATCCCATCAAAAACAATACTTGTCAAAAAAACCAAGTCTCGCAACTCAGTTGTTCTACGGTAAAAAGTTGTGAGATCCATGTAATACCAAGTCCAGGCCAGGAAATCTTTAACGTTTTACATAAATATATTGACTTGGCCATCGCATGAAAACACGTGTAAATTAAATTATTTAGTGCGATGGCCAAGTCAATAATTTATGTAAAACGTTAAAGATTTCCTGGCCTGGACTTGGTATTACATGGATCTCACAACTTTTTACCGTAGAACAACTGAGTTGCGAGACTTGGTTTTTTTGACAAGTATTGTTTTTGATGGGATTTTTTTTACCCGTTGTCCCACCGTTCTAGAACATTGTTTGCCAGTGGGTCTACGGGTAATTTATTTTAACCATGGTCCCACCGCACTAAGTGGCAAACATTGCATGTCTGCCACTTAGTGCGGTGCAGGTATCTATAATATTATAAAAAAATCTATAATTAATTTTAGAAATTTTATTCTCAAATAAATATTAACTTAGGAATTAAGTCTTATAAATCTATGGATTTTTTATAATATTATAAATACCTAGGTGACAAGCAATGTTTGCCACTTAGTGCGGTGGGACCATGGTTAAAATAAATTACCCGTAGACCCACTAGCAAACACTGTTCAGAACGGTGGGACAACGGGTAAAAAAAATTACCCGTGGACCCACCAGGGGGACATGTTGGGGGGACCACGGGTAAAAGCCGATTGTTGGTGGTCGGATGATTTTATTGTACTTGCCCCAGTTATCCTTTAACTTCGTGACCTCAAAGATCGCTGTTCTAAACCCATATTAGCGCCATCTATATTATTATAAAACAAATGTTTGTAAAGCGCCATCTTTAATACATCTTGCTTTATAAGAACTAACAGTACAGTGAACAGTTTACGAAATGGTTTATATAGGGAATCATAGATGGCGCTGCGCACGTCCGTCCGTGCTGTGCACGAGTACGACCATTTTTACAGTCTCTCAAACCAATGTACAAGCAACATCTTCAGCGTGTAACAATACAACTTTACCAAACCGGCTCCAAAATTTTTCTACTAAACAATCGCCATGACTCCATTTCTAAATTTATCCCCTGTTACATAATTTACTGTTCACTTTTGGATTTTGCAAACGTGACTGATTGTTTTCTAATGTACTTAAACATCGTTATTAACTTTTAGCGAGTAAAACCAACTAGTGAATCAACGTTTTCACTGAGCGATTTAGAAGAGATTGAGTGTTTATCACAACATTGGCGTATCAACGATAGCAGCGAGTTAAAGAACGATAGAACTCGTCGACGGGATCCTGACAGTGAGATAGCAGATAGCAGCAGCAGAACACATCCTGAGGCGGCCACCCATCCTCGACGGCCGACACCACATCGCCAGGCTGTACATCGAGTGCGTGCATCGCGTCGGGCGTAACCAAGGAATAAAGGCCACCATCAACCGGTGCCGACAGAGATTCCACATACTGGGACTTCGGACGACGGCGCGCAGTATCTTTCACAGACGTGCACCGCGTCGCAGAAGATGGCCGCCGCCTAATTCACCGACCAGTGACCATCCCGGCGGTCGACTCGCTCGCCAGCGCGCCTACACGAGATTACTTCGGGCTGTCGCTCACCAGAGGAGGGCAACCGAGATGACCAACGGTCAACGATCACCGGGGGTCACGGTATTGCTGAGTGGGGTCCCATTGCGATGGGCATCGCTGTGCGACAGGGTAGCACTGCTCAGTTTACTTTCTCTTTCATTGTATGTTTTATGTGTTACCTCTGTCTTGTTTGCTTTTTTTTATTTCTCTTTTGTCTTTTGTGATGTCCATGGCAATAAATGTTTATTTATTTCCTTTCATTCTTTCAACGTGGCGCCATTCACTTGTCTGACGGCGAGAGCGGTGCACCTCGAAACGGCAGCATCAGACAGGAGAGGAAGCGGCCAAGAGAAGAAAAACCTGGCGCTTCATTCCTCCAGGAGCTCCATTCATAAGCGTGACCTCGTGAGGCTCGTCAAAACGGCCCTGGCGGCCGTGATGGCCAGTCGATCGATATCGGAAGAGACCCTCGTCACCTTGCTCACCGAGGTGGAGATGACAGTCAACAGCTGATCGCTCACGCAAACAAATCAAATCAAATAAGTTTATTTGCAGAACAAAATGTCATGATAATACAGGTATACAGTATCTGAGTATTCTTCGTCGACCCTGAAGACCCCGAAACGCTGACCCCCAACCACTTCTTCCTGTTCCAGCCTTCGAACCATCTCGCCGCGAGCTGGCGGACGGAGCAGAGACTGTGGACATGTTCTCTGTGAGGATGCAGGAGTGCTCACCCGAGCTTCAGCACCGGCGAGAGCCCCACGGCAGCCTCTGGGAAGGACAGTGGCTCCGTACCCCGGCCCTGATGACGTCGTACGAGCAGAGGCCGTGCAGACCGGAGGCGGCGTTGCTGAGAACCGAGAAGCTGACCGAGGTGACCGCCGCTTGCAGCTCCACAAGGCGACGGCGGAACCTGCCGAACGGAGTGATGCGGCGCGGCTTCGAGACTTCACCACGAAACACCGAACGGTTGATAATGATGTAATAATTGTTAATAGTTAATCTGTTTTGTTTGTAAATATATTATGATATGATTGTAAATAATACCAGGATATTATAATTAATAAAGATTACTTACATAGAGAGAGATAAGGAAAATAAAATTGATAGGGTAATAGAATATTGTAAAATAATTGTATTCGCTCGTTGTTTATTTTTATGACTGTTATTATTTTATTGTTCGTTTGTATTACTCTGTTTTTTTGTAAATAAAATATTGTTGGTTGCTGGCTATTAATTATGGCGCATCCACACAATACCAACCCGGTGGCCAGGACGGCACACTGGCAAGGCATTTAGAAAGCCGGCGGCATGTGTGGACACGCCATTAGAAAGAGATAGTACACACAGCAGGGTACTCACCTGCCATGTAGCATGTATCGTATCCAACCTTGAAGTGAGTACGGTTCGTCCACGGTCATCGCGTATCTAGCTGCGAGATCCCGGACCCGCAGTGCTCGAGAATCTCTTCTTCGTGCTCGCAGTGATACCGCCACTCGGCGGGTCGTTGCGAACCATGCGCGAGCGGCTCGTGGTGGAGTCGTGCTGTAGGTACTCACTTGATACAGTATCTGATGCATTACATGCTACACGGCTAGATGACTACCCTGTTCTCCATACGGAGGACAAGGACTAGTTCCTGGTGGCAGGACTACGTGGCGTGGTACACTGCCATCTAGTGCCTGGTGGCAGGACTACGTGGCGTGGTACAGCGCCATCTAGTACCTGGTGGCAGGACTACGTGGCGAGGTACAGCGCCATCTAGTACCTGATGGCAGGACTACGTGGCGTAGTACAACGTCATCTGGTGGCAGGACTACATGGTACAGCGCAATCTAGTGCCTGGTGGCAGGACTACGTGGCGTGGTACAGCGCCATCTAGTACCTGGTGGCAGGACTACGTGGCGAGGTACAGCGCCATCTAGTACCTGATGGCAGGACTACGTGACGTGGTACAGCTCCACCTAGTGCCTGGTGGCAGTACTACGTGGCGTAGTACAGCGCCTGGTGACGTGGTACAGCGCCATCTAGTGGCAGGACTACGTGGCGTGGTACAACGTCATCTAGTGCCTAGTGGCAGGACTACGTGGTACAGCGCCATCTAGTGCCTGGTAGCAGGACTACTTGACGTGGTACTAGTGTCTGGTGGCAGGACTACTTGGCGTGGTACAACGTCATCTAGTGCCTGGTGGCAGGACTACGTGGCGTGGTACAGCGCCATCTAGTGCCTAGTGGCAGGACTACGTGAACGTAGCGTACCAGAATACGTAACTTATTACCATTACCAGGCAAGGTAGCGACCTTACCTTACCAAGTTATGTAGCGTACCAGACTACATAACTTATTACCATTACCTAGTAAGGTAGCGACCTTACCAAGTTATGTAGCGTAGTAGACTACATAACTTATTACCATTACCGGGTAAGGTAGCGACCTTACCTTACCATTACCAAGTTATGTAGCGTACCAGACTACATAACTTATTACCATTACCAGGCAAGGTAGCGACCTTACCTTACCAAGTTATGTAGCGTACCAGACTACATAACTTATTACCATTACCTAGTAAGGTAGCGACCTTACCAAGTTATGTAGCGTAGTAGACTACATAACTTATTACCATTACCGGGTAAGGTAGCGACCTTACCTTACCATTACCAAGTTATGTAGCGTACCAGACTACATAACTTATTACCATTACCAGGCAAGGTAGCGACCTTACCATTACCAAGTTATGTAGCGTAGCAGACTACATAACTTATTACCATTACCTAGTAAGGTAGCGACCTTACCTTACCAAGTTATGTAGCGTAGTAGACTACATAACTTATTACCATTACCGGGTAAGGTAGCGACCTTACCTTACCATTACCAAGTTATGTAGCGTACCAGACTACATAACTTATTACCATTACTGGGTAAGGTAGCGACCTTACCATTACCAAGTTATGTAGCGTACCAGACTACATAACTCCTTACCTTACTAAGTTATGTAGCTTACCAGACTACATAACTTATTACCAGGTAAGGTAGCGACCTTACCTTATCATTACCAAGTTATGTAGCGTACCAGACTACATAACTTATTACCATTACCAGGCAAGGATGCGACCTTACCTTACCAAGTTATGTAGCGTAGCAGACTACATAACTTATTACCATTACCAGGCAAGGTAGCGACCTTACCTTACCATTACCAAATTATGTAGCGTACCAGACTACATAACTTCTTACCTTACCATTACTAAGTTATGTAGCATAGCAGACTACATAACTTATTACCATTACCAAGTTATGTAGCTTACCAGACTACATAACTTATTACCATTACCAGGTAAGGTAGCGATCTTACCTCATCATTACCAGGTAAGGTGGCGACCTTACCTTACCATTACCAAGTTATGTAGCCTACCAAACTACATAACTTCTTACCATTACCGGGTAAGGTAGCGACCTTACCTTACCAAGTTATGTAGCGTACCAGACTACATAACTTATTACCATTACCAGGCAAGGTAGCGACCATACCTTACCATTACCAAGTTATGTAGCTAACCAAACCACACAACTTATTACCATTACCAAGTTATGTAGCGTACCAGACTACATAACTTATTACCATTACCAAGTTATGTAGCGAACCAAACTACATAACTTCTTACCTCACCATTACCAAGTTATGTAGCGTAGCAGACTACATAACTTATTACCATTACCGGGTAAGGTAGCGACCTTACCTTACCATTACCAAGTTATGTAGCGTACCAGACTACATAACTCCTTACCTTACCAAGTTATGTAGCTTACCAGACTACATAACTTATTACCAGGTAAGGTAGCGACCTTACCTTATCATTACCAAGTTATGTAGCGTAGCAGACTACATAACTTATTACCATTACCGGGTAAGGTAGCGACCTTACCTTACCATTACCAAGTTATGTAGCGTACCAGACTACATAACTCCTTACCTTACCAAGTTATGTAGCTTACCAGACTACATAACTTATTACCAGGTAAGGTAGCGACCTTACCTTATCATTACCAAGTTATGTAGCGTACCAGACTACATAACTTCTTACCTTACCATTACTAAGTTATGTAGCATAGCAGACTACATAACTTATTACCATTACCAAGTTATGTAGCTTACCAGACTACATAACTTATTACCATTACCAAGTAAGGTAGCGATCTTACCTCATCATTACCAGGTAAGGTGGCGACCTTACCTTACCATTACCAAGTTATGTAACCTACCAAACTACATAACTTCTTACCTTACCATTACTAAGTTATGTAGCATAGCAGACTACATAACTTATTACCATTACCAAGTTATGTAGCTTACCAGACTACATAACTTATTACCATTACCAGGTAAGGTAGCGATCTTACCTCATCATTACCAGGTAAGGTGGCGACCTTACCTTACCATTACCAAGTTATGTAGCGTAGCAGACTACATAACTTATTACCATTACCGGGTAAGGTAGCGACCTTACCTTACCATGTAGCGTACCAGACTACATAACTTATTACCATTACCAGGCAAGGTAGCGACCATACCTTACCATTACCAAGTTATGTATCTTACCAAACCACATAACTTATTACCATTACCAAGTTATGTAGCGTACCAGACTACATAACTTATTACCATTACCAAGTTATGTAGCGAACCAAACTACATAACTTCTTACCTCACCATTACCAAGTTATGTAGCGTAGCAGACTACATAACTTATTACCATTACCAGGTAAGGTAGTGACCTTACCTTACCATTACCAAATTATGTAGCGTACCAGACTACATAACTTCTTACCTTACCATTACTAAGTTATGTAGCATAGCAGACTACATAACTTATTACCATTACCAAGTTATGTAGCTTACCAGACTACATAACTTATTACCATTACCAGGTAAGGTAGCGATCTTACCTCATCATTACCAGGTAAGGTGGCGACCTTACCTTACCATTACCAAGTTATGTAGCCTACCAAACTACATAACTTCTTACCTTACCATTACCAAGTTATGTAGCGTAGCAGACTACATAACTTATTACCATTACCGGGTAAGGTAGCGACCTTACCTGGTAAATAAAACATAGAATAATAAACCATTTTTTATTTATTTAAACGATTACAAGCTTAGAAATAAAAAAAATAAAAAAATAAGTTATGATTAAAATACATGCACATCATTAATGTACAGAAACAACTGAACAATATAAACCAACTGACATTTATAAAGTTGTTCAGTATACAAAATGTCAAAGAAACAATACAAAGTCAATATTATTTAACAGGAATAACAATAATTAATTACTTATATTACATAAATGAGTGACCAGTAGGTAGCAACTTTACTATTAAAAATAATTATGTAGCTAATCAACTAATTACCTATTACCATTACCAAATAAGATACCAACCACGCTATTCAACTATAAGATTACTTTAAGATAACCTTCCAGACCCTTACACTGCCTCCCGTCCGTACAGACATGCTTAAACTTGACCAGTAGGTACCAACTTTACTATTAAAAATAATTATGTAGCTAATCAGCTAATTACCTATTACCATTACCAAATAAGGTACCAACCACGCTATTCAACTATAAGATTACTTTAAGATAACCTTCCAGACCCTTACACTGCATCCCGTCCGTACAGACATGCTTAAACTTGCTTTCACTTACGTCACCAGAACTCGACCGCACCGTGTCAGACAACTACACGTGCACCGTCCGCAACCCGTACGGCTCCGAGCGCGCCACGTGGGAGGTGCTGGCGCTCAGCCCGCCCGCGCGCCCGCTGCTGCGCCTCGCACACGCGGCGCCCGCGCGCCTGGCGCTCGCCTGGGACGCGCCGGGCGCCGCCGTCAGCGGTGAGTGTCAGTCCCCGGGACACACGCGCGCCCGCTGCTGCGCCTCGCACACGCGGCGCCCGCGCGCCTGGCGCTCGCCTGGGACGCGCCGGGCGCCGCCGTCAGCGGTGAGTGTCAGTCCCCGGGACACACGCGCGCCCGCTGCTGCGCCTCGCACACGCGGCGCCCGCGCGCCTGGCGCTCGCCTGGGACGCGCCGGGCGCCGCCGTCAGCGGTGAGTGTCAGTCCCCGGGACACACGCGCGCCCGCTGCTGCGCCTCGCACACGCGGCGCCCGCGCGCCTGGCGCTCGCCTGGGACGCGCCGGGCGCCGCCGTCAGCGGTGAGTGTCAGTCCCCGGGACACACGCGCGCCCGCTGCTGCGCCTCGCACACGCGGCGCCCGCGCGCCTGGCGCTCGCCTGGGACGCGCCGGGCGCCGCCGTCAGCGGTGAGTGTCAGTCCCCGGGACACACGCGCGCCCGCTGCTGCGCCTCGCACACGCGGCGCCCGCGCGCCTGGCGCTCGCCTGGGACGCGCCGGGCGCCGCCGTCAGCGGTGAGTGTCAGTCCCCGGGACACACGCGCGCCCGCTGCTGCGCCTCGCACACGCGGCGCCCGCGCGCCTGGCGCTCGCCTGGGACGCGCCGGGCGCCGCCGTCAGCGGTGAGTGTCAGTCCCCGGGACACACGCGCGCCCGCTGCTGCGCCTCGCACACGCGGCGCCCGCGCGCCTGGCGCTCGCCTGGGACGCGCCGGGCGCCGCCGTCAGCGGTGAGTGTCAGTCCCCGGGACACACGCGCGCCCGCTGCTGCGCCTCGCACACGCGGCGCCCGCGCGCCTGGCGCTCGCCTGGGACGCGCCGGGCGCCGCCGTCAGCGGTGAGTGTCAGTCCCCGGGACACACGCGCGCCCGCTGCTGCGCCTCGCACACGCGGCGCCCGCGCGCCTGGCGCTCGCCTGGGACGCGCCGGGCGCCGCCGTCAGCGGTGAGTGTCAGTCCCCGGGACACACGCGCGCCCGCTGCTGCGCCTCGCACACGCGGCGCCCGCGCGCCTGGCGCTCGCCTGGGACGCGCCGGGCGCCGCCGTCAGCGGTGAGTGTCAGTCCCCGGGACACACGCGCGCCCGCTGCTGCGCCTCGCACACGCGGCGCCCGCGCGCCTGGCGCTCGCCTGGGACGCGCCGGGCGCCGCCGTCAGCGGTGAGTGTCAGTCCCCGGGACACACGCGCGCCCGCTGCTGCGCCTCGCACACGCGGCGCCCGCGCGCCTGGCGCTCGCCTGGGACGCGCCGGGCGCCGCCGTCAGCGGTGAGTGTCAGTCCCCGGGACACACGCGCGCCCGCTGCTGCGCCTCGCACACGCGGCGCCCGCGCGCCTGGCGCTCGCCTGGGACGCGCCGGGCGCCGCCGTCAGCGGTGAGTGTCAGTCCCCGGGACACACGCGCGCCCGCTGCTGCGCCTCGCACACGCGGCGCCCGCGCGCCTGGCGCTCGCCTGGGACGCGCCGGGCGCCGCCGTCAGCGGTGAGTGTCAGTCCCCGGGACACACGCGCGCCCGCTGCTGCGAGGCGGCACGTAGGAGATGGTAAAGCCCGGTCTCTGAGCACGTAGAATTTTGTCCAATGACCCCAAGCTACCCATCATTATCGCTCGCGCGTAATTATGTTGCTGTCGCGCTCGCACACTCACTGCGGGCGCCCGTCGCACAGTCGCGACAGTAATATAATTATGCGCGAGCGATAAGGATGGGTAGCTTGGGGTCAATGGACAAAATTCTACGTGCTCAGCGACCAGACTATAGCACCCACTCAATTCGGCCTCGCTTGTTATGCGCCGCTGGGGAGCCCCACTGTCAGTAGTGTGGCTTAGGGGGCGCCGCCTACAGCAGGGAGTAGCTCAGTAGTATCGGAGCGTGCCACGTAAGGGGTGGTGGCACTAACACACCCACAGAGAAGGCGCTGCTGTCAAGTGAGTTTCCGAGCGTGCCACGTAGGTGAAAGGCGCTACGGTACTGTAAGAAAGAAAACAAGGCATTAACGAGTCTTCTGAAGGAAAATTTGTATCTCCTGCTGTAAAATAGATATTCTTGTTCACAGGCTTTATATTGTTCGGTGCTTATACCCTAACCTTGTAAAAAGAAATGCTGTGTATACCTGTAATAGGCTAGTTTCTTAAAAAAATTTTTTAGTCCGTAATGTTTAATATCAAAAAATATTGGACACATTTTTATTTGTCAATCTAACAAATAATTACATAGTTATGGTGCGTTGAAGTTCCGCACGACGTCACAACGTGCGGCACTTTTATGCACGCATTGACGTCACGGGCCTCTTCTTATGAACTTTGGCGCGCTTTATCTCTTTAAATTTTCATTAGTTTGAAAAAGTGAAAAATACGTGTAGAGTATTTTTTGATAAGTTAACTGACGGACTAATTAAAACTCTTGCTTTTTGACCCAGGAAACATCCCTATTGAGGTCATATACGCATTTTTTAACCATGTTATAATGTATAAACTTTATATGACTTTGTTGGTGTACCTAACAAATAAATAACCAGGCTACACACTGGAGCATTCGCGCGTGGACTCGGCCGCGTGGTCGCAGACGCGGCTGCCGGGTGACGCGCGCTCGCACGCGCTGGAGCGGCTGGCGTGCGGGTCGGTGTACCGCGTGCGCCTCACCGCCTACAACGCGGTGGGCGCCTCGCCGCCGAGTGACGAGCTGATCGTCTCCACCAAGGGAGGGCGTAAGTAGCTTGACCTTTTCCTGAAACTAATTGTAATTTGCGTTAACAATGTGTGTAAAGAAAGAAAGATACATTTATTACAATGGACATCACACAAACACAGGCAATGAGGGCTATCGTTTTAGCGCTCACCAGTTAGCGCCACTGTAGAGTAAGGTCCTGTGACTTGCTAGTAGCGAAGACAGTGGCACCAACTGGTGAGCGCTGAAGTGGTAGGAGGACTATCGCATTTGCACTCATCAAGATGGCGCCACTGTACAGTAAGGTCCTGTCAATCGCCAGGGGTGCCAACTCTTAAGTATGAAAACGATAGCCCTCATTACATAGACATGACAGTGGCACATAATAATGGAAGAAAAAATAAATAAAAACAAAAGTAAACTGAACAGTGCCACCCATTCACCAAAAAGATGCCCACTGCAACGGGACCCCACTCAGCATATGCCGTGGCCCACATAATAATGGAAGAAAAAATAAATAAAAACAAGAGTAAACTGAGCAGTGCCACCCATTCACCAACAAGATGCCTACTGCAACGGGACACCACTCAGCATATGCCGTGGCCCACATAATAATGGAAGAAAAAATAAATAAAAACAAGAGTAAACTGAGCAGTGCCACCCATTCACCAACAAGATGCCCACTGCAACGGGACCCCACTCAGCATATGCCGTGGCCCACATAATAATGGAAGAAAAAATAAATAAAAACAAGAGTAAACTGAGCAGTGCCACCCATTCACCAACAAGATGCCTACTGCAACGGGACACCACTCAGCATATGCCGTGGCCCACATAATAATGGAAGAAAAAATAAATAATAACAAGAATAAACTGAACAGTGCCACCCATTCACCAAAAAGATGCCCACTGCAACGGGACCCCACTCAGCATATGCCGTGGCCCACGGCGACGAAGGCCACGGCGCTAGTTTTCAGTGTGCCCCATGCCATGTTACCATTGATGACTTATGGTTCGGAAACGTGGCCTTTCACTATAGACCTTATACAGAAGCTCAAAGTTGCACAGCGTGCTATGGAGAGGGCTATGCTCGGTGTTTCTTTACGAGATCGAATCAGAAATGAGGAGATCCGTAAAAGAAACTTAAGTCGCTGACAGAGCCCAACGGATTAGCAAGCTGAAATGGCAACGGGCAGGGCACATTGTATGCAGAACTGACGGCCGATGGGGCAGCAAGGTTCTGGAGTGGAGGCCGCGTACCGGAAAACGCAGCGTGGGACGTCCACCCACAAGGTGGACCGACGACATCATAAAGGTGACAAGAAGGCGCTGGACGCAGGCCGCTACCAACCGGGCAACATGGAAAGCATTGGGGGAGGCCTATGTTCAGCCGTGGACGTCCTATGGCTGAGATGATGATGATAAATAGTTATTTGCGACATTAACAACGATTGACGACATTAAATAAATAAATAAACATTATTTACTCCTCCATCAATCTGTTCTTTAAAATTGAAATTTTTGGAAATAATTTTTTTTTTTATTTTTTATTTTTAGCACCAAGAGCGGCGTCAGAGAAGGTGCTGATAACGACGAACAGTTCATGCGTGCATCTAAACTTATTGACGTGGGACAGCAACGGCTGTCCTCTGGGCCCCTTTACGGTGTCTGTGCGGGGGTTCGACGACTCTACGTGGACCACGAGGTCGGTTTAGATATTGTAATTTGATTAAAGACAATATAAGCTATTATATAAACAATCAAAAGCAGCCCATTTGATTTGTTACATGCATTTTTCAATATTTTTATTTTCTTGTAAAAAAAAATTCTGATAGTTTTTTCAGTGTTAAAAAGTTTCCTGGAATAATTAATTATATTCTTGTATAAAAATTTCCGAACGCCTTTTTTCTCTGTATTTCTTTTTAACACACGCAAAATTTCGTAGTTCATTTTACTTGGGGCAAAACTTCTTATTAATTTGTTGTGACCTCAGATCATAGAAAGAGAATAGATATGAAGTCGCGCGTAACTACAACGAGAACCAGTGTCCCCACATTTTCCCCACCACAGCTCCCACACACACATTCAACTGTGTAAAAACAAAGCGACTGAGAGTATACGACAACATGTGCAACCGGCTTAAAAGTGCTGTGATTGGCCAGAAGGCGTGCCTTATGGCCAATCAATGGCCGCGTGACGTGACGCACACTTTGAAAAAAGCAATTAGAGAGAAGAAAGATAAAATGGAGTCGATAAGATATCGATACTTTAAATCCTGGGGGCAAGGCTCGAAATTGGTTTAAAAAATGCTTGTATGAAAACCTTTTTATTATTATACGTTATTATTATGTTCTTTAACGATTTTTGCATAAAGGAGTCAGTTCCATTTTGTATGGACGAAAAACTCAGAATCAATTATTGGGACTAAATGAAGTTACCTTATATTAATTTACCCCAACCAAAGCTCAATGTCGTTATCGATGGAGTATAGATAAGTTATAGACTGACAAAGTTTGTATGAAAAGTCATGGGTTAAGTAGGTACTTGCGATTTTTACCAGTATTTACAATATTGGTAATATATTATTATTTACTTTAATAATAATAACAGGATCACTGTAATTATTATTAACTACTATCGCGCATTAACTTTTTAATTATGGCGAAATTCGTACCGCCTATGTTTATCAAAAATAATGCCTATATTAGGCTTTCAACTAGCTCTTATAGTAATTACATAGTTGACAGTTACTAATCCCTTCTACTATTGTTATTGTTTTTGTAAAAACTTAAAAATCGCAAGCATTTCATTCAAAATTAGAAAATAATAATTTACTTCTATTTATCGATAATAGGAAACCGTATTAGAACACGAGCCCTGCACTATGTTACGACCGGCACATGCGGCCGTACTGTGTATTTTCACGCGTCAGTGGTTATCGGAAGAAATAAAATACATTGCGCAGTAGTTACGCATGACATAAAGTGGTTGCTAACTAAATCGTCAATGTACAACGTGTTTGAATTTTTATCACCACTAATTTCGATATCGCAGTAAATGTCACGGCACTGAATTCGTTCGTAAAAATGTTTAGTTTTTTTTATTTATAAGCAAAATACTAATGGATTTGCAATACTTACATGTGGTAAATGACTTCATTGTTCCTGTAGTTCTTCGTTTCACTTATGTTATTGCACGTTACGACGCATTATCCAACAATATCGGAGAACATTTCCTCAGTACGACTGAATCGCGACTAACCTGGCGTCGCGGGCGATGTTCGTTTCTGGGCATATCGCGGAGACACGCGCCACGCCCCCGTTTCACATCTATTCCCTTCTATGATCTGAGGTTGTGACCCTGTTTGTAATTTTGTATCAGCTCAGACGGTCAGTGAGCATTAGTGCGATTCTAAAAATAACCTTACTGATAGGTAAAATTTCGTATCGACAAAAATAAACATACGAATAAGAAGTTTTGCCCCAAGTAAAATGAACGACTACGAATTTTTGCATGCGTTAAAAAGAAATACAGAGAAAAAAGGCGTTCGGAAATTTTTATACAAGAAAAATAAACATTACAGAAAATTTTTCTACAGTGAAATAACTCGATCGGATTTTTTTATACAAGAAAATGAAAATATTGGAAAATGCATCTAACAAATCGCTAAGTCATTGGAACTGGAATCGAGTTAAATGAGGGCTATCGTTTTAGCGCTCACCAGTTGGCGCCACTGTAGAGTAAGGTCCTGTCACTTGCTAGTAGCGAAGACAGTGGCGCCGACTGGTGAGCGCTAAAGTGGTAGGAGGACTATCACATTTGCACTCATCAAGATGGCGCCACTGTAGAGTAAGGTCCTGTCAATCGCCAGGGGTGCCAACTGTTAAGTATAAAAACGATAGCCCTCATTAGCAACGATCAGATTGAATCACCCCAAAATATCTGATAGTACCCACTGTATCCTCCCCTCAGGACTGTGCCGGCCGCGCTGCCGACAGACGTGTGCGGGTTGGCGCCGGGCGCGTGGCACCACTTGAAGGTGCAAGCCGCCAGCGCCGCCGGCGCCACGCTCGCCAACTACTACTTCGCCACGCTCACTGAGGAAGGAGGTTAGAGCTTGATTAGTGAGATTCTACAAATGTTAACTGACACCAATAACTCTGGTTCTACGAAATTGATACAAATTGAAATAATAAATGATATTATTATTATAAGAATTGGTAATCAGTATAAACAAAGAAGATGTTGCATAAAAGTCTCACTTGGGACTGCAACGAGAAGTATCTCAAAAAATCGCTAAAATTTATTATGAAATAATGATATACTTTCGATGATCATTCTTAGTGGTTAACGTGTTAAAAAATTGCTCTAAATATTACACATTCAAAGGCAAATCACCTGTAAGTAGTAGGTGTTGAAGAAATTTTTAAGTATAATATAAATAATCTTTGGACAATTTTGCACAGCGCCAGCTAGCCCCAAAGTAAGCAACTTAATGCTTGTGTTATGGGTGCTAGCTTTAACGGATATACTACTTATATACTTTTTTTTTAATATATAAATATTATACATAGTCACACCCACCCATAATAACCGGTAAGTATGACATCTTATCTTTTGATAATGTTTTTCTCAGCTGTCCAGCGTGGGGTAATTTTGTATGGACGTAGCAACATCTTATTTAATGGTGATTAATATTTGAGACATCAAAAAATTACACATCCCTCAACCTTTGTCTCCAGTTTTACAAACAAAGTACACTTAACTCGTAATTCCAGAGCGTATCCCGGCGCCGGCGCAGTTCCCGCCGCGTGTGGGCGCGGGCCCGGGCGGCGCGCGGGCGCTGCTGGCAGCGGCCGGCGCGGCGTTGCTGGCGGCGCTGCTGCTGCTGGCCGGCCTCGCCTACAGGAGGAGGTAGCGTAGAAAGGGGCCATCCATAAAGTACGTCACACGAATTTCATGATTTTTTGACCCCCCCTCCGTCCTTGTCACAGGTGGTCACATTTCTGAGACCCCCCCCCTGCCTAGTGTGACGTCACATGTTTTGCAATTTCACATCGAAAAATGATTAAATTAACAGCAGTTCCGAAATTAGTTTTATTTCCATTTAAATTAAGTACTTTTTTTATGAAATCAACATTATATCAAATATTTGAAACAATTGAAATGTGATGTCACGAAACTTAGGACCCCTCCCACCCCTTGTCACACCATGTCACACTTTGTCAACCCCCTCCCCCCCTCTTTACGTGTGACGTACTTTATGGATGACCCCAAATCAGAAATATTTATTTGCTTTTACATGGTTTTACAAGATATTATTATTACAATTAGCATGTCCACATGTTGACTTAATTAATCATGCAAATATTGGAAAAAAAAAATCTACTATACAGTGTGAGTCACGTTAAAGTGTACATATGAAAATAGATGAAACTAGACCTATTTTTATCGACAAAAAAGAGGTCAAAAATTTTTTGAGATTTTTTTTTTATTTTTTATAGAATTTTTTTTCTTCCAATTACTTATTGTAAAGAAAACGTAATAACTTTTAAACTAAGCGGTATATCCTGATAAAATAAAAACAGTAATAATGCTAAATAACAGGC
Organism: Ostrinia nubilalis; assembly: GCF_963855985.1. Lineage (NCBI taxonomy): Eukaryota > Metazoa > Arthropoda > Insecta > Lepidoptera > Crambidae > Ostrinia > Ostrinia nubilalis. Next base: position 19,160,107 of record NC_087088.1, on the reverse strand, counting down.
AATACTAAAAAAATACATAAAATACACAAAAAAGGCCAACAAATAATAAAAAATGATACTTTTTGAAAAAAATCTGCTTAAAAATTCGTGTTTTTTTGGTTATTTGATAAATTTCTCCAAAAAATGCCCCTATAACAGGTGGTTTTTATTACTTTGTATTATTCTCTATCGTATTATCTTTGTAAAACCAAAAATCGCATGTCTCTATCCCTATTACAACATTTGCTATGATCGTTTGAACAAAGGCCTGCCACAACATTTTTCTCCGCTACAGTTAGAGACAATTTTAATTTTAACTAAAATGCTTATTTTACTTTGAAATCTTTTGTTTTTATTTGAAATCTAACTTGTCTTTATCAAAATAACAAATCTAGAGCCATTTTCAGTTTCGTTGTTAACGAAGCGTTGAATGGCGCGCCCGGAGAGGCTTAGTTCAAACGATCATTGCAAACGTTGTGATAGGGATAGAGACATGCGATTTTTGGTTCTACGAAGGTAATACGATAGAAAATAATACAAAGTAATAAAAACCACCGGTTATAGGGGCATTTTTTGGAGAAATTTATCAAATAACGAAAAAAACACGAATTTAAAAGCAGATTTTTTTTAAAAAGTTTAATTTTTTATTATTTGTTGGCCTTTTTTATGTATTTTATGTATTTTTTTAGTATTGCCTGTTATTTAGCATTATTACTGTTTTTATTTTATCAGGATATACCGCTTAGTTTAATAGTTATTACGTTTTCTTTACAATAAGTAATTGGAAGAAAAAAAATTCTATAAAAAATTAAAAAAAAATCTCAAAAATTTTTTGACTTCTTTTTTGTCGATAAAAATAGGTCTAGTTTCATCTATTTTCATATGTACACTTTAACGTGACTCACACTGTATAAAAATAAGTCGGGTTTTCCTCCCTGACGCTATAACTCCAGAACGCACGAACCGATTTCCATGGTTTTGCATTCGTTGGAAAGGTCTCGGGCTCCGTGAGGTTTATAGCAAAGAAAATTCGGGAAAAGGGGGTAAAACGGGATCCACGCGTACGAAGTCGCGGGCGGCCGCTAGTGTAAGTATAAAAGAACAATAATAAATTACAGCGTTTGAATGTCAGGATTATTATTACAATGGATTATATTAACATGCTTCGTCTGTCTGTCTGTCAGTCTGGAACGAAAACAGGGTTTATGCAGGGTGTGGAAACCATCTCAGGTGTGGTAAAGCCTGGTCCGTGAGCACGTCGAATTTTGTCCAATGACCCCAAGCTACCCATCCTTATCGCTCGCTTGAGGTCATTGGACAAAATTCTACGACCAGGCTTTAGTAAACATGAAATTTATTACAAGAAAAATACCATTTTCTGATTTCATGGACTTTTCCATGACATTTTTTTAATTTTTTTTTTATCAGTGTCGTGTATACTACCACCCTTGATATGGGGGCTGTTTTACAAAACCACACCCTGTATAAACAACTGGAGAGGATCGGTGGACGAAGCTGTGGATGAACAAAACAATCTTTTTCATCAATAATCCAAATCTTCTTTTTAAATCCTTCCATCATCTCTTTCACTCAGTTTAATAATTCCACGACTCCCGGTTGATCAGGCCGCTCGTCGGTGTCATTATTAAACGTTACATTCTTTCTGCTCTCTTCCATTCTTCTTTTGTCCTCTAGTCGTCAGGGGCCGTTCAAGTATTACGTAAGCACCAAGGGGGGGTGGGGGGGTCTCTGTTTTGCTTATTTTGAATGACATGGGGGGTAGGGGGGTATAGATGATGATTACGTCATCGTTAGTTATTTACGTTTTTTCGGGGATTCCCGCAAATAATACATATGCGTAGGCACTCGCTTTGAGAACTGATTAGGGGAACTACCGCAACATTAGGGAAATTACCGTGCGCTATTCACTTGTCTAATAATTTACTCTCGTGCCGACACTGCCCATTGAAATTTGAGAGTCGTAGTCCGCATATTAATTTATTATAATTATACGCGAGGCCGGCCTCCCGCGCGCGTGTTTTGTTTGGATACTAAACGTATTGTAAGCATTGAAAGTTATCATTAATTTGTGTTTATGTTGATGCATAATTGATGCAATTATGTTTGTTATGTTCTTTATTTCTGATTATATTTTTTTGTCCCTTACTCTATGTGTATCAGTTAAACCTAATATTTTCATGAATTTTCCTATTTTAAAAATTACAATATAAAAAAGATTTATAACTAAAAATGTTTACGTAAGCATAGGGGGAGGGGGTAAGTGCTTTGCTTACTTTTGATGACAAGGGGGGCGGGGGGGGGGTAAAAAATGGTAAGAAATCTGCTTACGTAATACTTGAACGGCCCCTCACAGCCAAAATTTGTTCTTTCACACCCTTTAACTCGCTTCGATATTATACACATAGAGGGTAAGCCCGCACTTTTAGCGGGGAGAGCCGCATTATACGGTAGCAGCAGAGCTAAATCTTTAGAAACATCCAAAATGCAAATACAAAATCATAAAAAACTACTTATCTCAATTCCAGCCCACCGACGTCGTGCCTCAGGAAGGGCTACGAGCAGGGCGACATCTCGGAAGAGGAGGACAAGTCGGTGGAGAAGCGCGACAACCGCCGCAACTGCCAGCAGGTGTACACCTCCTCGCCCAGCAAGCAGCCCGCCAGCGAGCAGGAGCGGCAGGGTGAGTCGTGCGACTGTGTTGTGTCGGTGGAGCGCGACAACCGCCGCAACTGCCAGCAGGTGTACACCTCCTCGCCCAGCAAGCAGCCCGCCAGCGAGCAGGAGCGGCAGGGTGAGTCGTGCGACTGTGTTGTGTCGGTGGAGCGCGACAACCGCCGCAACTGCCAGCAGGTGTACACCTCCTCGCCCAGCAAGCAGCCCGCCAGCGAGCAGGAGCGGCAGGGTGAGTCGTGCGACTGTGTTGTGTCGGTGGAGCGCGACAACCGCCGCAACTGCCAGCAGGTGTACACCTCCTCGCCCAGCAAGCAGCCCGCCAGCGAGCAGGAGCGGCAGGGTGAGTCGTGCGACTGTGTTGTGTCGGTGGAGCGCGACAACCGCCGCAACTGCCAGCAGGTGTACACCTCCTCGCCCAGCAAGCAGCCCGCCAGCGAGCAGGAGCGGCAGGGTGAGTCGTGCGACTGTGTTGTGTCGGTGGAGCGCGACAACCGCCGCAACTGCCAGCAGGTGTACACCTCCTCGCCCAGCAAGCAGCCCGCCAGCGAGCAGGAGCGGCAGGGTGAGATTCTTGATCTTATGATCTTGGCTGGAATACTGGAATAAGAAAAGAAGTCGGTTAATAAAAATAACACTGACAGTAGTTAATATAACAGCTCAGCTCAAGTAAATTATATCCTCCACAAAAACAACTTGACCTTCACAGGTAGTTTCCCTAGCTAGTATTGGCCTTAAAGGAGTATCCAAATAGTGGGTGAAGGAAGACAAGGAAATAGTCTTGAGTCTTGTATCCCCAAAGTTTTAAATAATGGAAGTGTATAGCCACTGATTGGACTTTATCAGCGACTAAGCTGTATATCCTGGCTCTACAGAGAGCAGAGTGTGGCTTAACATCAAATACCCTCACTAGTGAGCGCTTAAAAAAATGACATTAAATGTATGACGGATTGTACAGCGCCCCTAGCGGAAACGTTCATGAACTAAAATTTTCACACATTTTTAGCGCGCTCACTAGTGAGGACGTTTGATATAAACTCACACTCAGCCCTTATATGAACTGCTAGGGAGCGGAGCGGTTCCTCCGGACCGCATTACTCTAAAACGCTCCCTAGAAGTTCATACAGATTGGCCGTGCGGAGCGGGTCCGCACTGACAGTCCGCGTGACACTAAACCCCGCCTTAGAAGTTCAAACGTAAACGCAAGGTTGGCAAAATAGTGATGTATTGTAATAATTATGCTAAAGCCTGGTCCGTGAGCACGTAGAATCCCGTCCAATGACCCCAAGCTGCCCATCCTTGTCGCTCGCACGTAATTATGTTGCTGTCGCGCTCGCGCACTCACTGCGGGCGCGCGTCGCACAGTCGCGACAGCAATATAATTACGCGCGAGCGATAAGGATGGGTAGCTTGGGGTCATTGGACGGGTTTCTACGTGTTCACGGACCAGGCTTTACTGATGTTACCTCCCAGAGATGTACGAGATCAGCCCGTACGCGACGTTCAGCATGTCGGGCGGCGCGAGCGGCGGCGCGGGCGCGGAGCTGGGCTCGCCGCCCGCGCCCGCGCCGCCCGCGCTGCGCTCCTTCGCGCACAAGCACCGCCACCAAGACAACACAGGTACAATATACACAACGCTGGAAATACAGAATATTTAATGTGATTTGAGGTGATCTATCCAGTGGCGGCGTAGCAAGTTCTAAGGCACCCCCTGGTACCCCAAGGATTTTGGGGATACTACCGTTATTGATGTTGACATAGACCGCAGATTTGCCATGCAGATGCGCCAGTGAGTACTAATCTGCGCGACTTGTGTCACCCCCTGATGCTTGGCACCCGGGGCGGACCGCCCCCACCGCCCTCCCCTTACGCCGCTAGTGGATCTATCACCCAGGGATTACCCTAGTTTAGACACCAGCCTCTCGCAAAGGTTCTGTTATTGTAAATAAGAAAGAAAGAAAGAAACATTTATTACTAGCTTTCCGCCCGCGGCTTCCCCCTCGTGGAATTTTGTCTGTCACAGAAAAACAATATCGCGCGCGTATTTGCTCACCGTTTAGACCTACCCTGGACTACGACAAACATTTTAAAACCAAAATCGGCTCTATCGGCCCAGCCGTTCTCGAGTTTTAATCAGACTAACGAACATCAATTCATTTTTATTTATATAGAAGATATAATTCTTTGTTACCTTTATGAAGATAAACATTGATTTATTATTTAAGGATGGTGTAACTACCAAAAAATATATTTAATGTCAAAATTGAACGAGTTTTAAGAGTGATTTCGCACTATGTCTGATTCGCATTTGATCGGAAGCCATCAAAATCTGATCTAGAAAACAACTAAAGAAATAGCGGAAATGGAAACAAGCGCATAAACTACCTCTACCATACAAATAGTTATGAGTACTACGGACCATATTGTTACAGATTCCGATCAGACGTAATGCAAAACTGCTCTTAGTTTTTGTACGTCACAATCTCACTTATTGGGACTATTATTATGGCCTCTTAAACTGACAAGTAAGGAAAATTCATTGAAGATAGTATTACTATGCTGTTGCTCACCTTAATTGATTGAATATTATTGTATCCCGCAGATGAATACACGCTATCGCGCGCCATGACGCTGATGGTGCGGCGCGCGGAGTCCGACTCCGACTCCAGCGGCTCGCCGTGCGCCGAGTGCACCTCCAGCGCGTCCTACAGGATGCCGGTGCTGCCCTCCAAAGGTACGTGCGCCAGGCAGGACGCCTGTCGCGCGCCATGACGCTGATGGTGCGGCGCGCGGAGTCCGACTCCGACTCCAGCGGCTCGCCGTGCGCCGAGTGCACCTCCAGCGCGTCCTACAGGATGCCGGTGCTGCCCTCCAAAGGTACGTGCGCCAGGCAGGACGCCTGTCGCGCGCCATGACGCTGATGGTGCGGCGCGCGGAGTCCGACTCCGACTCCAGCGGCTCGCCGTGCGCCGAGTGCACCTCCAGCGCGTCCTACAGGATGCCGGTGCTGCCCTCCAAAGGTACGTGCGCCAGGCAGGACGCCTGTCGCGCGCCATGACGCTGATGGTGCGGCGCGCGGAGTCCGACTCCGACTCCAGCGGCTCGCCGTGCGCCGAGTGCACCTCCAGCGCGTCCTACAGGATGCCGGTGCTGCCCTCCAAAGGTACGTGCGCCAGGCAGGACGCCTGTCGCGCGCCATGACGCTGATGGTGCCGCGCGGAGTCCGACTCCGACTCCAGCGGCTCGCCGTGCGCCGAGTGCACCTCCAGCGCGTCCTACAGGATGCCGGTGCTGCCCTCCAAAGGTACGTGCGCCAGGCAGGACGCCTGTCGCGCGCCATGACGCTGATGGTGCGGCGCGCGGAGTCCGACTCCGACTCCAGCGGCTCGCCGTGCGCCGAGTGCACCTCCAGCGCGTCCTACAGGATGCCGGTGCTGCCCTCCAAAGGTACGTGCGCCAGGCAGGACGCCTGTCGCGCGCCATGACGCTGATGGTGCGGCGCGCGGAGTCCGACTCCGACTCCAGCGGCTCGCCGTGCGCCGAGTGCACCTCCAGCGCGTCCTACAGGATGCCGGTGCTGCCCTCCAAAGGTACGTGCGCCAGGCAGGACGCCTGTCGCGCGCCATGACGCTGATGGTGCCGCGCGGAGTCCGACTCCGACTCCAGCGGCTCGCCGTGCGCCGAGTGCACCTCCAGCGCGTCCTACAGGATGCCGGTGCTGCCCTCCAAAGGTACGTGCGCCAGGCAGGACGCCTGTCGCGCGCCATGACGCTGATGGTGCGGCGCGCGGAGTCCGACTCCGACTCCAGCGGCTCGCCGTGCGCCGAGTGCACCTCCAGCGCGTCCTACAGGATGCCGGTGCTGCCCTCCAAAGGTACGTGCGCCAGGCAGGACGCCTGTCGCGCGCCATGACGCTGATGGTGCGGCGCGCGGAGTCCGACTCCGACTCCAGCGGCTCGCCGTGCGCCGAGTGCACCTCCAGCGCGTCCTACAGGATGCCGGTGCTGCCCTCCAAAGGTACGTGCGCCAGGCAGGACGCCTGTCGCGCGCCATGACGCTGATGGTGCCGCGCGGAGTCCGACTCCGACTCCAGCGGCTCGCCGTGCGCCGAGTGCACCTCCAGCGCGTCCTACAGGATGCCGGTGCTGCCCTCCAAAGGTACGTGCGCCAGGCAGGACGCCTGTCGCGCGCCATGACGCTGATGGTGCCGCGCGGAGTCCGACTCCGACTCCAGCGGCTCGCCGTGCGCCGAGTGCACCTCCAGCGCGTCCTACAGGATGCCGGTGCTGCCCTCCAAAGGTACGTGCGCCAGGCAGGACGCCTGTCGCGCGCCATGACGCTGATGGTGCGGCGCGCGGAGTCCGACTCCGACTCCAGCGGCTCGCCGTGCGCCGAGTGCACCTCCAGCGCGTCCTACAGGATGCCGGTGCTGCCCTCCAAAGGTACGTGCGCCAGGCAGGACGCCTGTCGCGCGCCATGACGCTGATGGTGCCGCGCGGAGTCCGACTCCGACTCCAGCGGCTCGCCGTGCGCCGAGTGCACCTCCAGCGCGTCCTACAGGATGCCGGTGCTGCCCTCCAAAGGTACGTGCGCCAGGCAGGACGCCTGTCGCGCGCCATGACGCTGATGGTGCGGCGCGCGGAGTCCGACTCCGACTCCAGCGGCTCGCCGTGCGCCGAGTGCACCTCCAGCGCGTCCTACAGGATGCCGGTGCTGCCCTCCAAAGGTACGTGCGCCAGGCAGGACGCCTGTCGCGCGCCATGACGCTGATGGTGCCGCGCGGAGTCCGACTCCGACTCCAGCGGCTCGCCGTGCGCCGAGTGCACCTCCAGCGCGTCCTACAGGATGCCGGTGCTGCCCTCCAAAGGTACGTGCGCCAGGCAGGACGCCTGTCGCGCGCCATGACGCTGATGGTGCGGCGCGCGGAGTCCGACTCCGACTCCAGCGGCTCGCCGTGCGCCGAGTGCACCTCCAGCGCGTCCTACAGGATGCCGGTGCTGCCCTCCAAAGGTACGTGCGCCAGGCAGGACGCCTGTCGCGCGCCATGACGCTGATGGTGCGGCGCGCGGAGTCCGACTCCGACTCCAGCGGCTCGCCGTGCGCCGAGTGCACCTCCAGCGCGTCCTACAGGATGCCGGTGCTGCCCTCCAAAGGTACGTGCGCCAGGCAGGACGCCTGTCGCGCGCCATGACGCTGATGGTGCGGCGCGCGGAGTCCGACTCCGACTCCAGCGGCTCGCCGTGCGCCGAGTGCACCTCCAGCGCGTCCTACAGGATGCCGGTGCTGCCCTCCAAAGGTACGTGCGCCAGGCAGGACGCCTGTCGCGCGCCATGACGCTGATGGTGCGGCGCGCGGAGTCCGACTCCGACTCCAGCGGCTCGCCGTGCGCCGAGTGCACCTCCAGCGCGTCCTACAGGATGCCGGTGCTGCCCTCCAAAGGTACGTGCGCCAGGCAGGACGCCTGTCGCGCGCCATGACGCTGATGGTGCCGCGCGGAGTCCGACTCCGACTCCAGCGGCTCGCCGTGCGCCGAGTGCACCTCCAGCGCGTCCTACAGGATGCCGGTGCTGCCCTCCAAAGGTACGTGCGCCAGGCAGGACGCCTGTCGCGCGCCATGACGCTGATGGTGCGGCGCGCGGAGTCCGACTCCGACTCCAGCGGCTCGCCGTGCGCCGAGTGCACCTCCAGCGCGTCCTACAGGATGCCGGTGCTGCCCTCCAAAGGTACGTGCGCCAGGCAGGACGCCTGTCGCGCGCCATGACGCTGATGGTGCGGCGCGCGGAGTCCGACTCCAGCGGCTCGCCGTGCGCCGAGTGCACCTCCAGCGCGTCCTACAGGATGCCGGTGCTGCCCTCCAAAGGTACGTGCGCCAGGCAGGACGCCTGTCGCGCGCCATGACGCTGATGGTGCGGCGCGCGGAGTCCGACTCCGACTCCAGCGGCTCGCCGTGCGCCGAGTGCACCTCCAGCGCGTCCTACAGGATGCCGGTGCTGCCCTCCAAAGGTACGTGCGCCAGGCAGGACGCCTGTCGCGCGCCATGACGCTGATGGTGCGGCGCGCGGAGTCCGACTCCGACTCCAGCGGCTCGCCGTGCGCCGAGTGCACCTCCAGCGCGTCCTACAGGATGCCGGTGCTGCCCTCCAAAGGTACGTGCGCCAGGCAGGACGCCTGTCGCGCGCCATGACGCTGATGGTGCGGCGCGCGGAGTCCGACTCCGACTCCAGCGGCTCGCCGTGCGCCGAGTGCACCTCCAGCGCGTCCTACAGGATGCCGGTGCTGCCCTCCAAAGGTACGTGCGCCAGGCAGGACGCCTGTCGCGCGCCATGACGCTGATGGTGCCGCGCGGAGTCCGACTCCGACTCCAGCGGCTCGCCGTGCGCCGAGTGCACCTCCAGCGCGTCCTACAGGATGCCGGTGCTGCCCTCCAAAGGTACGTGCGCCAGGCAGGACGCCTGTCGCGCGCCATGACGCTGATGGTGCCGCGCGGAGTCCGACTCCGACTCCAGCGGCTCGCCGTGCGCCGAGTGCACCTCCAGCGCGTCCTACAGGATGCCGGTGCTGCCCTCCAAAGGTACGTGCGCCAGGCAGGACGCCTGTCGCGCGCCATGACGCTGATGGTGCCGCGCGGAGTCCGACTCCGACTCCAGCGGCTCGCCGTGCGCCGAGTGCACCTCCAGCGCGTCCTACAGGATGCCGGTGCTGCCCTCCAAAGGTACGTGCGCCAGGCAGGACGCCTGTCGCGCGCCATGACGCTGATGGTGCGGCGCGCGGAGTCCGACTCCGACTCCAGCGGCTCGCCGTGCGCCGAGTGCACCTCCAGCGCGTCCTACAGGATGCCGGTGCTGCCCTCCAAAGGTACGTGCGCCAGGCAGGACGCCTGTCGCGCGCCATGACGCTGATGGTGCGGCGCGCGGAGTCCGACTCCGACTCCAGCGGCTCGCCGTGCGCCGAGTGCACCTCCAGCGCGTCCTACAGGATGCCGGTGCTGCCCTCCAAAGGTACGTGCGCCAGGCAGGACGCCTGTCGCGCGCCATGACGCTGATGGTGCCGCGCGGAGTCCGACTCCGACTCCAGCGGCTCGCCGTGCGCCGAGTGCACCTCCAGCGCGTCCTACAGGATGCCGGTGCTGCCCTCCAAAGGTACGTGCGCCAGGCAGGACGCCTGTCGCGCGCCATGACGCTGATGGTGCCGCGCGGAGTCCGACTCCGACTCCAGCGGCTCGCCGTGCGCCGAGTGCACCTCCAGCGCGTCCTACAGGATGCCGGTGCTGCCCTCCAAAGGTACGTGCGCCAGGCAGGACGCCTGTCGCGCGCCATGACGCTGATGGTGCGGCGCGCGGAGTCCGACTCCGACTCCAGCGGCTCGCCGTGCGCCGAGTGCACCTCCAGCGCGTCCTACAGGATGCCGGTGCTGCCCTCCAAAGGTACGTGCGCCAGGCAGGACGCCTGTCGCGCGCCATGACGCTGATGGTGCCGCGCGGAGTCCGACTCCGACTCCAGCGGCTCGCCGTGCGCCGAGTGCACCTCCAGCGCGTCCTACAGGATGCCGGTGCTGCCCTCCAAAGGTACGTGCGCCAGGCAGGACGCCTGTCGCGCGCCATGACGCTGATGGTGCCGCGCGGAGTCCGACTCCGACTCCAGCGGCTCGCCGTGCGCCGAGTGCACCTCCAGCGCGTCCTACAGGATGCCGGTGCTGCCCTCCAAAGGTACGTGCGCCAGGCAGGACGCCTGTCGCGCGCCATGACGCTGATGGTGCCGCGCGGAGTCCGACTCCGACTCCAGCGGCTCGCCGTGCGCCGAGTGCACCTCCAGCGCGTCCTACAGGATGCCGGTGCTGCCCTCCAAAGGTACGTGCGCCAGGCAGGACGCCTGTCGCGCGCCATGACGCTGATGGTGCATCCCATGGCAATATACTACTTACTTTTCCGTCAGCATGTAACACTCCTGTTAAACTATATCAATCATAGGGCAAGTTTTGGTCACGAGTATAACTTTGCAACAAAGTGCTAGTGTTCCAGAGGATATTATGTGCATCAAATTAAACAAAGTTTATTAAAAAGTAGTGTTACTTAGTACTTACAAGTTGCAGAATTCCAAAAACTCCCAAGCATTCAGTGGGGTAACGTTATCCGAAGTTTCGAATGTTGCCATCCCTCTTGCGCAAAGCGAGATGCCAACATAACTGGTGGAGACTGATAAGACCTGAAACTGCGTAAACAGCGTTTCAGAGTCTACTACAGGTCTACCTGTAGTTAATTTTTTAAACGACCAAACTTAGTCAGCGGACACAAAACTGGCGACGGGCCGAGCAACGAGCGGGGCGGCGCGACGCGGCGCGTGGCGATGCATACAACAACATGACGGCAAGGGGGCGTCCATTAATTACGTGAGACAATTTTGGCTATTTTTAACCCCCCCGCCCCCCTTGGTGAGATTTCATGAGATTTTGCCAGACCCCCTCCCCCACCCCCTAATCTCACGTGAGATTTTCCAAAATGTCTATTTGCAATGTAAATGAGATAATCCATGCTTCGAAAATAATAGATTTTATAAAAAAACTCGACTTGCGTAAAAAAAATTACTGAAATGATAAAACAAAACAATTTAGGCCCAGTTTTTTTACTTTTAGTACAATTTTTAACTATTAGTTTACATTTTGTTAATATTTAAGCATTGGTAGCAAACTGCGGATCTAAAAACTGGACCTGTGTTCCCAAATGCAGACGGAGGATTTACTGTTTGTTGTGGAAAAAAATTACGTGAAATTTCTCAACACCCCCCCTCTCCCCTACGTGAGATTAAGTGAGGTTTTTCTGGACCCCCTCCCCCCCTAAAAGTCTCACGTAATTAATGGACGCCCCCTAATATGGTGACGCGCACAAAACGGCCGGGGCGAAGCGAGGCGTTCGCAATACTACTCCTCATCGTCGCGTCGCGTCGCCCATCGCTCGGCCGTTGCCAGTTTCGTGCCCGCAGACTTAGTAGTTATTACCCGATCCTTCTGTAATGATGTGTTGTCGCAGAGGAGGTGTTCCGCGCGGTGACGGACTCGAGCGCGGAGTCTGCGTGCGCGGAGGCCCGGCGGCCGGACAAGGCGCGCCGCCGCCCGCGCAGACACCACACGCCCACCAACGCCAGGTGAAGCAAACACACCTCAAACTAACTATACATTTACTAGCGGCCGCCCGCGACTTCGTACGCGTGGATCCTGTTTTACCCCCTTTTCCCGAATTTTCTTTGCTATAAACCTCACGGAGCGCGAGACCTTTCCAACGAATGCAAAACCGTGGAAATCGGTTCGTGCGTTCTGGAGTTATAGCGTCAGGGAGGAAAACCCGACTTATTTTTATATAGTAGAAGATTGCGATATTAGGGCCATTTCCTACGGCAATCCTCTGTCATGCATACACACTGAGGGTTTTCGCGATTGAAAAATCCGCCAGATGGCAATACGTAGACGCGAGGTCCAAATGCTGCACAATTGGTTATTTTTGACATGACATTGACAGATATGTCGAAATCCGCGTATGTCTGATGGACCTCGCGTCTACGTATTGCCATCTGGCGGATTTTTCAATCGCAAAAACCCTCCTTAATAGGGTATTTTAATTCCAATGTACCCATCTTTTTTTTTTTGCGGGACACGGAATCCTACAGAAATGTGTCCGTGGGAAAAAGCCCTTAATATAGTGCGCACTTATACATCTAAATATGCAGTTCTATAGGTAATAAAATTCGTCGTCTCCAGTAAACATTTATCAGTTATTATTACCTATATTGTAGATTTGTAAAAAAGTTTACACAATGGCAAAAGTCAAATTGGAACAAACCTGCGCATGGGAACTTCTTGACGATTTCGTCGTTATCGACAAAACAAACTCTGTGAAAGACACTTCATAAAATTAAATCTGAATTAAATATTTGTTACAATTTTTGCTAAGAGGAAAAACCAATTTTCCTACTACTGCTGGCACCTATCGGAGGGTTAAGCTTACTCCGTGTCCTGACACCGCGCGGCCACAAAATAAAGGACTTTTCATCTGCGTTGTAAATTGTATAACGCTCCACAGATGGCGACACTAGTTACAAAAATTTTTAGAAATGGATGATAAAGCCTCAATAATTAGAAAGATTACAACAAAATACTCGCTATACTTAATTAAAAAAAAATCTAAAATATTTTCATTTTGTTTCCAGATATCAACAGCGGCAAGAGCAAGAGAGAAGAGATTTCACGATACACGTATAAAAACTATGACAATAAAGACTGCTAAAAGCAAAATAATGAACTATTAAAAATGTTACTTAGATAAATTTTATCGTTTTATGAGAAGAGACTGCATGGCGCAGCGTACCAAACAATGAAACGAATGGGTGGATTAATAGTTGTGAAAAAAGATTTCTCATTTAACCATTTACACAAAAAAATATTATCATTATTACATTAATTAATACTTTTGAGCTAATAAATGCTCCTATTCGTTTCCACTGTTTCCTACACTGAGGCGTGCAGTCTAAAAATGTTTGTAAATATTTTTATGGGTTTTGTACATTCGGAGAAACGTCGCGGCCTATTTATAAAAAATGAAATTGAGACAAAATTCTTACTGAAAATATTCCACATTCATTCGACAGCTACTCAACTAGAAATACCGATAGGTACGTTGACACACTCGACTATGAAAGGTCTCGTATTTACTTCTTATTTTAAAGCTCGTTTCAACTTTCAAGTTACTTTATCTATTAGCTCAAAAGGTCTAATTTAAAGACGATACGAGAACCAAAGCAGTCTGCAGAATTGCTAAAACTTAAGTGGGGCTTAACAATGGACGAGGCACATACCTCATAGATCTCCTACGTGAAATGGAGATCAGTGGGGAATAGGTAAAAAAGCAAAAGATTCAAGTCATCAAAATTGCAAATAAAAATATTTTTGCTAATTTGAAATAGTTAAAAAATATGATGGCATTTTAAGGGTTGTTGTTTTAGCTTGATAAAGTTAGCTACTACGTGACCTGTTATAGTCGAGTCAAAAATTTACTAAAATAATGAACAAAATAGATTCAGCCCATTATCTACAATTTCCAATAAATACCGATTCATATCTGATAATGTAAAAAGTTTACTAGGATATAAGAGACTGGTGGTTTTATTATAAATAATTTATAACTACTTGTCTTGTTATACAGAATGATTTGTTAATCTCATTTTATGAAATTAATGCTAAAATAATTGTCAGTATACCTACTAAACACATTTGTTTACATTGTTATACTCTTTGTATAATACTTATTATTATAAATACCAACATGGAACTATCATTTATTCACAACGGTATTTTGTTATTAACTATCACTTCCTGCGAGTTTGCTAAATTTTGTAAATATACGATAAGGAAATAAAAATTAACTAATATTTATGTATTTTATTCACCCCTCATTATTATTGCTTGTGTTACGAGTGGGTTCATCACAATCCCGGATCACGAGTAATTATTACTAGATAACTGCACAAGAAATACGTAGGTACTATGTAATAACGCCCTAATGCACAAGTGGTTTAGTGAATATCCATGAGACTTGGATTCGATGCCCAGTCAAGTTAGTAAAATACTAATAGCAGCCGTGGTTGTCTACTTCTCAGAATGCATTATATTCTACGTTTTCCTCATTGATTTTTGTATGCAAAAACTTAGTTGTGTCACAAGTTTACAACTTAGCTATTGTCAATAGAGAAGTTGAATTTTCTATTATTTATGTCTCTGCATATCATCGATTCCAGGAGTGATTATCTTATGTAAGGAAGAATATACATAGAATAGAACACCGCAACGCCAACCATCTAAGTCTACCTAAAACCTCCATAAACAAAAAAAGCTATGAAACCATGGGGGGGTTTGGCCTGCTCCGGTACCCTCACTCACTCGGCGTGACAACAATTAGTATTGCTTCACGCCGGTTTCCTGTGAGGCCATGGTATCACTCCGGTCGAGCCGGCCCATTCGTGTCGAAGCATGGCTCTCCCACGGAGAATTAAATAGATTAAGTATCCATTGCCTAAACTTAAAAGATTGTACCACAGCTAGTAATAGAAAGGTTTAAAGATGGTTATTGCCTAAATCGATGCAATAGATAAAATCTGGTCAAATGGAATCTTCTGTATCCTTTGGCAAGCGCCAGAACTTCAGCCAGCTCCCTGGCGGCCGGCCAGCACTACAGGCTACATACAGTGAGTTCCGGAGGTAATTGCCTGAGCGCATTTAGATAATAACTCAAAAATACGTTTCTTAAAGACATCATCGAAATGAACTCTAAAATAACTGGAGAAAACGTAACGTCATAAAAATGCAATTAGACGCTTTCAAAAGCTCCTAAAGTGTTACGAGTAATGGTTAGTAGATAGGTATGAAAATCCCTGTAGTTTCAGGCTCTGCAATAATTAATAAATAAACTGTTTTAAAATAAGTTAATCTAGTTATAAATTTTAAGCAAGTGGCATTCTCAGAATTATAATAATACGGTGAAAAGGCTTTTTGAGATCTCATAAAAAAACGAATTTGTTTTAGTCCTAATTAACTACAGATAGATCTACAGGGTGGAATTTTGTAATGCCACCTGAAGAAAACATTCCTTTATTTTTGAAAAGAAATAAAACTGCATTCAAAGAAGCTTGCTACACCGCACCGGGAAACAAACCAATTAAAAATGTTAAAAAATGTACATCCTGTATTTTTATTGCATCGATTCTTCACAAAAAATCTTAAATTATTGTAATTATTTACAGAAAATTGTATGGTATAGTTATTTAATTTTTAGCGTTAAGAGTCGCATCTTAAACTAATTATAATTTTAACCCTATACTTGGCAACGACGGTTTTGGTTAATATTTGTGATTTACATTATAAATATTGGATTTATGAGGAGTAAAAATCATGTAAAAAATACGAAAAAAAATCTTAGATATGTAGTTTTGGAAATATAGTATGTATCTTTAAGTGCACATTGCCAGCTTTGTAGCAAATTAAGACATGGTTTATTTGTTAGTAGAAATTAGTTATTTAAATGAAAATTACTATAAAACCTTAAGCTATTCCTTATTTGAAAAATAAAAAATAAATATCTTTTACAAAAAACTGAAAACAAAGTAAAAAAAACACTTCAAAGTCTGTAACGCCTTGCAAGTATAGCTGCATTTGGATGTATGAGAACCACTCCATCAGCGTCGTTGGTGTACCTCCTGAACCTCAGACCCCTCTTACCATCCAGGAGAAGCAAATGCAGATAGAACACATGGGAATCTTGCAAGACCATTAAAGAAATACGAGGGGTATTGATGCCAACTGGTACCGAACTGTGTTCACGTCTTTGATTGAAGATAATTAGATATCCAACTTACAGTGGAAACGCAAGATAGTGGAAATGGATATCTGGCTGGAACTCTCAGGGAAACTATGCAGCAGTCGAACTGGCTAAAATTCTTCAATCACCAGCTCTATAACCAGAAGCATGAAGCAGCCTGGACAGGCTGCTCGCTTTTTGGGGTGATTTGGGTTGGTTGGAGTAGGAAGATAACCACCCAAGAGAACCAGGAGGCTAAGTGCAGCTTCTAATTCATCAGCTGAAGTGTCACCGCTTCTGACTTTTGACCTGGTTCGAGATTTTTGAACCATAACCAGCATTTTGCGCGCCTGATTTTGTTGCTGCAGCACTAAGTTGTCCAAAAAACAACGATTCTTTAGTAAATGAATTAAAACTCATATCAGTATATTATAATTTACAGCTTTAAATATTACTAATAACATATCCCTTTTTTATGCGATAAAATCTATGAAAAAATCATAAAATAAAGTCAACGAGAACCTGGCAATGTGTCTTTAAAGATACATTCAAAATTGAAAGTAAATTATTACGTATCTGACAATGTGCATTTAGGGATACATTCGGACAATCCGCATCGTACAAGAATAATTATACAAGTTTTGGGATGAAAAAACAGCACTATCATCAAGAAACATTTATTTACTATCCATATTACTACAAATAATCACCAATATTCTTTTAAAAAAACACCGAAAATAATAAAATTTATCAGCCGGTGCGTAGACGCCTGTCAAAGGTCTGACATTTTGCATATTACTGTCAAATCTGTGCAGCCTGTAGGGATTCTATACTGTGTAACACAATCTGTAGTATTTGGGCTAACGTTATATAAAAAAAACATTTGAAAATAGTTTTTGGTTTCTCCCCCATATTTTTGTTTTGGTCAACGTATCTTTAAATTCACAATGCCAAGAAAAGGGTTAAAATTGTATGGTATGGTGGTAAATTTTCGAAAATTTTTCGAGTCTGAATGCAGTTCTTTTTTTTTATAAAGGAATGTTCTTTGAGTAAAATCGTCTATCTACAGTATTAAGGGTACTTTCCCATCCAGGTAGCATTACAAAATTCCACCCTGTATAAATAAATCTTCTAACGCTATATTGAACAAAGGACAATGACCAAAAGTGGTCCAAATGTCCACCACTAATGAGACCTATATTGGCTTATAGTCCATTAAATAGAGATTAACTTTCAGTATGGGACGAAAAAAAAATAAGCTGTCAGTAAAAAGTTATGACCGTATGAAAAATTGTAGTAGTTTACGCGCTAATCTCAGGAACTACTGGTCCGATTTGAAAAATTATTTTTGTTATGGATAGCCCATTTATCAAGGATGGTTTTAGGTTATATAACATCATCCTACAACCAATAGGTGCGGAGCAGCGACCACCCGACCATAATTCCAATATTGTTGTCTTTCTTCTGAGCTTATTTTTTTTTTCTTTTAGCGAATATCTAACACGGCACACTAAACGACATGACATATCATGCATAGATTAGTCCAAAATGTGCGATGGATAGAATGATATCAAGAACATTTTTCGGTTGAAAAGGTAAAAAACATGACTTTTCATTCAGTCATAACTTTTTACTGACAGCATATTTTTGATTGCGGTTTGGTTATAATGAATCAGTATTTAGTAGACTATTTGACTATATAGGTCTCGTTAGTGGTGGACATTTGGACCACACTCCATACATTTTTGGTCATTGTCCTTTGCCATTAGTATATCTAGATTCTAGACTAGCCCCAGTAATTGGGCGACCGCAGACGGATCGCCGCCCGATGGCGCCCGTCACACGCCCGCTGCAGGGCTGACACCACGAATGACAGTGACATACCACCACTTAGTACCTCTATTCATGTATTATAGCCAGGATCTACGCTTACCACTGAGTGTCTACATGAAATAAATCAATAAAGACCATAATATTATGTAGTTATTATAATTATGAAGAAACGCTTGAGGAAAAACGAACAAAAAGTAAGTAATGGGCAATAATAAAATCAATCAAATAATGAAAATGAAACTGATCAGCAAGTATGTGACACTTTCAGCACCAAGAGGTAGTATAGACGGGCATAATAATTTACTGGAGCAGTTTCATCGAATGTCATAACGAAAACGCTACAAATGTAAAAAATTAAAATAATTTGTACTTTGTACCTGTACGTACTTTGTACTTGGTACTTGTACTTGGTACTTGTACTTGGTACTTGTACTTGGTACTTGTACTTGGTACTTGTACTTGGTACTTGTACTTGGTACTTGGTACTTGGTACTTGTACTTGGTACCACTTATAAACGTCAAAATGTAAATAATAAAAAAAGAAAAGGTAGCCCTTATGGGGCACTTTACATGTCTCCTTATCTTTTGGGCCCTACCAGCGCTTCGAGACAAACTAATATGGCAAGGAGAAGAAGCGCCGGAACAAACTCAAGTTGAAAAGTTTAATTGAAAATTTGAAATACTAGTTTTCGAAAATAATTTTAGCTAGTTATTACGTTGTGTCACCCCTAACGCCAGCCATTGTGTGGCATCCTAACAAATGGTTAGTGGAATCGTTTACAGAATGGTTAAATTATTTTGTCCCACTACATACTGGTAGTTACTATTGGCCATGATAACTCAGGGTAAAAACCTACAACTTCTACTTTAATTTTATTTGAAAAGAGAAATGTTTATTAAATTTAGTAACAAGTAAAAATTTAAACAATAATTTATCTTACAAAAACAAAGTAAATCTTGTGTTGAGAAGTAAATTTGATTCTCGAAGAAGTCCGAAATCTGAGTGCAAGCGATAAATCAATTTAGCGCGCGAAAAACTTTTGGCCGTTAAATTATCCGCACATTAGTTTTTTATCGAAGTCACGGGCGCGGGCGCGCGCACAGCGGGTAAGTCCAATTTAAAACTGAAAGATGTGTTACTCGTAATACCTACCAAGACTTAGTAATCCAGCTAGTAATCCAACATTTTCTAAGTTCAAAGTATGTTCTAAAAGACTTCGAAATGTTTCTACATCCTGCACCATCTTTTCTACATTACAGAAAAAAGCAAAAAACAACTTGAAGTCCAACCTCCTCGTACTAAATGACTTCGAAACTTTTCTAAGTTGTGCACCACCTTTGCTACATTCGATAGAAAAAGTGAAAAAAATTAGACCGTACTCTATTGTGCTAAGACTTCGAAATTATTCAAAGTTCTGAACTACCTTTTATACACTACAGAAAAAAGTAAAAAAACATTCGAAGTCCAATCTCCTTTTACTAAATGACTTCGAAATTTTACTACGCGGCTACTGACACTCCTGAACCACCTTTGCTACGTTCGAAAGAAAAAGCGAAAAATTTTAACGTTTTATTTGGTACTTGCACCTGGTACTTGCACTTGGTACTTGCACTTGGTACTTGCACTTGGTACTTGCACTTGGTACTTGTACTTGGTACTTGTACTTGGTACTTGTACTTGGTACTTGTACTTGGTACTTGTACTTGGTACTTGTACTTGGTACTTGTACTTGGTACTTGTACTTGGTACTTGTACTTGGTACTTGTACTTGGTACTTGTACTTGGTACTTGTACTTGGTACTTGTACTTGGTACTTGTACTTGGTACACAGGGTTGGCATGTTTAATACAACATGTTTTAAAACATGTTAAAAACACTGTTTAAAACCAATTTCAAATTAAAGTGTTTTTATAGTGTTTACATAGATTTAAAACAAGTGTTGAACAATGTTTAAAACATTAATATAAATGAATGGAAATAAAGATAAATGAATGTTTTGTGACTATTATACAGGGTGTTAGGTAAACGGTCATAAGTATAATAATATGAGCCGACACTAGTCCATGTTAACATTTGCAATATTATTATGGTACCTATGGTGAAGTCAGAAAATTGATATCATCATTTATATTATTTAATTTTCGTGATTTTATAAATTTTATTTTATACAGGGTGTCCCGTAATGTAACGTCAAGCCGGAACTGGGTGTTGAGGCAAGTTGTGCTGGTTATCAGAAAAATATAAAAAAAAATCTATGTGGCATATTTTAAAAATAATAGGCATTTAAAAAAAAACAAAAAATTCTACTCCAGGTGACGGTCCTTTTACTCGTGTTGCCACAAATCTTCACTTTTTCCACATTTTTTTTTGTTATGTAACCCTGAATAATGCTTTTCTAAATTGTTATCAAAATTACAAAACCAGCTGCTCCAACTTGGATGAAAAAAATACATTATTCCCAAAAAAAAATATCAAAATAAAAATTTTGCCTAGTTTAAACTGACTGTACTGAAAAAAAATTGTACTACGCGAGTGTGGCAAGTGACGTCATAATTTGGCGCATTTAGTAAGGATTCAAAAACACTGTAAAATCTTGCTGTAATTGTCGACAATTTTTGTTTATTGGAAATAATCGCGTTTTTAACTTTATCTACCTTGGTTAAAAATATTATTCTAATGTGCCCAAAATTCAAGTTTCTGGTTTAAGTGAGGTGGAGAAGCCATTTTAAAAGGTATGAGCGGGACGGAGAGGGCCATCTTACCAAGCAGGGATGTTATGGATATCCGTAACCGAAACTATCGGATATCCGAAATAAAAAAATGTCCATAACCGTAACCGAAACTGATTCAAAAGTTACGGATAGTTTCGGATAAATGCCAAACTGCAAAACTCTATGAAATTTGAAGTATACACGCCGCAGCTGCAATGCCGCGCTGCCGATTTCATAGTTTTGCAGTTTGCGGTTGCAGTTTGCGGTCTGCGGCCCGTCTTGGAATTGTACCTTAAATCTTAATATTTGTTACCAACTTGTCTGGCATTCGCTGGCACCATCTAATATGCCAGCCTGTTTTACCTTTATCATACATAGGTGTCGTCTTAGTTGGTACATAAAGTAGCTATGTGGGTCACGCTCACGCAGCATCTTGCTATTTGTATTATACCTACATTTTTGAAATTCTAATAATTCCGTAACCGAAATTATCCGAGACTTTCGGATAATCTGAAATGATTTTATATCCGTGACCGTAACCGAAACCGGTATAATTTATTCTAATATCCGTAACCGTATCCATAACCGAAACTTCATATCCTTGTTATCCCTGTTACCAAGTACAAGTGCAGGCAGAGCAGGTAGTAAAGGCGCGCGCGCACGGGTGACTTTTGTCACAGTATGTCAACTACTAATTACTGTTATGGTGACAAAAGTTTCTGTGACTGACTGTACGGTAGTCAGTCACAGAAACTTGAATTTTGGGCACATTAGAATAATAATTTTTAACCAAGGTAAATAAAGTTAAAAACGGGACTATTTCCAAAAAACCAAAAATTGTCGACAATTACAGCAAAAAATTACCAAGTGTTATACCATTTTGGAATCCTTACTAAATGCGCCAAATTATGACGTCACTTGTTACACTCGCGTAGTACATTTTTTTTTCAGTACAGTCAGTTTAAACTAGGCAAAATTTTTATTTTGAAATTTTTTTTGAGAATAATGTATTTTTTTCTTCCAAGCTGGAGCAGCTGGTTTTGTAATTTTGATAACAATTTAGAGAAGCATTATTCAGGGTTAAATACCAAAAAAAAAATTTGGAAAAAGTGAAGATTTGTGGCAACACGAGCAAAAGGACCGTCACCTGGAGTAGAATTTTTTGATTTTTTTTAAATGCCTATTATTTTTAAAATATGCCACATAGATTTTTTTTTATATTTTTCTGATAACCAGCACAACTTGCCTCAACACCCAGTTCCGGCTTGACGTTACATTACGGGACACCCTGTATAACATATGGTACTTGTACCCTTCAGAGTTTAAAAGTTTAATTGAAAATTTGAAATGCAAGTTTTTCGAAAATAATTTTTGCTAGTTATAACGTTTTGACACCCCTAAACGCCAGCCATTGTGTGGCATCATAACAAATGGTTAGTGGAATCGATTACAGAATGGTTAAATTATTTTGTCCCACTACATACGGGTAAAGTTACTATTGGCCACGATACGATAACTCAGGGTAAAAACCTACAACTTCTACTTTAATTTTATTTCAAAAGAGAAATGTTTATTAAATTTAGTAACAAGTAAAAATTTAAACATAATTTATCTTACAAAAACAAAGTAAATCTTATGTTGAGAAGTAAATTTTATTCTCGAAAGAGTCCGAAATCAGAGTGCAAGCGATAAATCAATTTAGCGCGCGAAAAACTTTCGGCCGTTAAATTATCCGCACATTAGTTTTTTATCGTAGTCACGGGCGCGGGCGCGCGCACAGCGGGCAAGTCCAACTTATAACTGAAAGATGTGTTACTTGTAATACCTACAAAGACTTCGTAATCCAGCTAGTAATCCAACATTTTCGAAGTTCAAACTATGTTCTAAAAGACTTCGAAATGTTTCTAAATCCTTCACCACCTATGCTCCACTACAGAAAAAAGTGAAAAAAAAAATTTTGAAGTCCAATCTCCTTGTACTAAATGACTTCGAAATTTTTCTAAGTCCTGCACTGCATCATCCTTGCTACATTCAATAGAAAAAAGTGAAAAAATTTATGTCAAACTCGATTTTACTAAACGACTTCGAAATTTTACTACGTCCTGAAACTCATCCTTAAAATAATTTGTACTTGGTACTTGTACTTGGTACTTGTACTTGGTACTTGTACTTGTACTTGGTACTTGTACTTGGTACTTGTACTTGGTACTTGTACTTGGTACTTGTACTTGGTACTTGTACTTGGTACTTGTACTTGGTACTTGTACTTGGTACTTGTACTTGGTACTTGTACTTGGTACTTGTACTTGGTACTTGTACTTGGTACTTGTACTTGGTACTTGTACTTGGTACTTGTACTTGGTACTTGTACTTGGTACTTGGTACTTGGTACTTGGTACTTGGTACTTGTACTTGGTACTTGTACTTGGTACTTGTACTTGGTACTTGTACTTGGTACTTGTACTTGGTACTTGTACTTGGTACTTGTACTTGGTACTTGGTACTTGTACTTGGTACTTGTACTTGGTACTTGTACTTGGTACTTGTACTTGGTACTTGTACTTGGTACTTGTACTTGGTACTTGTACTTGGTACTTGTACTTGGTACTTGTACTTGGTACTTGTACTTGTACTTGGTATTTGTAAAAAGAAATATATCTATTAGTACCAAGTAAACCATAATAATTTATTTTACAAAACCAAACTAAATCTAGTGTTGAGAAGTTTTGATAGTCGAAATCGAAAGAGTCCGAAATCTAATCCAACATTTTCTAAAATTCAAACTGTTTCTAAAAGTCTTCTTTTTTGCTACACTATAGAAAAAAGTAATAAAAAAATTTTAAGTCCAATCTCCTTGTACTAAATGAGTTCAAAATTTTTCTAAGTCCTGCACCATCCTACTTTCGATAGAAAAAGTGAAAAATTTTCAAAGGCCAAACTCTATTGCTAAATAACAAAGAACTTCAAAAAAAATTTAAGACCTGCAACACCTTTGCTACATTCGATAGAAACAGTGAAAAAATTTAATTTAAAGTCTCTATTGTGCTAAAAGACTTCGAAATATTTCTAAATCCTGCACCACCTTTGCTACACTCAATAGAAAAAGTGAAAATTTTTCAAAGGCCAAACTCCATTGTACTAAATAACAAAGAACTTCAAAAATGTTTCTAAGTCCTGCACCACCTTTGCTACATTCGATAGAAAGAGAAAAAATTTAAGTCCCTACAACTCTATTGTGCTAAATGACTTGGAAATTATTCTAAGTCCTGAATACCTTTAATACACTACAAAAGAAAGTAAAAAAAATGCGGAGTCCAAACTCATTTTATTCTAAACGACTTCGAAATTATTTTAAGTCCTGCACCACCTTAGCTACATTCGATAGAAAAAAGTGAAAATAAAGTCCAAACTCAATAAACGACTTCTAAATTATTCTAAGTCCTGCACAACCTTTGCTAAACTTAATAGAAAAATGTAAGAAATTTTCTAAGTCCAAGCTCCATACTAAATGACTTCAAATTTTTTTAAGTCCTCAGTTTCCAGTCCCTAAGCGGTTAATGTGTTTGGAAATTCGGCTAAGTATGTCCTGTTCACCTAAGCATGTCTAGCTCGATGTTCCCTCGTCAGTCCTGTCTCTCCTGTCAATAGAAGTCTACTATATCACCAAGTTTCCGCTGCTGCTGAGGCGCCGCCCATCAGCAGGCGTGCCCCAGGCGCCGCGGGCAGCCGAGATTTACAGCCCAGTCGGGAACACGCTTTACGAATGTTTGACTTGCCGCCATATCGCTACATACGCGTTATACGACCAAGAGATACCGTGCTTTATACGAGTAGTGCGATGACGCAATGAAATTAAACCTCACATTAAAACAGTGACGACACAGTAAGTACCCTCAAAAAAAAAAAAAAACAATATTTTAAAAATTAGACAGTTGAAATAAAAACTGACTTACCCATTTCCTTCTGGTCGCGAAAAACGCGAACTCAGCTAAAGAAGGTACCTACCTGGAAAACAAAAAAAAAAGTTTAAATGAAGGTAGGCAAGATATAAAAAAGTATCTAGGGAAAAAATAATTGAATGAAATAAATGGTCCGTTTTTTCTAAGATATCTTTCAATCAAGCTCATAGAATTTAATTTGAAATAAATCTATTACAGCAGCAAAATCTACTTGCGTAGGTAGGTACCTACCTCACTATGAAAAAAAAAATTGTAGGTAGGATGAGTTTATCGGAATAGTTGCTTATCTCACATTAATAAGAGCATGTAGTATAATTCAAACAAATTACGCATACCTACCTTTCAAAAGAATCCCTCGTGAGCCACTATGAATGCTGAGTTGACTGCCACGCCCGCACTGTGACATGGCGATATCTGTAACAAATACGTTTCCTTTAGCTGCACGTTCACCACAATAAATGTCTCCATAAATCTCTCGCCATCGAATAGCGATAAAAAGAGCAGATTTTATTTACTTGACGGACTCAGACGCCCCGGCGACAACGCGGGCGTCACTCTGCCAACCTACCTACATTTTGCCGTTCTATGAAAAAGAAAATGTTAAATCATACAATAAGCACAAATACTGATCATTGTGAATTGAGACACACTTGTTAGAAAAACCAAATAAAAATACTGGCCACGCCTAAATTAAGTACTGCATAAGCTGCTAAACAAAAATGGCGGAAAGGAAAAAAAAATTTGCAGGAAATTCCAGCCCTGTATTACTCGTAGATATATCGGATTGTATTTCTGTGGTTTAGATGCCTACACAATTACTTACATAAAATAAAATATTAAAGACAGAAATGAAAATTAAAGCAATAATGAACACTTACCAAAATATCTTCGACTAGGCGTTGTCCTCCGTGCTTTAGACATACTCTCTAATCTGTGCCTCCGTGCGTCTGCGGATGCAAGGTGAAAGTGAACGATTTCAATCGCGTCATCGCGTGATATATCACGTGATCAGAACTAACTTCCGTCGGAAAAAGATGTGAAATAAGCAAGCTTTAAAATATTTTTTAAATCCTCTAAAATAAGAGATTTAACATAAATACTCACTTTTAAACGTATTATTAAATATTTATTGTAATTAACGTAATTACTAATAGATGGACTGATTTATTATTTACTTTTTCAAAATAATAAGCCAGTCAATGACCATCGCTCCTCTACCATAAAATATTTTTATAAAACTTCAATAATATAAGTGTAACATAATTACTCAACTTTAAATGTATTATTATTTAATAATTGTAATTAACGTCACTACTATAAAATTGTATGATTTATCATTTACTTTTCAAAATAAAAAGCCAGTCAATGATCATCTCTCCTGTACCATAAAATATTTTTATAAAACCCCAATCCAGACGGTTTAAGTTTAACATAATTACTCAACATTAAACGTATTATTAAAATGAAATAATAATTACAATTCACGTAATTACTATAAATGGACTGATTTATCATTTACTTTTTCAAAATAAAAAGCCAGTCAATGACCATCGCTCCTCTACCATAAAATATTTTTATAAAACCTTAAAACCCCAATAATATAAGTGTAACATAATAATTACTCAACTTTAAACGTATTATTAAATAATAATTGTAATTAACGTAACTACTTTAAAATTGTATGACTTAACATTTACTTTTTCAAAATAAAAAGCCAGTCAATGACCATCGCTCCTCTACCATAAAATATTTTTATAAAACCCCAATAATACAAGTCTAACATAATTAGTCAACTTTAAACGTATTTTTAAATAATAATTGTAATTAACGTAACTACTTTAAAATTGTATGACTTAACATTTACTTTTTCAAAATAAAAAGCCAGTCAATGACCATCGCTCCTCTACCATAAAATATTTTTATAAAAGCCCTTTAATATAAGTGTAACATAATTACTCAACTTTAAACGTATTATTAAATAATAATTGTAATTAACTTAACTACTATAAAATTGTATGATTTATCATTTACTTTTTCAAATTAAAAAGACAGTGAATGACTCAGATTAACAGATTTAAACAAAAAAAACATTCGGAGGCGTTTGGCGAAAAATAGCGTTAGCTAGAGCTAGTAAGTAAAATTGCGTCCTTTTAGCGGTAAGTGCTATCACTGTAAAAAATGTATAGGAAACGTCACTTTTGAAGTTTAGCAAACGTTTCCTAGCCGAAAACATGTTAAAGTTTCCAGCGGTTGCCATGGCAATCGCCATTTTGTTAACAATTTCTAACAAGTGCTATTTTCCGCCAAACGCAGCCATCATGTCCGAGGAATAAAAAAAAGCTTTCGCCACTTTCGCCTGCGCACTTTTCGAACGCGCAAAATTCAAAATTCGAATCACTTGAAACTTTATGGTTTTTTCCTTGCGCGTTTGTGTGCCAGTGACGTATGAAAAATATAATAGTGTTATTTAATCTGTATGACTGGCACCACACTGAACACCTAATCGCGAATGAAAATTCGTATCTTCATTTTACCAGTAAAATGTAATAGGTACATCAATAAAATAATTTAGACTAAAAGACTTAGAACAAATTAAACACAGTCACAGAACCTAACAGTGCAATATAAAAAAATAATTGGCCGTATGGTATGTATACCCAAAGCCGTAAAACTTCTATTAAAAAAAACACTGAACACCTGATGTGAATGTAATTAATTTGTATTAAATTAACTATTGGAATAGTGCAGTGTTTATTATTAAGTTAATGAAGTTTGCGTGTATTGGGTAGTGCAATTAGAATTACGTGCAGACACTGAGTTGCAAAGTTTCGAAGGAAAACATTGTACAGTAAGTACTACATTGTACGGTACGACAGATTTGGAAAAGATTTTCGAACTACTACTTTTATGTGTACTTATCCATCGCATTTGGCGGCAGGTCTATCTATTTTGGAGGAGAGTTGAGAAACCGCTGCAGCGCTGCGAAGTGCAAACTTATTATAATTTACTGCTCCTGCGAATATTAGTTGATCAAGAATTTTGGTTCTTGGAGTAGCTTCATATGTAAGTACATACCTATTGTTTTATTTAATACATTAATTTATGTGGAAAATTGTCACCATCAGTAGGAATCTACCTCGCAGACTACAGACTTTTAGTCGGCCGATAGTTAGACCCGATTCTAATTGTATATGAATCGGCCGATGTAATGTGCGCACTTTCATACATGGACCCATTTATGCAAACAAGAACCAACCCACAGCAAGGTGGTTTCGAGAAAACGAGACTTTTGTAAACAAATGTTGCAAAATGCGTACATAATATATTAATGAATGATTACTTGTTAATCTTATGTGGGATACTGCAGCCTATCTAGGAATATCAGATTTATAAATTTTATAAAGTTATAATATAAAGTAAATCGTTAAAAACCGGTTGGTTCTTTCTTGCAAAAACATATTTTGTTGCTTAGTTCCTTCTTGCAAAACGGATGTAAGATTTCTTGTTGAGATATTTGGTAAATAACACGGCCCCTAGTCCCCGGCGGCCCCCCTATCCTGGGAGGTGCTAAGAATCACCGGATAATACCAGGCTACCAACTCCGAAGACCTCTGGCCAATCTTTAACACTCGCACACTGTGGACTGACATGAGGCTCGCCGAACTCGAGGGAGAACTGAGCAGGTTGCGGTGGGATATCGTAGGATTATGTGAAGTCCGAAGAGAGGGGGAGGACACCATAATCCTCAAATCTGGAAATCTGCTCTATTTCCGGGAGGGCGACCAGCAGTCCTAGGGTGGTGTCGGGTTTATCGTCCACAAGTCCCTTGTCAACAACGTGGTCCAGATCGAGAGTGTTTCGGCGAGGGTAGCGTACCTTATACTCAGAATCACCAAACGGTATTGGCTGAAGGTCATACAGGTATACGCACCGACCACGGAACAGCCCGACGACGAAGTGGAGAATATGTACATATGAGGATCTTTTCAGAGCCATACATAGCATCCGGTCCCATTTTACCGTTATGATGGGGGACTTCAACGCGAAGCTGGGTAAACGAACCGATAATGAGCTGAAAGTGGAGCTATTTGGGTACGGAGAGAGGAACGCAGGTGGCCGACTGCTGGCTGGCTTTATGGAGTGGGAGAGCCTCTTTATGATGAACTCCTTCCTCAGGAAGCCAAAGCAAACAAAGTTGACATGGCGGCATCCTAATGGCGCTATAAAAAATGAGATCGACTTCATCTTGTTGACGAAGAAGCATAATATATTCAATGATGTCTCTGTGATCAACTCGGTCAAAACAGGAAGTGATCACCGAATGGTAAGAGGCACATTAAATATCAGACCCAAGCTCGAGAGGCGTCGACTGATGAAGTCTACGCTCCGCCCAGCGCCCTTCCAACTAAAACCCGAAAGCTTTCAGCTCGAGTTGCAAAATCGTTTCGAATGCCTAGGAGACTGTGAAAATGTGGACGAATACAATGACAGGTTTGTAAAAATTGTCCAAATGACCAGTAGTGTGGACAATTGGGTCTAAGTTCTTTAAAACCCGTCGTTTAAAAGGAACCAAAAAGATCTCTGACCTCACCAATAAACTTACGGAAGAGAGACGAAACTTGGTTCTGCAGTCCTCTGAAGATGCTGCTCAGTATCGGCGTCTTAACAGACAGAACTCCAAATCTTTGACTCGCGACCTACGCCAATAGTCCATACTGATTAACAGCCCGACCCAACACTGACTGACAAAAGTCTGTGGTCTGCAGCTAGGCTAATTCTATGTTTTATGGATCGCGTCAGAACACACGTAAAATAACTAAAGGTGCCGCGACACGTCACTTTCTGTGTACATACGTAGGTAGCTATTTCAATGAAATACTTTCAGACGACGTGTCGACGAATGGTTTTTTATAGAAATACATTGAAACTAGTAGTGTCGCGACGACACGTCGTCTGCTTCTGCTGCGTGCAGTCGGCTACGAACTTGCACCTTAAAAAGGGTAATTTACATTATGCGGGAAATTACCCAAGCCAAGTCAATGTGAACACAAACCGACAGTGGGGTGGGGAACAGGGGATGAAAATCATTCATTTTTCATCCCCACCCCACTGTCGGTTCAGTTTCAAACCAACGCATGTAACCGGCGTGCACGATGGCGATGGCGATGGCGATCAGACCTAAACACATTGATAACATATTTCTTGTAGCTCGAGTGGAATTGATCTACGAATATGTAGGTAACTACTTAACGTGTTTCTTTTTATTCAAATTAAACCATCGGACGTCGCAGCGCCACATATCACTATAGGAGTAAAGTTAGGTTAGTAAGCCCTGCTCAGGGAAATGTAGCAAATAACTAATATTGTATAAATTTTGAAACAAAGACTTGGCAAACGGGTCAATGGATATTGAGCCAAGTTTTATTACATCATCTCCTTACTTTTATCATATCGGGGGTCATCGGACGATAATGCCGCGAGTGGGGCGCTCGTGAAATTTTATAATCCTCGCGATGGGCTCCATTTTTGATGCGGCGCCCGAGGCCTGAGAGGCAGCACTTCACTTCTTACATCATGGTACTGAGCTTTAAGGGTTCCGTAAGCGGTTGCGATGTCAATGCCGATACATGCCATCTTTCCGTAAAACGTCTTTTGTTTTTTTTATATTTTCCTCTTTATCTATCTAATTTTCCCGTATTTGAAAAACATGTTGGCGTTATTAATATTTTATAAGATTTTAAACATCCTGCGCCTTTATGCTGTCGTCCGGTCCACCTTGTGTGTGGATGCTGCGTTTTCCAGTACTTACGTGGCCTCCACTCCAGAACCTTGCTGCCTCATCTCAAGCCGTCAGTTATGCAAAGGCTATGAGCCCTGCCCATTGCCATCCATCCATCCATCGGGCTAAGTATGTCAGCGACTTTCGTTCGTTTACGGATCTCTTCATTTCTGATTCAATCTCGTAAAGAAACTCTATTTTAATAATTATTAATTAATACATATTTACAAGAAACAATTAGTAGCGAAATATAATGATACATTTCCGCCACGAATCGACTATGATAGACTGTAACTTTACGTGCCGGTAATGTATTAAATAACCGAAGAAAAATTGCTATTGCTAATGCAAAAGTTACAAATGATAGCGAAATAACGAGCAAGTTTGTTCAGTAACAGCAGTAATTAATAAAAACCATTGCTTCTTGCTAATAGGGAAGTTGCGAACGCTACGATAACAGTTTCAAAGTTTCGCCTAATGACTTTGATTGGTAGCAGTTCATTAACTGAAACAAAAATAAATTTCGTTTCGCTAGTGAAATTAATATTCTCTTTACAACAGTCGATATTCTACATTATGTACCTACTTACTACTTTATAATATTTATTTATCTACTTCATTATTTGTTTAGACGATTCTTCAAACTTTATAGGTAGGTACAAACTAGTATATTCAGGGAAGAAAGTCGTACCTATAGGTGTACCAGAATCTCATGGCAAACAAAAATATTGGAAAAGTGTGTTTTTCATATGGCAATTGTCTATGGTTTAATTGTCACCTGTCAAAGAAAATTATGAAATCTGTCAGCCGCTGCAATAATTTTGTAATCTCTTCTTGACTATTTGTTATTTTTGTGAAAAATTCGAAAAAGCTCAAGCAAGTCATATTGTTTACAATTTGAATTGTAAAATAAGGCATAATTCAAAGTCAATCTTTGATTCTAAAGCGCGTCGTCGAGTTGACAGTAAGTTGGACTGAAATGTTTTGATACATTTAGTTTATTACCCAACTGCGTCAGAAGGAGGGTTATGTTTTTTTATATTATTCTTACTTAATAGCTGCTTTATCGGGGTTTTCAGGTATATCTTACAAATTGGTGCAGAGAAATGGTCAAAATGTTATGACCATGTAAAGAAAATTGAAAAAGATTTCATCAAGCAAGATTGAATAATGGAGAAGTTTCCAATTTTTTTTCTTTTAAATAAACTTGAAATAAATATAAGTAAAACTAATAATAATTGTAAAAGAATCGTGAAAATATATCTACCAATAAATAAGTTACAGGGCCCTAAAGTTGCGCATAACTATTCACGCCATTTTGATCGGTGTATTCACGACAGTCATTCGGAGTACAAACAGTAAATCACCCCTGATCCAGTGCTGTTGACAGATCCATTTTTTTTTTTAAATCTAGCAGTTTTTAATTTTTCAGCTAGGGTCAGTGGCGGCGTAGCATGGGTTGGCACCCGGGGCGATCACCCCCCCCCCCCCCCCCGTCATAAGTCCTAAGGCACCCCCTGCCCCCCAGGATTTTGGGGTTACCTACCGATTCGAAGATTGAAAGACAATCGCACCCCCCGTATCATGAGATAGACCGCAGACTTGTCATGCATATGCGCTAATCAGTATAAATTTGCGCGACTTGTGTCACCCCCTGAGGCTTGGCACCCGGGGCGGACCGTTTATTCCAATTTCCCCAGTATTGCTCTCAACAAAGTTTATTTTCCCTATTTGCCATGAGATTCTGGTACACCTATACCTATTTCAGATTTTGTAACGTTTCATCTCATAGGTATTCAGCATTCGATCTGTCAACGACATCACAGGAAAAAGAACGTAAATTTTTCATGCAAGAGAAATGTAACACAACATACCTACGTGCGTGACCCAGTCGCTGGAGTCTTTGTATCAAAGGCGCGCGGACGCTTATTCTAATTCACCGCACGCCCTTACAAGTGGACCCATTTATGCAAACAAGAACCAACCCACAGCAGGGTGGTTTCGAGAAAACGAGACTTTTGTAAACAAATGTTGCAAAATGCGTACATAATATATTAATGAATGATTACTTGTTAATCTTATGTGGGATACTGCAGCCTATCTAGGAATATCAGATTTATAAATTTTATAAAGTTATAATATAAAGTAAATCGTTAAAAACCGGTTGGTTCTTTCTTGCAAAAACATATTTTGTTGCTTAGTTCCTTCTTGCAAAACGGATGTAAGATTTCTTGTTGTGATATTTCTAAAAATTAAAGTCATTCTATATAAAATATAGTTTTTAATGCCATTTATTAGATAGTGAATCATTATCTTTCATTTAATATGAAAATTATACGATGGAATCACGAACCCTTAAAACTAAAATCACTATTATTATCGTCTTCTACCTCAAAATTGATAGGCCCGGTAAAACCGTCGATATCGTCTTCTATGTTGCTACTTTTCAGGGTTTTGAAGAAATCGTGTGTGTTGTTTTGGCATAAGATGCAGAATAATTTTAACATTCTGTTAGTTTAGCCTCAGATATAGCTTTTCTTGTAGGCTAAAGTGAATCCATATCACTTTTGGTTATCACGGCCCTGCTTCTGATATTTTTCTGTACATTAACTTCTTTTGCCGTGTGGGGACGGCCATAAATAATAGGTACTCGTCCCCACCGCCAACAGGAGTCGTGTCGTAAGAGGCGACAAAAAGCCCTGCAGCGTCCACAAGTTCCTTGTCAACAACGTGGTCCAGATCGAGAGTGTTTCGGCGAGGGTAGCGTACCTTATACTCAAAATCACCAAACGGTATTGGCTGAAGGTCATACAGGTATACGCACCGACCACGGAACAGCCCGACGACGAAGTGGAGAATATGTACATAAATGAGGATCTTTTCAGAGCCATACATAGCTCCCGGTCCCATTTTACCGTTATGATGCGGGACTTCAACGCGAAGCTGGGTAAACGAACCGATAATGAGCTGAAAGTGGAGCTATTTGGGTACGGAGAG
This sequence comes from Ostrinia nubilalis, assembly GCF_963855985.1. Taxonomy (NCBI): domain Eukaryota; kingdom Metazoa; phylum Arthropoda; class Insecta; order Lepidoptera; family Crambidae; genus Ostrinia; species Ostrinia nubilalis. The sequence goes on along the minus strand of NC_087088.1, from coordinate 19,126,821 downwards.
AGGAACGCAGGTGGCCGACTGCTGGCTGGCTTTATGGAGTGGGAGAGCCTCTTTATGGTGAACTCCTTCCTCAGGAAGCCAAAGCAGACAAAGTTGACATGGCTGCATCCTAATGGCGCTATAAAAATGAGATTGACTTCATCTTGTTGACGAAGAAGCATATATTCAATGATGTCTCTGTGATCAACTCGGTCAAAACAGGAAGTGATCACCGAATGGTAAGAGGCACATTGAATATCAGACCCAAGACTGATGAAGTCTACGCTCCGCCCAGCGCCCTTCCAACTAAAACCCGAAAGCTTTCAGCTCGAGTTGAAAAATCGTTTCGAATGCCTAGGAGACTGTGAAAATGTGGACGAATACAATGACAGGTTTGTAAAAATTATCCAAACGACCAGTAGTGTGGACAATTGGGTCTAAGTTCTTTAAAACCCGTCGTTAAAAAGGAACCAAAAAGATCTCTGACCTCACCAATAAACTTATGGAAGAGAGACGAAACTTGGTTCTGCAGTCCTCTGAAGATGCTGCTCAGTATCGGCGTCTTAACAGACAGATCTCCAAATCTTTGACTCGCGACCTACGCCAATTTAATACAGACAGTATAAAAGAAGCGATTGAGCGTAACAAGAGCTCTAAAGTATTCGCAAGAGATCTGCCTGTTGGATCTGCAAGGCGAAGACCGAGGATGGCAGAGACATCTCGTTGGGGTCTGAGTTATTGGAAGAGGTTGAGAAGTTCTACGGACGGAAGATACGGAACGTACAGAAGTTGTACGTACACCTGTCACAAATCTAGCCGAAGACCCAAGAGCTAGATTGACCCGACACTATACCGAAGATATCCCGGCTGTACGAGATTAGAATGGCTCTCAAACAGCTGAAAAACAACAAGGCACAGGATGATGCTGATGATGGAATCACGGCTGAGCTTCTGAAAGGAACGCCGGTACTAAAGGCTCTTCAGAAGCTGTTTTATTCCGTCATCCTCGAGGGAAAAACGCCTACGGCATGGCACGGAAGTGTGGTGATACTCTTCTTCAAAAAAGGCGACAAAACTTTTTTGAAGGATTATAGACCCATCTCACTTCTGAGCCATGTCTACAAGCTGTTTTCGAGAGTCATCACGAATCGTCTCATTCATGATCTGTCAACGTCGTTATTTCGTTTCGAAGAACAGGCTAAGGTCGTAGATCATACTGCCTCGTCTCATCTCTTTATTTTTTCTTGAGTAGAGTTTTAAAATGCATAAATTTATTATTCAAATCATTTTATGTTAAAGGTACCAACGCAACGATAAGAACGGATTTTTTATTTTTAAATAAAGCTTAATTTTAACACTATTAAGAACTATGCTACATGGAACTTTTATTTTCGTGTAAATACTGCGGAAATTTGCGAGACTAAGAACTATGCTATATGGTTCCTTCAAGACTAACCTAATTTGCATTATTCAAACAAGAACAAAACTCTTTGGTTCTGTTTATTTATAAAAAAAATTGTAACTATTTTTGCTAAATGGAACCAACCAACATTGGTTCTGGTTTGCATAATTAGTTTAATTAAGTGTTTAGGTACCATGCTGTTTAGTTCTTTATAGTTTTTTAAAAGTTGGCCAAAGCGGGTTGGTTCCGCAAGTGACAGTGCTGTATCTCTGTTGTTAGTCGTTGTAAAGGAACCAAATTTTTTTACAAGATAGAATGCGTTATTTGAGCGCCATCTATGTACTTAACTCAATTTCACTCAAACTGTGGGTTGGTTCCCGTTTGCATAAATGGGTCCAAGTGTCCTTTACCTTACCCAAGCCCAAACTTCAAAAGCCCGCCGCATTCTTAAAAAAAACTTTTCTTGGACATCCCCAATTAAAACTACACCTTAGATCCTTGCTTTAAAGTTAGAATCAGAATTTCAGTGTGCAAAATAGCGGTTGACAGGCGACGCATGCGCGATGGCGTCGTCGGCCATTTTCAGGAAACCAATACAAACAAACAGGCCGTGTGTACACACAGGCTCCTGTCAGTCGAATAGTAGGAAGGATGCGGGTGTGCGCGTGCGTGGCGCTGCGACTGTCTGAGTGGGATGCTGGGTTGGGCCGGGTTCACATTGGAGACAATATTTTCAGCTTTGCATTGTACTTACCTATTGATAACTGGATTAATGACTGCAAAAATTTATTCTCAAAACTGAGCAGTTTATTCTATGGAGACCAATCGGAATTATAAACTTCATCAATTATTATTTATGATACAATTCGGAAGAAATTGGGAAATGGATCAATTTTGTACACAATTTCGCAAATGTTAGGTAGGTAAAACGTTTACTTCAAGCCATTATCTATGTTACGGTCAAAGTGATAAATGTGAAAATTATGAATAATCGCCGGTTATTATGAATAATTACCGCATGATTTGGTTAATGTGATTAATATGAGGTCATTTATGTGTGTATAAAACTAAATAGGCGGCTTAGGGGTGGCCCAAGGGCCACCCCCGCCGCACCATAACCTATTTTTCACTTTAAATCAAAACATTATGTTATAGGCATCATGAAAAAGTAATATTATGCAAGAAACATTCCAAACTCATTATGCCAAATTATATTAATATATGATATCAAAACGTTCAAAAGTTTGGCTGTACACGAGCACGTACACAAGATGTTGTTCTCTTTTAAGAAATTTGTTAGTACTAAGGTTGAATTATTAAATAATCACTGTTAAATGTGATTAATTTATCACTTTTACCGCGACTGTCGGTAATTATTCATAATAACCGGTTATTATTAATAATTTTCAATTTATCACATTAACCGTAATATCTATACTTATAATAAATCTGTAGAGAGGTCAATTCTGTACATGGAATATATTTTCAAAATAACTATCAGGGGGTGATTAGTGATCGATCGATACTGATGCCAACAATGCAATCAGTAAAATTTTTGTCTGTCTGTCTGTCTGTCTGTCTGTCTGTCTGTCTGTCCGTCTGTATGTTCCTTATAGAAACAAAAACTACTCGACGGATTTTAACGAAACTTGGTACAATTATTCTTCGTACGCCTGGGCAGGTTATAGTATACTTAGTAATTCCCACGGGAACGGGAATTAGCGGGAAAATCCTTTTGTATGGTAAATCTAAACCGCTTAAGTTAGACACTTGAAATTTGGCATGCAGGTATCTTAGTAAACTTTAAGCTTAGTTACAACAGGATATTGCAAAATTCCCACGGGAACGGGAGTTAGCGGGAAAATCCTTTTGTATGAAAAAATCTAAACAGCGTAAGATAGATGAAAGGGGTAGAACCGGATCCACGCGTACGAAGTCGCGGGCGGCCGCTAGTCATTAATAAGGTTTTGTAGTGTAGGTATGTTAATTGTTAATAATGTCGATGTAAATGTTGTATACCTACCTACAATAATTTATTACCTTTACAAATGAACAAATATTTCACAAGAAATAATATTTCTAAGTAAGCGGTCAAATGAATCAATAGTTAGGCAATGATATTATATAATATCATTGTAGTTAGGTATTTGTTGTTATAAAAAAATGGCATGTAACAAAGCGGAAACTATGTCGTTCTGTAACGCGTTATCATAAAACACCCACAAAATCGACGACAATCAATTCGGAGCAGAAGAAATCGTCGATCACTAGTTATTTCTGAGCCTTCGCCAAAACAAATGGGCCAATCCAAGTGGAAGTGCGTCAACAAATTCGACCTTACCGCGCGGTCCAAAACTGCCAAACGCATCCCCTGAAACATTTACGCGATTTATTGTAGTGGCAGTGTGTGTGAACGCGGCCCTAGGTGTGACCTGACCTGGCGTGAGACTAGCACAGATTTAGTCAGCCTCGCGCCGCCACTGTCGGCGGGTGTCCGCGCGTCCGCAATCTTCCATCCCTCTCCCACAAACCCAAACTATCCATCGTGCGAAAGAAACGTGCAAAATAGGTATGTAATTAGAACCGTGCGGCTCGCAGGGTTAAAGTCTTCTGGAGTGTTGTGTTAATTAATACGCGCGTTGGTGGAGGGTTGTTTATGTCGTGCGCGGCTGTCCCCTGGGCCCTGTCAGCTGATGAGCCGGAATTGTTTGAGGTCCCCTGTAATAGCGCTGGGCAACTGGCGAGGGATTAGCCTGCAAGTTGAAGTTGTGGCTTAAACAATCAAAGACATTGTTTCTTTGTTGCAGTGTTCGGAAAGGGTTTCACAAGCGTAACTTGGGATTTAAACAAGCAAGTAAGTAAAAAAGTAATTTTCTCAATTTTAAGTTGTTACGTTTCTTGTATTTAGTATAGTTTATCCTAATAAATATTAATTAATTTTGCCCAATAATTTTTTTTTTATCTTAGATTCAAAAACATCAGATCTGATTTTAGTCATAATATTATTTGTATGGCTCAAATGATTTGCAAGTTGAAACAAACAACAAAATTTTGATGTAGGGATGTAGGTAGGTACATAATGTAACAAATAAAATCATCCCATAAACTAAATAAAGTTACCGACAAAAAAACAGGCTGAGTTGCACCACCTAACTTAACCGTAACTTTAACGATAAACAGTGCTTTTTATATGGAGTTTGACAGATTTTTTAAAGTTGTAAGTAGACCTGTATAACATGTAGGTACATTATTTGCTTATGCGCTTCTACAAGTCTACAAACATTTCATAACGGTTAGGTACAACTACATAACTACTTAGGTACAACCACCAATATGTGACGTCATTAAAGTCCCTTAACTTTCTACTTGTACCTACCTACTCTTGTTGAATGTAGAAGAGAAAACAGTTGTTGTGCTTAATTTTCCATTATAGGTACCTACAATATACTCGTATTTAAGCCCACGCTTTATTTTAATGATAAAGTTTGTTGTATACTTAAAACGCACTCACACTGAATTTGTGCTGAATTGTAAACCAGCTGCTATTCAACTTATTTTCATTTGACTATTTATAGGGATTTGGCTATTTTCGACCAAACAAGTGTAAATATTAATCTCAGAATAAATCGTCAGTTAATCGACATTTTTACATATTTCCCATACTAAAACTGTCAATGTGCCAGTTATACCACGAGTTATTCTCGGATAGAAGTTTGGTCGAATCGGCCCTCAGACGAATAACATAATTTCTCGTAGACACGAGCTGGAGCTGCTACGATCTTTCGTAGTTTGCTACAGCAAGCCAACCATCACTTAGCCAAGTAGTATTTGCCGTAGCATCGTAGTCACCATCTTAGCTCTCGCCAGTGTTCTTGCAGCAGTTATAACTTTGCACTTTTGCTACTGAAGAAATTTTCATTGTTAATGAGAAATAGCTACTAACTATTCCGTTCAGAGAGTTTTAGTAAGATGTTTCGCGTATTATGAACTACTGCACTAAAAAACTCTAACTACCTCTTTGTAGATTTCAGATATTTACGTTTCTTAAATCTATGTTTTATTTACTACTACAACTATACTGCTCATATTGAAATCAATAAGCAAAGCAAGCTTCAAGCCAAGACCAGTGACCCTCATCAAAGATTGTTACATTCAAAGTCAAAATTCATTTATTCAATTTAGGCTTTGCAGGCTCTATGAAAGTCAAATGAGCCCGCGTCCCGGAAAATAAACGGCAAGTAAACCGGGGAACGGGTTGCTTTACATAATTATATATTATTTGATAAAATAAATATGTAACTGTCTTATAAGACAGACGGCGTCTCGTGTGGAGTATGTTTCGTTAATTTAATTCGTTTCCTGTCAAGAAAATTCTCTAGCTTTGAGTTGAAAGATTCTTTCGAGTACAATTTCGTACATATCGAAAAACTTACTTTGTATTTGCGTTTGTATTTGAAACGGACAACAGTTTGTGTAGTCCGGTATCTACCAGCGCACTATGAACCAAAAGCCCAATCTAGCTGGACAAAAAGGGGTATCGAATATCTTACATTCATTTAGCAAAAACGATAGCTTGATAACCATAGGTAATGATTCAGTCATTATTTTTAGCAACTATCCTCTGATAATTTAGTAATTTTAAGACGAACTTGAACAAGTGAGTATTTTACGATCAAATTATTCACTTTCTTGAGGTTGATATATCAGTGTCTCCTGATTAATTCTAATACAATTGTGAAAATTTTTGTTATGGATCGTGAAGTAGAAGGTACATATTACATATTAAACCAAAAAAATATTCCTCATTCCTGACTGCGGCGCTGGGGGTGAAGTATTTTTTATTTTGTAAATAGTTTTAATAATTAGTAATTTTTAAATTTTAGTTCCTAAAGCCTATTAATTAATTAAGAAACATGTAGAAATAAAATGAAAATTCGTATTTTTTCACGTTTTTCTGTATTTGCGAGACCAGGAACTACATGTCCCCGGGCTGGATTTTTTATATGAAGTAGCCACATATGTGAGCTTCAAAAAATAGTAGGTTGTAGACAGCACACTGAAGCACAACTTTGATTTTTTTGCAGAAATCGTGGTAGCGGTGACTCGAAGCGAGTTTTATTACGAATGGTAAAAACACACAAAAACAATACAATTTCAGGACTATTCGATTATTTCTTAGCTAGAGAAGACTAAAAAGAGGATATGGAGTGTTGTTTAAGAAACATTATAAGGAATTTAGTCAGATTAGCTCAAAATTAGGCGAAAAATGGGTCAGGTTTGGTAAAATTCGGGACGATTTTGTGACAAGGCCGATTGGTGTTGAATGGCTGAATGGTGAAAACTTCAAATTGATACACGTATTTTGTATCCATCTACATCATCTTCAGAAAGTCAATCTAGTACTTCAAGTCCTGGTCGCCCAAAGATTGACTTCGTCCAAGCCGCGTTCAAAACAAAAGGAAGACGTAACGAGTTGACGATTTATTTAATTCCTGCAGTACCTACTGACGATTTGGTAATGGCCGGCAAGGTACTGTTATAGTTTTATTTAATTTCCATTATTTATTAACCAGCTGTGCTTGGGTCTTTGTATGTGTAAAAATAGTTTGATTAATACTTCCCGTTTTTGCAATTTTTCTTTACTGCTCCACCCCTATTGGTTGTAGGGTGTTATATCGACTAATGCCTTTCTTGATAAATGGGCTATCCAATACAAACACAATTTTTCAAATCGGGCTGTAGCTTAGTTCCTGAAATTAGCGCGTTTAACCAAATAAACAAGGTCTTCAGCTTTGTAATTTTCAGTATAGGAAGCCATCTTTAAAAGTACATAGGCTTAGGTTTAGCATTATACCTTAGTACTTTTACAGAACTAATGCAAAGATGTTAAAATATCAAGCACCAGAATAAAAAAACAATAATTTACCTTAACTAACAAGTCCAGTTTAACTAGACCTCCATACACGTACAAAATGTTTAATAGAGAGGGTCAGCTTATGCTGGTTTTTAGTTTTATCATTATTAAAAGCTTTCTGTTCATTTTTTTAACATATTATATCAAAGTAAGAGTTTTTAAGGCGTTTAGTACCTATTCCAAGCCTTAAATAATTTTGTCCAGCTAGATTGGCCTTTTGGTTCACAGTGCAGCGTGGTTTTAAGATTCCCTACAAGTATGATTGTCTTGCCTTTTGTGCTCTAACACAAAAGAGCAGGGTGGAGAATGAAATTGAGGCCAAAGGAAAGGGGTAGTATGTATGTAGTGTTATTGACATCACACGAAGAATCTATTGTTCTGTGTATCTAGAACCTGAGATATGCAAAGTTGTATTGTAGGTAGGTAGGTACGAGTTACCTAGATTCAATCAAGTTACATTCAACATCGATCAAAAATATTTGTTTAGGATTTCAGGTCAATTTTTGACTGATTTTTTATGTAGGATTTATATGGCTACATAAACCATCAAAGTAAAGCTATGTACGGTTCTCTTTTATTATTTAAGTTCACGTCTCTTGTTCGGGTTGCATAATTGATAGCTGAAGCTCCGGTGTGGTAACCCTTGGATATTAACCGATTTGTAATAAGGTTACGCCAAAATGAATCCTACTGAGGCGTGTTAGGGATTACCGCGAGTGCAGAACATTGGCTCTGCATTTGGAAGCCTCCTGCAAATTGGGGTAGAAAAGAAAAAGCCAGACTACGTCGAGTCGAGGGCCCTTGTCTAGACTAGGCTTGGTACAATTTCGATTTTTGCTTTGTTTCTCTGTTATTGTACTGTTGAAGCTTACGTGATTTTAACTGTACCTATAAGTTAATCCTCAAATGCATTAATTAGGTACAAATCATTGATCAATCAGATAATTTCCCAATACCATATTCTCCAAAATTCGGATAGCTGTGCATTGTGATGTGTTTTATCTGTTGTTTTTATATGAAACAATGTCAAAACGTAAGAATTATCGCCATAGCCGCGTAGCCACAACATAATTCATTTTGCATTAAGCTATCATGTCGTATAGATTCCTCCAATGAAGAAAGATCCATTTAGTAACAGCCTAATAATATTAACATTACATCCTCAATTTGTTACATGGCCTTACGATCCATTTACAGATTTCCTTACCCAGAATCAACCGATCCGTTCTGTTATGGACCTTATTCTTTGGACTTATGGGCGAAGGCATATTGGCCCTTAAGGAGGACCCAAGGAGGGATTGCTGGCCGAGCCTTAGAAACCGCAGCCCCTTATTAGTGGTCAGAATATTCTGCCGGGACTGAGTGATTTGTTAAGACACCCTTTGTGTTAGTCTTAGTGGACGAGGACGGAGGCCTAAGTGGGTATTGTAGATGACGTTGGTCCATTCATATTTTATTAGAATGTGCGTAGTAAGACTCTGCCTTATACTAGTTTACTATGAATAAAATTCAACACGCTTTAATAATTTTAAGTTTAACTAACATCGTTGTTATGGGGCAATAATTTAATTTGCCATTGTGGCTAAAGTAAAACTTAGTTTGTTTATACCTACACACATAATATTCACTTGCAACTTATTGTTTTTTCATTTAGGAAGTATTTTCAGAAATACGACTAGAACTAAAGAAATTCCAACGATTCTCCTTTCAAACGTAGCCAACCTTTGAATTCCTTGAAATCTTACTTTCAAAGGAAAAATCTGACTCTTGATAACGCTGGCTGCACAGCCGAGTCAGGAGCGCGAAATTTCGCGGAGGTTTTTTACATAATATCTCAGCGTGGAAAAGATTTCTAATGCGACCTCAAACGCTGGATGCAGCGATGTAAGCGATAATGCGAGGGTTCAATTGCGAGGTCAAGATATCTAACAAGTAACAACTAATCCAAGAAGTCTGTGTAATATCAAGAAAAGCGAGTGGAGCAGCTTAAATATTGCAAAAATTAGCTAGAACACGCAATTTTATTAATAAATATCAGGGGTAAAAAATATTTACTTTTAGAATTCTGGTTTGAAATAGAATTGGAATTAAAACTGGTCTTAACCTGTTACTAGCATGCTTAATTTTCCGTCTGTTGTGGGTTAGATAAGGAGTAGTAACATTTGAACAATTATACAAAGCTGTGTAGCACTTCACCTAAAGCCATTAAAATTCTAATTCTCCAAACAGTTTTCCATTTAACTAGTAACATTAAAGTCCCATTTTCCATAAATATAGTTGTTATGAACTGTCCTGTTCGGACCGCGTCATTACCAAGGATTACGCTTCCGCCACAGTGTCATACATCGTAATTATATTGAGCTGGTTCAGAAACATATTGCGCAACAAGATTTCAGTACTTTCTACTGTCTACGTCTCTCTCGCTCTAAACAGATCGAGTGAGAGAGATGGAAAAACTGAAACGGAATAAAAGTAGGTTTAGGAATAGCATCATGTTCCCAACGCCGCCTTCTTAATGGTGTATCGAGCCAATATGTATGAATATCATATTATACTCGTTCTTGATCATGATGCATATCATTATTCTGGATTGGTTACGACAATAGAACAGTAAACATTACACTTTCTAAGTCTTCTTTACATTACTGAGGCCGGTGTTGATTTTGATTTTGAGAACTTAGGTACTCAAAACTGTTGCTAGAATAACTAACTATTCTTCATAATTATTTTGCATAGCCTTAGTTTTTATTGACCCCCACTGAATTACTTCTCAGAGCTGCACACCAGTGCTCTCGTCACCACGCAGACTTCAAGTCGTAAAGCAAGTTAGAGTAAAATTAAGACGCGCCCTTATCCTGCGCTCGCCATTTATCAACGCTTCTTCCAAAACTCGTCACTAAGATTTATGCCCTTTTACTTTATTTTCCAGCTTAGAAGTTATATTCTAAAAGAAAGCGTATAATATTATGGTTGTACCAGTATACTCTCGTAAACTGAACAACGGATACTTACTGTTTACTGGCTGTAGTAAAAACACGTTCATTTCTTTTATTTTTTCAGTATTTCTCTCATGTATACTTGTATGCTCGTAAAGTTATAACGAAAGTCTAATAAGGACCGCATGTTTGATGGTATTGTCCATATAGTGTTTAGATGGATTATGGTTTCCTTTTTCTTCTTTGTCCGCATACCTACTCGTAAAGTTATGGGATAAAGTAAATAATATGTTTTATCCACACACTGGTGACACTTCTTTGGTAGCGTTCTATAAACTGAGCACATGTCTCAGACTGGGTCGTAGGCTCTTGAGTAAATTATAAAAGCAAAAATATTAACTAATGAAGAAGCTTCCGAAAGTGGTTTTGCCACATCAGATAGACACAATATTTTTTTACTATGTTTGATACAGTTCTACGCAGTAAGTACCTAGCTACCTTTTTTTTCGGGGAAAAAATGAATTAAATTGCATACCTACCCTGCGGACCTTTTTTTTGTTTTTTTTTTTTTTGCGTCAGGAAAATGTATTGAAATGCATACCCACCGGTCCGGGGGTTCCGGTGGGTTATGTGGGGATCTCCCTGTCAGAAGGGCAGGGCCTACCCACTAAAAACCTGACGGGTCCCTCGGGTTGCGCTTAGTGGAGTAGCACGTAAGGCGCCGTTAAGTCGTTCACGTGCGTACCCCCACGCTTTGGCCGCAGCCTCACTCAAACTGTCGCCCTTAGAAGGGCAACTCTCTCCGAAGCGCGCGGGGACTCCGCGCGCACTTCGGGCCTCAATGTTAGGAGGCAGACGCCCCCGCGTCTACCTCCATGAGGCTCGCCGTCGTGCCGGCTCGCTGCGCCGGCTTCGGCTTTTGCGCCGGCTGAGGGCAATCTTTTGCCCCCAGCATGTGCTCCACGGCCTTACCAGCTGCTGCACACAACAAGCAGTGGGGAACCTGGGCCGGGCACACCTTGGCCTTATGGCCCTCTTAACCGCAGCGGAAACAGAGTCCACTGCGGTCAATGCCAGCGGCGCACTTAAAGGCCGTGTGGCCAGTGCCTCAACAGGCGACACACCTTGACGGCCTCGGTTTCAACAGCGTTACCTGTACCGAGGCCCATCCGATTAATAGCCGGCGACAACCTACCCTGCGGACCTAACCTAACTGTAAAAGAAGTCCACATGCCATCGACATTGTGTCAAGTGGCTAAAATAAAAAACTATTAACCCAGTATTCATAGTAGCGCCCTCCTGACAAAGTCGTACCTGAGACGGTTCAGTGTTGGACAACTATAAGATCACCATATTATGTACAATAGTGCCCTGCGCTTCAGATCACGCGCTGCGCGTTTGGCATGGATTCCCACAAACATTACCAGTCTTTAACCACAAGAACAAGAGTGAGGCGAAAGAAGATGCGCCTTATCCGCTGCCCGCGCGGTCATTTATCACCGCCCAGTCAGTTTTAAAACTCACGGAGATTTATGCCGCGAAGACTCACAAAGGAAACGAATTTAATTGTTTTCGCTGGATTATCTTTTGGAGGTTACGTTTTCGGGTTAGTGGATTAATTGTTTAACCCTCGCTTTTATTGTTAGCTTTGAATTTTAAAGAGAGAAATGTAAAATCTTATTTAACTAAACGAAATTCGATTTTAATATAAAAATAAACAGAAGACGCCCAAAACTGAAAAGATCGGTACGAAATGAAAGAGCAGAGTGGGTTACAACATCTGAAGCTATTAATTTTATTTTACAGCTTTAGTAGGAAATTAATTTGATACAATGTGATTCAAGATAATGCATGATAAAAGTTTTGTTTACTCGTACCTCTATGAGCCAAGGCAAATTGGCAAATCAAACTTCACCTTTACATAATATGATTTACTCAAATCAACAACAAATTAAAGGACAGTCTCCGCATCCACTTCAGGCCAGTAGTTAACTTAATTGCATAATCGTTACATAATATCTATAATTGCAATCGAATGCTCGAGCCTATCGGCATAATTAATCGATGATTGACCAATTTAATTAAGGTCAGATGGATCTTCCGCGAACGATACAGACACTGTTTGTGGTGAGCGCGTTTAATCAATAGTAGCAACTTGATGCATATCTGCCAGAACCGGCATTTCATTTGTATTGCCCTACCTAGAAACACTCACTGTATTAAAATATTTTTGTTCGAAAACTATAATTTGTTATTTCCTTGAATTTGGCCATTAGTTAATAAAATATTTTCTTTTTCATTTATAAGAAGAAAAACTATGATATAGCAGGTAGGTATACCATAGTGATAGAGTAAGTCTTTGATTAATTGACTTTTAATGCAGAATGTAGACAAGAAAAGCTTTTGTTCTCGTTTAGTTTATATTCAAAGATCATTTATTCACTGAGACAAGGTAATTCAGTACATGTTAAAAGAGATTCAGCGCAGCTTATCTCACCAGCGAAGTTAGTGTGATAATTTAGGTTCACTATTCTATAAATAAATGTTCATGGTTTTGTTTCAGTTAGTGCCTCTACAAACGGCGGGAGGGCGCGCCCGAGCAATGTGACCCGCCCTCACCGTCACCATGGGCTCCTGGCTCACCTCTGCCCTCATCATCCTCTTTGCCATGGGTAAGCCCCCTTTCATTAAATAACATTTCATTAGGGTTCAAGAGAAAATCGTCCACGTCATTTAACAACAAAAATGAAACAGTTAACAAAGTAAACACAAGTTCATCATCATCATCATCATTTCAGCCATAGGATGTCCACTCCCCCAATGCTCTCCACGTTGATCGATTGGTAGCGGCCTGCGTCCAGCGCTTCCCTGCTACCTTTACTGTTACTAAACACAAGTTATACTTACTTATTTTTTTAAATAATGTTCACCTTTGTGCGTTGACATATGACGACCCGTACTCTATTATGACATCGTCAACGATGAACCAGGTCGACTATTGTCTGACCACTGCCTAGGGCAAGGAGTGACCCACTCTGTTTCAAGGACCGTCCTCCACAGTCAAAAGACGGTACAGAAATCCCAAAAAGAATTAGGGAGAAGTAGGTCGTGCTGGTTTTTCCTATCTAGTGTCATACTCTTAAAATACTTCTTAATTTATGTTTAAGCAAGCAGTACTTGAGAAAGTACAAGAAGTTTATGCTTGCATTATCTGTTCTGTCATCTAATCATTTTGTGTTGAATTTAACGCTAAGTATCAATTTATTTGTGTTGTGACGTTGCCTAGTCAATTTATAACTCTACCTCTGCTTCGAGATAATGTCACCACCGTCAATCACCGTCGTCAACCTATCTTCCAAAAAATATTACCTAGAGTTATCAAGTGTACCTATCTTCTTCGTTAGTTTATCTTTACACCGCGTTTGATAATCAATTGCACTTTTTATCTATATCGGGCTAACCTCCGTATGCAGCTTACTGTATGTTAGTGCATTATAAAGCTCCCGAGGCGCGGGCCGCTGTTGGACGATACGCAAGATGACCGTCGGAAAGGGTAAAGAATTGTGTACTTTGAGAAGGCAAATAATATGAAATGGGACAAACTTTACTGATGTTGTTTGGTTATCCTGGTGTTTTGTATTATACGGGGCACAATTTTATTATTGTAAGTTTTCTTTTATATTTCTTTCAACTCACGAAGGGAGTGAGCTTTACTTGTGTGTGTACTTGCTTTACATGTAATGTTTGCGATAATATAATGTCTATCAAAACTTTTGAAAAATGAACAGTAGCGAGCCACCACACATGTAAAGCTCACTCGCCTTCGTGAATTGCAACAACTATACATGGAACTATCAACTAAATCTGCAAATAGGAACACGATCAAATAGAATTTAATTAAATACTATCTGTGAATTGGCTAATTATTAATTAATTCGTGATTGTCAAAGGCTATTGTATCCCGTGCCTTAATGATTAATTAAAAGTTAATAGTATCAGCGCTCTTGAAATCCATGGTAAATAAACAAACAGATTAGTAACTTTGACAAAATTTTAGCAAAGTTTCTAATTGTTTCTATTCCTGATCGGGCACAAAGCAGGCTACAACTTAGAATAAATACGCTCCTGATCCAAATTAACCAGTCCGTCCTGTTATATTAGGTCATGAAAATATCAGACCGTGCCTTTATTCTAATGATTACTGGAATTACTGAAAGTCTATTATTTTAATATTTCGTAGGTACGATCTGAGAGAGCCAAGGACTCATAAAGATCAAAGTAGATTTTGAAACATGTATGCTTATTTAGTTCTACTAATTAAGGTTTAGAAGAAAAGCTCGATTTAATATTACATTCTAAGTATTTTGTAGAAAGGAAAATTATGGTTTGGGTAGGTAATTTTTTCAGCTACTAGGTACTCGCGTTTTTAAGTCATATCTGAAAAGTAAAAACTTGTAAAAACTAACCTAAAAGGGTCTCCAAGGGCTCGGTTTGTGGGCTGATACACACACTGCTACTTGAATGTGACATGACTATAGGGTTGAATGAAGTGTTTGTTCTGTCTCCACTGTGCCAAAGCCGCGCAAGTTCAATACCATTCGCCGATATGATCTGTTTTGTTTCGATACGTCGAGCAGACGAGCACACAGCCTTTGTTTCTGTTGCTAAGAAGATTCCTTTGTTGTAACATATCTGCTTCTTGGAAAATAATACAGATTATTTCCCAATATTTGTGTGGAGGAAAACCGGCGTATCATTTCGATGTTTAAGGAAAATGAATTAAAGCTTAGACAAATTGAATGAATATCATTTTTATGTTGCGTGTAATTTATTTAGTTATAAAAAACATTTTCTGTGATTGGTTCACATAACCAGGAAGCTAGAGATGGATTGAGTCTGTGCTTGAGAGAGAGATAGATAGAGACTGAAATTTTTATATTACAGTCAGGCATTGTCGCACTTAGTAAGTTTCGTAAATTCTTTAAAAATTAATATTAGCTGTATCTCACCCCTCTGACTTCATTATTAACTAGACCTGTGTGATAAATTTATGGCTTTAATCACTCAATGTTTTGGGTTACCTGATACGTGGTGACAAGAATCGGAAAGATGAGGTGTTAAGATTATGTAAGATTTACATTTTAAACTGAGTTTCTACCGCCACTTCTAATCAGCACCAGCAGCCCATATGTTGTCCCGAAGTCGCGATATTTGGGACCTCGCTTATACACGACACGTCCCAAATATCGACTTCATTCAGTACTATAACCGGACCGTAACTATAACGATAACCGGTGCTTTTTGTATGGAGTTTGACAGATTTTTGACGTTTGTTAAAGTAAGATGGTGCAACCCAGCCTAAGCTTATAGAGACGTCAACGCCACACTAGCATTTTCTCATAGCAACTCAGCTTTATTGACTCTCTCGGCTGAATCATTTTTCATATCTAAAATCCCCCCATACAAATTCGCATTAAACCCGTAACAAAATCACGAGCATTATTCAAATCAGACGTCACATGAAACATTCCTCAATCCCAAATTAACTTCGTGTTTTATATTTCGAATAAAATATAGCAGTAAAACCGTGTACAGTCTTCGATATAGCATATAACTTCCTTATTTTCGTGACTATACGGTTCAGATTCTGTAATTTTTGTCGCTCGGCATGCTGGCCTCTGACTCCAATTTGCATGATAATTGACAGGACATCCGATGAAAAATCTCTACAGAGGACACCCTTTGTTGCGGGGTGTGTGGACATAAATTTAACGACACCCTGTATTAGTAAAGGCGGAGGATGATGCATGTGATAAGGGTTTTGGCACACTTTGTGTCATAAAAGGCGAGAAGATTGAGTTGACCAACCTATTTTGTAAGTAAATTACTTGGCTAACATATTCGAGACTGAAACTTGGCTTCCTTGCTGTTTCCTGGAACTGACTCGGATCGAATAACATTAGACTGTATTTCTAGTTCATCACTTTATACTGTGTAGAACGAGTATACTCGTAGTTCGAACTAAGAAAATTACAATTACATAACAGACTGTGAATTTAGTCGTCATAATGATTGTTTTGCGCGCGTTAATGTACTATAGTAAGTTCTTAAAATACTTTGTGCTAATGCATTTGACACGGGCATTCTGCCACAGAGTCGCGCGCGACCTATAAAGTTAATACCGAAAAGAAGTTTTTAATGTAGGAACACGCGCTGCATTCTGTTGACCCAAATATTTCCAAAAAATTGCAATCTGTGCTCTTCAAAGCGGCCAGACTCGTAACGCGATTACCGGCGCGATGCGGCTCCGTAACGAAACGCAAAAACACAACAAAAACGCTCGGATTTATCTGAGCAAATAAAACAAAAATGACATTATTCAATGTGTATATCTCTACATTCTACATGGTAGTACGCCAGCAGTTTTTTTTTTTTTTTTTTTGACAATTTCACACTTCGCCAGCTAGCCCCAAAGTAAGCAACTTAATGCTTGTGTTATGGGTGCTAGCTTAACGGATATACTACTTATATACTTTTTTTTTTAAATACATACATATTATACATAGTAACACCCAGACCCGTCACAGAAATTAAAATTCATCATTTCAATTTCTGCCCGGCCGGGAATCGAACCCGGGACCTCTTGGCATAGTAGCACGTTCTGAACCACTACACCAAACGGCCGACAGCAGTTGATCGTGTGGATAGAGAGTTAGCCATTTTTAAAATTGATGTACAGCCATGCCATTCATGTTGAAAAGTTATTATCGTCGCTCATGCTCATTTGAGATACAAATTGCCATTGTTTTGCCTTTTCCAAATTTTTGTAATCCAGAATTGATCATTCAGTTTACATACTACCTATAAATTACTACAAAATTTTCATCAAGGAAAACAAACAAACCAAAAACAAACTTTGTTTGTATGAGAGGCATTTTTTTCCACTGGAGTCTGTCGAACTAAACGCGCTAGTTATATTTTGAGAGATTACGCTTAATTTACATTGCTTAGCCAAACAAAGCCTCATACGCCTTAATTACGGTTCTGAAGAATTTAATAGGTGCTAAATTACATGTATTAAACGTTATGCCCGCCGCTCACAAAGCGGTTTATTAAAACGTAATGAGCTTCCAAACAGGTTTCATTAGCCCGTCGACGCTTTGGAAGACACAAAGTTGTTGTCTTCTCTTCTTGTTTATATGCTAATGCGTTTTGCGTGCGCACTCACCGAGTCAGACCTGCTTCGTGAGAGTGCTCCTTAACCTCTGAGCTTTAGGGGTCTCTTTTGTTTCTGTGAACAAAATGAGAAATGACAAAGTCTTGTGGAATTGTTTGGAGAGGATTTCTTTTATTACTTTCAGTTTTTTTTTCGTAGATAATCTACGAGTGAAGATGACAAATGTGAGACAGCAATGATGAACAGGTTATTTCCCTTTGCTTAAATATTAAGCTTTACGATGTGGTTATGCGGTTTCGCTGAAATAATGGGTTTGTGTGGTGACTGCTGCTGAATGATGTATTTGTCTTGTGCCATTTTCATATTTTAAGAAATAAATTGTTTTTCTGAAAATAGGGATTGCTAAATTCAAAAACGTTTGTATTTAAATTATATCTACAACAGTAGTTATGTAGGTCACAATTGAAATAAATAATTTTATATTTATCTTCAATCTTATAACTTTATTCCAACCTTTAGAAAATATAAGTCTACAGAAAGGTATTTTAATTTAAAATTATTTTATATTTTCTTTATAATAAATCTCTTGTATCTGCTTAGTCTATTATATCTGAGATCCAGGCCCGTTAAATAATTCAGGGGCTCTCCAAATTTAATCGCGACCTTGGCGTAATCCTCACAGACAGACTTCACAATCTGACGTGAACCGGCTGGAGCAGGCTGTAGCCAGCTATAACTAGGTTGGACCGGTTATTTGAACAGAATATGATTTCTGCTCGCGTTAATTCCGTAGTATTCTAGTTTTAGTTCGTCATTATTAAATTCACACTGAGTTAGTCTTTCTCGGAGGACTTGGAGGAAAGTGATGCGTCATGTTTAGCAGTTTTGCTTTATTTTCTAAAATTTGTGTTTAGCTGACTATTAAGTCGAAAAAAAATAGTTCATCTCGTGCTTTTATCCATTCATCAAAAATAATGTACTATCAAACACTTTATGAAGAATTTTGATAAATTGAAACTATTAAATCAAGCCAGCTACGGTCGTCCAAGAGTCACAGAGCTCCAATCTGAAGTCTCAGCGACCACCCTCGTAGTGGTTGACTACATTCGGTTAATGCTAAACCAATAAGCTAATGCGCCACTTGCCCACTCGGGAGCTTCAATTTGCAAATTAAATGCTTGTGTTACATTTGCGTTATCTGACACGCGATGGCCCATCTGTTTAGTAGCAAAATTTGATGCTTTTATTCACAAATTAACTTATTAGGTGAAATAACGTGTTCTGCATTATGTTGAGCATCGTATCTACCTAAAATACTAAGCTTCTATGACAAAAGAGTATCCGAAATTTACTCGAACTTTGATCAATTAAAAAACTTGGTATTGGTTCAGCCGGTTTCCATTTTTCCACATAGATTTAGAAATAATCGTATGATGACTTCAGTCAAATTCAAAGCTTTTATTCAGTTCTTAGGCTCTTTCTAGGGCACTTATTCTTCTTCTTCCTCGGTCCCTCACTGATGAGGATCGCGACCACAGATAGTGTTCCTCCACAGTCTGCGGTCATAAGCTGTGTGGACCGCACGATACAAACTCCCGCCCACCGTCTTCCTCACCGCGTCCGACCATCTCGTCGGTGCCCTGCCCCGAGCGCACTTATACACGTCCCAAATATAGCTTGCCCTACCACCACTTCGGGACAACATATGGGCTGGTGCTGAGAAGTCTTTATCACTGTTATGCGAGAATATATTTATTCACAGTGTTTGTTTTGGCTTCTAGCTACTTTTATAGGTCGCTACTTGATATATTTTTGAGTACCTCTCCACTGTAATTGTATCTGCAGCAGCAGCAGGTATCGAGTGGATATTTCATGAATGCCGGCGGTCGCCATCCGAGCCAATTAGCGGCGTCAAAGCTTTGTGAATAGTTTCGGCTTAATGTCGTTAACGGGAATGGCCCGATCCAGCTTTACACTACGACTATTGGCTTGAATTAGGCCTCTCTCAAAATTAATAGATTAGTGGCGATGACGTGCACTAAAGTTGTAGTTAATGAATTGGGTGATAGTATACAAATCCAAGATAATAAATATATTCAGGCATAAAATTCAAATCTAGTTATTTAATATTATTGAGAATTTGAAAAGTTATGAATAACTCGATCCATCTCAAAACATACAAAGTTATTTTCCGATTTTAATTTTTCACAATGGAATCGCCGTTTGTGAATAATATCATAAACGAGCGCTCCGAGGACAAAACTGTCGGAGTCCTGAATAAGTTAAGAGTTCATACTTGTGCAGTGCAATTTGGATTTCCTCCGAGTTCCGAGTTGTGTGGATTCTTCGTTTGTCCAGAAGAAGTAGTTCAAACTTGCTTTTATCGATATGAGAAAGTTTCATATTAAACTTCCTGTGTTTTTTGTATGACGCGACGGATAGGAAAATGAGCAATGTGAGCTATTATTCCCTTAGGAGGATAATTTGAATATCTCAGTCTTCAATATAATTTAAATATCCATAGAAATAAATCGCATGACCCGAGACCGGTTTTTCCGATTCCACTACATTTTTTTCTTCTTATGGGGACAGAAATTTTCCGAGGAAAATGAAAAATCCTGATTTTGTTTAAACTATCCTACTATTTAACATTAACGACGTCGCGACTGACGCAGCCGACGGTCAGCTAGTCAGAAAATAAACTTAATAATTTCTTATGCTTCCATTTTATTCTTAATTAAATTGATATGCAAACAACATCACAAGAAGTCAAAGCAACTGCTTCGCTTTACAGAAGAATTAAACTGCAATTAAAAGTTAATTAAGTCGTAGTTTTAAAGTCAACCTTGATTTCATCTTGCGCATAATGAATTAAAAATGAACTTACTTACTGTTGAAAGAGAAACAATGTTCTGGATAAAGAAGCAGAAAACAACACGTAAGAATTTAAACTACTAATTAGTTGGTAATAAGTTCTTAAACAAAGCTGTAACAAAGAACAAGAACATTCACTTTTAGCGCTAACTAAATCTTATTAAGTAACCTGACTCAATGATATTGTAATACAAACACTGCCCGTGTCACTTTGGATCTTGATTTCCAATGTGTAGATAAGGCAATAGTCCAGTCATTATAGTAAGTTCACCTCGGAATTCGAGATACCCAGCTGTAAGTCTGTAAATACGTGTATATTGACACCCTAAAAGTTGTCTCAAAACCTACATATGGTAGGGTGTAAGCAACTATTCAATTTCAAGGTCAACGGTCACAAAAATCGGTTTTTTGCGCTTTTTTTAGAAATATCTCATTTCCTGTGGGTTTTTTGCTATTTGTATTTATTATCAATATTGTAGAATACTAAATTCTCTACAAATTTTGTTTAAAAACTTTTTTTATACGGTGAACCGTTTTCGAGATAGAGGGCGGAGAGCGCGCGGTCACTGCATCACTTCAGGTCTACTTAAGCGGTTTAGATTTTTCATACAAAAGGATTTTTCTGCTAATTCCTGTGGGAATTTCGGGAATTCCTTGTTGTAACTAAGCTTTGAGTTTACTAAGGTACCTACATGCCAAATTTCAAGCGTCTAACTTCCGTTAAGCGTTTAGATTTTTCATACAAAAGGATTTTCCCGCTAATTCCTGTTCCCGTGGGAATTCCTAAGTATACTATAACCTGCCCAGGTGTATGAAGAATAATTGTACCAAGTTTCGTTAAAATCCGTCGAGTAGTTTTTGTTTCTATAAGGAACATACAGACGGACAGAATTCTATACATGAAATATATTTTCAAAATAACTATCAGGGGGTGATTAGTGATCGATACTGATGCCAAAAATGCAATCAGTAAAATTTTTGTCTGTCTGTCTGTCCGTCTGTATGTTCCTTATAGAAACAAAAACTACTCGACGGATTTTAACGAAACTTGGTACAATTATTCTTCATACACCTGGGCAGGTTATAGTTTACTTAGGAATTCCCACGGGAACAGGAATTAGCGGGAAAATCCTTTTGTATGAAAAATCTAAACGCTTAACGGAAGTTAGACGCTTGAAATTTGGCATGTAGGTACCTTAGTAAACTTAAAGCTTATTTACAACAAGTAATTACCGAAATTCCCACGGGAATTAGCGGGAAAATCCTTTTGTATGAAAAACCTAAACCGCTTAAGTTGACCTGAAGTGATGCAGTGACCGCGCGCTCTCCGCCCTCTATCTCGAAAACGGTTCACCGTATAAAAAAAGTTTTTAAACAAAATTTGTAGAGAATTTAGTATTCTACAATATTGATAATAAATACAAATAGCAAAAAACCCATAGGAAATGAGATATTTCCAAAAAAAGCGCAAAAAACCGATTTTTGTGACCTTTGACCTTAAAATTTAATAGTTGCTTACACCCTACCATATGTAGGTTTTGAGACAACTTTTAGGGTGTCAATATACAAGTATTTACAGACTTACAGCTGGGTATCTCTAATTCCGAGATTCTTACCTAATTTAAGCTTAAATGACTGGACTAAAATGTATTTGCTATGTCAAGAAATCATACCACCGTAATAGTATTAAGCTGTCACACTTTCCTCGTTTCAGCCAAATAACGTCCACTGCTGGACAAAGGCCTCCCCCAAGGTTTTCCACAATGTCACACTTTAGCTAGTAAGTATAGTACCAGTATGAAGACCTACAATTTATTATTAGTAGTGTACTATTATAATATTTATAATTATAATTCAGAATTTTCCCGTGACAATAAGCAATTTTATTATTGTTGAATAAAATCTGTTTTAAAGCAACTTTCTATCTTTCGCACATTAACTTTCGCTGTTAAGTTTCCTCCCACTTATCTTGACAACACTAAAAATAGCCACGAAAATTAAACAAGTACCTACTTATTTTAGTCGCTAAAGTTTAGCTAAAATAGAAATAAGAGTGTTTTATAAATAGCTTAACGTTGTAAAGCCATTGTGATAAAAGTAGGCACTTTTCCAATTGCCTGAAAGTCAACTAAGACTGCTCAAGGATTATACAGCTAGTTAATACCAACAATCGATTCTGTTCCGTTGTGCGTCCCCATTACAGAGTACACAAAGGAGAATACCTCTCAGGACATTTTCCCTGAAATTCTCGCAAAACTGAACAAAGGACGGACGAGATAAAAAAAGTATTAAAAGCTTGTAAAAGTTGTTTTTTTAACCCTCCATTGTGAGAGCGGGCCGTGGACAGTTTTGTTGTTCCTGCAATTCGTAACGAATCTGAGACAGTGCAACATTTCTATGCAAAAGTCGATTGCACGTTGAAGGAATTTTGAGAACTCTTGGAATGTGTTTTCTACTGTTATTATAATACCATCAAAAACAATACTTGTCAAAAAAACCAAGTCTCGCAACTCAGTTGTTCTACGGTAAAAAGTTGTGAGATCCATGTAATACCAAGTCCAGGCCAGGAAATCTTTAACGTTTTACATAAATTATTGACTTGGCCATCGCACTAAATACACGTGTGTTTTCATGCGATGGCCAAGTCAATATATTTATGTAAAACGTTAAAGATTTCCAGGCCTGGACTTGGTATTACATGGATCTCACAACTTTTTACCGTAGAACAACTGAGTTGCGAGACTTGGTTTTTTTGACAAGTATTGTTTTTGATGGGATCTCATTTCTTTTTGTATTTTGTAGACAGCAGTTCTTTATGTATCTAGAAAACTGGACCAAATTGAAAAAATTTACTCGACTTGGCGGTTGCACTACCGTGCCCCCAAATATTTGAGTTTTTCCTTGATTCATACACCAAACACTACTTATATTCCAAATTTGAAGCTTCTAGGTCTGCTAGAAGTGCTTTAGAATTTTGATGATCGGTGAGTCAGTCAGTCAGTCAGTGAGTGACAAAATTAAGTAACTTTGACCCGTTATAATTCTTAAACTACTGGTTCAAATTGAATGAAATTTTAAATATACCGTGTCTTTACAATGCCTGCATAGCTAATGATAATTCAGCCTTCTAGTTTTATCCACAACGAAGTTACAGGCGGTCGAAAATGGCCTGAATTGCTTCGAGAAAAGGATGGTACGGCCGTGCCGCTTTTTTGCTCGACTTGGTGGGGGCACTGCCGTGCCCCCAGATATTGTGATTTTACTTTTATCTTTTTATATCATGAGGGTTTTGACTGAAATCACAAAAAGTCTAGTTCATTAATCATTTAAGAATCCCGCATTCCGGACAGAAAATATTTTATGGGTATACTGTCCTAATGACATACTTAAACAAAACGAATTTCAGTAGTAATTGCGTAATAATGTTTTAAGTGGATAAAGTGGACTGAAAGACGGATAAAATCAAAAATCAAATCAAATCAAATCAAATCAGTTTATTTGCGTGAAAAGTGGTCTACAAGTTCTTACAATATTAAAATGTCCGCACAGTCCACCAGAAGCTGGCATGCAAATATTGTTAACATTATATTTATAACATTAAAAATTAATAAATTACATTTTGGTTCTTAATTAATAACTTTTAGTGTCAATTGAATTTAATTAATAATACATAATTTAATTAGTAAATAAGTCGGTATTCATGTCAATTTTAAAGGTTAGGTACAAAATTTATTACACAGGACAAACCACTGTTTATAACAATAAAATCATCACATCGGTCAATCATAAACTAATACGAGAATATAATTATGTCATAAAACAGTCAAAATATTTGGGTTTCAACTAAAACACACGAAATCTACTGTCGAAGGATTGAAAGTATTCTTCCACAGAGTAGAACCCAGCTTGTACCAACAATGTTTTTAGTTTATTTTTAAATGGTTGCAAAGGAAGAGACTTTGTTGTTTCATCTAACCTGTTATAAATTTTTATGGCCATACAGTAAGCATTTTTACTGTACAGACTGGTAGTTTTCGCAGGGAAATTTAATCTATGTGGATATCTAGTATTAAAGTTACATTCACTACTTTTAGTCTTGAACAGAGTAAAATTTGTCTTGACAAACACACAAATCTCGTAAATGTATATACACGGGATAGTTAACAAGTTCAATTCCTTGAAAATGGGTCTACATGACGTTAGACTGTCCACGTTGTAGATTGCCCTGATACATTGTTTTTGGGATTTGAAAACTTGATTTATATGACTCGAATTGCCCCAAAGTATAACAGCATACCTTAGCAGCGAGCATACATAGCCATGATACGCCTGAATGGCTACTTTTTTGTCGCTGATTCGAGCCAATCGCCAGAGTGCATACGCAAAGGAATTAATTTTACCACATATCATGTCGATATGTATTTTCCATGAGAAGCGATCATCTATATGAATACCCAGGAAGATAGTTTGGCTGGACTCTTTAATTTCTTGATTTTCAAAAAGTATGTTTAATGATAATTTATTTCCATTTTTATTTATAAATTGAATGTATGTCGTCTTATTTAAATTTACGTGTAAGTTATTATTTTTAAGCCAATCTATTACCTTACGTATAGTGTTATTAATATCTTGGTTATAAGTTCTAGTGTCATTGCACGGTATTACCACAGATACGTCGTCAGCAAAAAGAGTGCATTTAAAGTCTATTGCATCTGGGAGATCGTTTATGTACAGCAGAAACAGCAGAGGTCCCAATATACTGCCTTGCGGTACTCCAAATTTATTTATCCTAGTATGTGATCTATATGAATTTATTACATTTTTTGGGTCAAAATTTGAAATTTCGACAGACTGCTTTCTACCATTTAAGTAACTTTGGAGCCATTTGTTTGCTATACCTCTTATCCCATAAGAATTACATTTTTTTATAAGAATATCGTGTGACACAAAATCAAAGGCCTTGCTCATATCAAAGAACACGGTGGTTACAGGTATACGCTTATCCATAAGGGACATCACATTATTTACCAATGAAAAAGCAGCTAACGATGTTGATTTGCCTTTTTGGAATCCATATTGTTCTGTCTTAATGATTTTATGCTTATCCAAGAATTTAGTAAGACGGACATGCATGGCTCTTTCGAATATTTTCGAAATGACAGGAAAAATAGATATCGGGCGGTAGTTTGCCATATTTTTCCTATCTCCCTTTTTATGAAGAGGCTTAATAATGGCAATTTTAAGCTGATCAGGAAAAGTTCCTGTAGAAAACGATAAATTAATTAAGTGGGCTAATACTGGTGCAATTTCAACTTTACAAAGTTTTAGAATTTTAGTCAGTATGCCATCATAACCAATTGATTTAGTGTCTTTGAGTGAACTTATTATTTTAATAACTTCATTTTCATCTACTGGAATTAAGAACATGCTAGAATTCGTCAAGTTCATTTGATTGATGTCAAAAGTGTCATTATTTGTGTCAGAAATTTCATTAGTCAAGTTTATATAGTAGTCATTAAATTCGTTTGATATGTCAGTGGGATTCAATATGCTATCATTATTTATTACTATTTGGTCAATATTTCTGTTTATTATACTATCACTGGTCTTGTTTTTAATTACGTCCCAAGTAGCCTTACACACATTTTTAGATTTATACAAGTAACTTTTATTTGCCAATTTTTGGGCTTGAAAAGTACAGCGTTTTAAGCACCTAGAGTACTGCTTATATTTATTTTTTGTAGCAATATTCGAATTTTTATAATATGAAAATCGGAGTTTCCTTTTAGTTTTAATTGAAGTTTTTAATCCTTTTGTGAACCAATGTGTCGGCTTAGTGGATGATTTCATTTTAATACTTTTAAGAGGAAAGCATAAGTCGTAGTAGAGATTAAAATCCTCCGAGAATAGTTGATAAGCCGTCGTCATATCTACTTCTTTATATACGTTACTCCAAGTTATGCTACTTAAAACCTCCAAGAGTTTTGTTATATTTTCGATATCGTAGTCTCTTGTTTTGAAATACCAATATTTAGGACGTTGAACCAGACCAGCCACATCAAAAGTGATTGACTGTGCAGTATCGTGATCAGATAATCCTAATGTATGATTTTCTCCTACAGCTTTTGGTATATTGCTAAGAATTTGATCCAGGCACGAATTTTTACGCGTGGGTGTTAATATGTGGAGTGTAAAATTGTTATTAGCTGCAATTCTTTTTAATTCTACCGTACTATTGTTATTTTTAAGGATGTCAATATTTAAGTCCCCGGCAATAACGACTTTGTACTTTGTTTTGCGTTTCAGTTTAAGGGCATTTCTACTGCACGGTGTATTTTTTCTCAATTCGGTGCTAAAATTTATATTTAGATTTTTAAGTAGTTTCAATACAAAAAAATAAATTTTACTCCATTCTGAATGTAAAAATAGCATTGTCACTAAATATTGTGAAGTGGTTTATGAGAAAAGTTAAGCACCGAATTGAGAGAGCACCGAATTAAGAAAATGAATCACGGAATTGAGAAATGAATCTCCAAATATAAAAATCGCTCCACAAACTTAGAATTGATGACATTATGAAGAAATACCCAATGTATTTCAATAATCAATATATTAAATACTTAAAACGTTTTGATATCTGACTGCTGGTCTATTAGTTAGATGGTTCATTTTACGTTTATGTGTCTGAAATACCAATGGAATATAACAAAAATCCTAAGCAATATGTTTAAATTTTTAATAAAGAACTATAATTAATTCTTAATATTTATATATTATTTTAATTTTATTTAAATAAAACAAATAAATACATAACACAGGGTCTCATTGTTTATTTATTCTTAACCTTAAACATAAAACAAATATTGCAAGACCCAAGAGCTAGATTGACCTGACACTATACCGAAGATAATATATCGAACGTCAGCGCTGCTTCTTCTCAGCACTGGCCCATTTATTGTCCTGAAGCAGTGGTAGGGTTAATACTGGGACGTGTAAAAGTGCTTTTTTAAGCCTATTTACAGAAATAAATGAGTTTTAATGAGTTTTTTTAATGAGTTTTGTACACGATTAAAATGGCTCTCAAATAGCTGAAATACAACAAGGCACCGGGTGTTACGGCATCATGGCTGAGCTTCGCCGGTACTAAAGGCTCTACAGAAGCAGTTCAATTCCGTCATTCTCGAAGAAAAAACGCCTTCGGTATAATTCGGCACAGAAGTGTAGTGATAGCATTATAGACTCATCTCACTTATGAGGCGTGTTTACAAGCTGTTTTCGAGAGTCCTTACGAACCATCTCGCTCGCAGACTCAACGACTTCCAGTCTTCCGAACAAGCTTGTTTTCGAAAAGGCTTTAGTATTATGGTACACACACAGGTACGCTACGGCAGATTATACAGAAGACTAAGGAGTCGCGATATCGCGGACGATATCGGAGTCATGGCTGAGACCTTGGAAGATCTAAGGACAATGCTCGATGGCCTCCGCAGAGCCTCTCAACAAGTGGGTCTCAAAATGAACATGGACAAGACAAAAATCATGTCAAATGTCCGTGTTGCACTCACTCCTCTGAAGGTTGGAGACTACACTCGAAGTTTTTGACAATTGTGTATACCTGGGACAAGAGTCCAGATAGTTAGGTCCAACTTTGAGAAAGAGGTCTATCTCTGAATTCAACATAGCTAAGCATCGATCGGGAAGCTTTGCTATTACGTCTGAAATACCGCAGTGTCTTAAGACAAAAGTCTTCGACCAGTGTGTGTTGCCAGTGATGGTGTATGGATGTGAAACGTGGTCGCTTACTATGAGCCTAATAAGAATCAGAAATGAAAATATCGGCAAAAGAACCAAAGTGACCGACATAGCCCGCAGAATTGCATAAATCAAGTAGCAGTGGGCGGGGCACATAGCTCTTACAGATAATGGCTGTTGGGACTGAAAAGTTGTCGAGTGGAAACCACGAACCAGTGAGCAGGCCCCCCACTAGGTAGACCGACGATCTGGTGAAGGTCGAGGGAAGAACCTGGAAGAATTATTTTGATAAGTAGCAATAGCAGTGTATTATTTTTAATGAAACCTCAAAAAAATAAGTTTTATTGTCTTCTGTCCAATGACTGGTACGGTCCAATGATTGGTAGTTCACCCTATTATTATGCTCTATTGATTTCATTATTATTTTAAGATACACAAACAATTTATAGCACAATAAAAGTATCTATTTTTATTTAATATCAATTCGGTGTACGTGTTTTCTCAATTCGATGCCCCATATTCCGCGGAATTGAGATCCACGGAATTGAGGAAAAATCACATTTCATCAAATTACTCGAAAATATTATAAATTACAACAATTTCTACCAAATGTAATGGCAGATATCAGTTAAATACTTAATTAATTCAGCAGTAATCTTATTAAATACTTCATAAACATTATTAATGTCGCACACCGGTTTGAGAAATGACCAGTGACCAAAAATTCTGAGTGATTTCAAACCTCTGAAAAATGCTCCTCAAAGCGACAGATCCCACTTTAATACTGCTCGACCACTCGAGTGCAACTGCTAGTTTATGGGAATCAGTCGTGGGTGTTCTTACTGTGCGTAGTTAGTGATATAGGAGCACAAAAGTAAAAATCACGGAATTGAGACACACACGTCGGACAAAATTTAAATGTGTTACTGTATTAAAACCCAAGGACTTACAATAAAGAAACTTATTTATATGGCTTTATTAACTATCCCTTGTTCTGTGAATGCGGGTATCATAATGGGGAAGTTATTATTTCAAAAGTTATGAAGCAAAAACGAGTAAATTCTGGAAACCGGACACTCCATTTTAGGCCAAAGAAGAACGGTCACGCCCCATACAAAAAAAACCCAGACCCGACAGAAACGAGACATACCTCAATTTTTTTGTCATGTCTTAATTAGTTAAATTATATATTTTTTATATTCGAAATCTATGTATAACACCAAAATATTACCCTTTGTTTTTGTTCAGGCGTTATACAAAAACTAATACAAAATGCCTATTTATCACCAAAATTGGCAAATGTATGTACCTAAATGTCTATTACAGCTGCTATGGAATGTATCTAGGTGACCTGGAGATATAGCCGGATTATACAGGGTGGAAACGAGAAGTTACAAAATCCAAAAATTCAATGTTACCAGCTTCCATAATCTGTAACCTATTATTTGTACCATTTGAAAGAGCTCGTGAAGCACTTTCAGAACCAGTAACTAGTTTTTCGATATCTTGTATAGTTTAGAAATAATCGAATGAGATCACTTTTATCGTTTCCACCCTGTATAATCCGGCTGTATCTCCAGGTCACCTAGATACATTCCATAGCAGCTGTAATAGACATTTAGGTACATACATTAACCAATTTTGGTGATAAATAGGCATTTTGTATTAGTTTTTGTATAACGCCTGAACAAAAACAAAGGGTAATATTTTGGTGTTATACATAGATTTCGAATATAAAAAATATATAATTTAACTAATTAAGACATGACAAAAAAATTGAGGTATGTCTCGTTTCTGTCGGGCCTGGGTCACAGATGACCGTTCTTCTTTCGCCCGTTTTTGAACTTTCGGATTTTTTCAAGGTGAGATGTAAAACCTGGCGGTCTTTTAAATATGCTCTCCATCAAGTCAAGAGTCCTATAAATACGTCTGATTTTTTTCAAGTCTGTACTTCAATTTTAAAAGTACTTTTTTCGCCCCAGTAGGTCGATCGGTCGTCCCCGTAGAAATGCCCTTAACCATGAGCTGCTCAAGTTTTTCAAGGAATTTCGTTACGTTGGATGTTGGTGTCCTATAGATACATATTACAATGCATTTAATTTGCGCAATGTCTATACCACAACACTCGAAGACAAAGTTTTCAGAATGATTCAATGTAATCTAAATCTAAAAATTTACAATTGCTAAAGCCATTACAGTACATTTTTAACGACTTATTCAAGTACTTTTCATTAAGGCTTACACTTTGTTTTACTCCCAATACAATCACAGTTTGCTTGTAGTGTGTTTTTAAAAAGAAACACAGTTCTGCAATTAATTTGGTAGGATTACAATCATTCCCACCAATGCTAATGATAATTACGTCGTGGGGACTAATTTTAACGGCCTCAGTAGGCTTTAGTATTTCGCTAGACGGTGCATGAGGCTTAATATTGGCGCTTACATTGTAGTGTTCGTAATTTGTGTTAGCTCTTGATTGGAGCAATACCAGTGCCGGATTAAGCCAGCGCGGGGCCTGTAGCAAATTTCTATCAAGGGGCCCTTGGTTTGCTTTAGGTTCTCAAGTTTAGGGTATTAAATGAAACAAAACTGTTACAAATGAACTTTTCTTGATTTAATGTGGGCAAATTTAGAGATAACACTTTCAATTTCAACTTCTTTAAGCAAATCATGCTCTATATTCAACAAAGTAAGATGATTAAGACGTTCTTGTCCCATCGTGTTCCTTAATTCATTTTTAATACGTTTTAATGTTGAAAAAGAACGTTCGCCACTGCAGTTAGTGATCATGAGAGACATGTAAATGCGCAAGGCAATTTCTAAGTTTGGAAAACACGATTCTAAACAATTATTTATTAAAAGTTTATAAAATTGCTGCTCCAGAGAATTGTATTTGTGTATGGATCGGTAATATCTTACAGTATTTAAAGAGGCCAGAGACGTTGTCTTGGAATTTGATTTTAATTTTGTTGGGCACTATGGTTTTAAGTATTTTAAGTTGTAAGTTAAAAATCTGGTCAAGATATGATTTGTAACTTCGCCCGTAACTACTAAGTCCGTATTGAATATATGACTCGGCAAGCGCGTTGTACAGCATTAACTTAACCTTGAATGGAATGCGATTATTCAGAATGGTGATGTTTGCTAAAAATTGCCTAAGCTTAGTACAGACACGTTCAATGTGGGTACTCCAGTGGAATTTATGGTTGATAACTAGACCAAGATATGTTTGGTTATCGACCTTGTCTATTTGTGGGCAGCTGCAAATAGTTGTGTTTGTGCTCATAGTATGTAGGCAATTATGATTATGAGCCACCAAATGTATACCTATAGAAAAAAAATAAAAATCTGGCCGCTTGAAGGGTAGAAATGTGGTATAGATGCTAGTCTAAATAAATCGATTATAATTAAACATTAGAACATTCCCGTTAAAAAGTTCGTAAAATACCTACCTACTTATTTTTATGATTTAACGTGATGAAATCGAGTTTTAGATTTTCAAGTGAAAGTAAAGCATAGCCTAAGCGCTTCGCGTTTAAGGCATGCAAGATATTTTACGCTCCTATCTATTTAGATTAATTATATTTAGTTAGATTAATTTTAATCTTTTTTTATTTCGGTCAGACAGGCATTGGAGCGCGGGGCCCCCAAATTCGCGGGGCCCGTAGCATTTGCTACTCTTGCTACGTGGCTAATCCGGCACTGAGCAATACTGAAGCAATACCACTGCATTGTTGTCCACCCAAAATGTGTATGGTTTTCTTCTTTGTTGTGGCATTAGTTTCCCCTATCGAAACTGTTGATTGTACAGCCGATACTGGAACAGGTGCTATCTCTTCTAGTTCGTCCTTTTTCGATACATCTTGGTCTTGTTCTAGTAGTTTTTTCCTTGTATTATTGTCATGTTGCAACAAAATACTTTTGTCCATATTTTCTGTTCTTCTTTTAGGTTTTGGTGTAGTTTTTGGTGTAGTCTTGCATATATTTTGCAGTTGTTTAATTTGAACAGCATAGTCAGAAATTTGATCCCGCAGGCCTCGGTTTTCCAGAGACAGGTTTTCTATTTCATTGTTGGCAATTTGAAGTTGTTCCCGTAGATTTTGTAGTTCATTGTTTAGTTCGTCCATTTCGTGTCTATTAATCAAGCTTATTTCAGGACAACTTCTGTTGAGAGTGTCTCTGCAGAGGTTTGAACAGTTAGACTCATTTTCATCTGATAGAGAATCAAATGAATTTTGTACTTGTACATTATACTTTCTCTTTGTAACATAATCTGATGCATCAATTGTAGGTCTCGATTCTGGAGCAGGGTCTGTATGTTGGAGTGCTGCTTCTGTAGGTATTTTGCTCTTACTTTGTGTAGGTGTGCTGGTTTTCCCAAGAGACTTTTTGCCCCGAGTGCAATTTTGACAAATCCATGCTTCTCTACGCTCCTTATCCATAATATAGAAGAGCTTTTCTTTATTGGTACAAATTAAATCATATGGCTTTTTACAGTGAGCACATCTGAGGAAATGTTTTTCCCGTATGAGTTTGTGACAGTGAGCACAAATATTCTTAGGAGCCATTTTTTTTTATTATAGAAAAAAAAAATCAAAAATTAAAAAAAAAAACTTTCAAAAAGTCAAGGCATACAAATAAAATGCAAAAAGTAAAACAAAAATTTTGAAGTCTACTGGTCTTGTACTTGGTTCTCCCGGGCGATTCCTTCAGTGTTATGACCGTTAGGCCACGACAACTTAAGATTTACTGACGAAATTTCTCATAGCTTTAGTAGTAGCTTTAGTAGTCGTCGTTTTGCTGGACAGTCCAACATGACCATATAAGGTAATACTTCGTTTCGAAGCGAGAACTTATGAGTCACACACTATTTTTGCACTGGATGACTGTTTATTCTGTCGTAGTCTTGCACTTTCACACTGGTTTTAATCACAAATGACACAGTTTTTTGTAGATATAGTTATTGCAGTTTTTGCGTTGTTCAGTAGGGAATCGATTAGTATATATTTTGTTTAGAACTATCACTTTTTTCCACTGTGAATGATAGAAATTTGTCAGAGCTTGTACATTGCGTGCGGTCGTTACCGCGCCCCGCGCGCGAATCCGGCGCGAGTCCGATAAAGACGGTTGTCAATTTGTTTATTTAAGTCTTCTAAGATATTATTTTGCTTGATACCCTTAATTCGATGAAAAGATCCCTTGTTAATCCAAATAGATCTTAAACTTCGTAAAGTGTTTCCAATTACACTCTTAATAATATTTTAACAAGTTTGATCTTTATAACACTCATAATCCGTTGGTTTACTACAAACAGTAAACGCTTACTCATAAATACGCGTAAAATATCTCCGCAATTTTTCCTGTTTGAAAAATTGTGATCACGAGTTACATGAAATTTGATAGCGCGTTTACCCCCGGCATTTTGCTGTTTGAAATATTTCGTCCACATGTCGGTGGAACCCGATAGCCGAGTGGTTAATTACCGTCCGCGACATGCCCTGCCCCGGGCACTGGAGGGCGGAGATGACCCGTCACTGTCTGGCCTGTCTGCTGTCCTCCGCTAAGGCTGATCACTCAGTGAAAGATTTTAGTAGTTTCTAGAGCAACGAGAAAATACTTTAAAGTAGTATAGAGAGCCGAATTCATCTACTTTAACAACCTGTAGCTAACCACCACTTAGAAAAAAAAACTAAGATGCTGTTCACAAGACTAATCTTTTATTGATTTGTTACTCAGACAAAGAACAATTGCAATCAGATCTTATTATTACTTACTCTAAAGCCTAGTGTGCCGTGGTGCATGCATTTCCTAGTATATCCTGCTTTACATTACTATTCTCTAGCTAGTGTACCTACTCTACATGTAGAAAATTTCATATTTTCATTTTTATGAATCAGATTTCACCGCTCATTTGACGAGACAGACAGCCCTGCAGTGCCAACTGCCAATACTGTGAGAGCTGAATTTGCGCTGGAAATTGGATCATCTGCGACGGGGAGTTGCAAAATTGTACGAGCGTCTGCCGCACGCTCGCCGCATCATAGTCGCGCGACTGTCGCCCGCTGACTGGGATCTTTAAAATTAGACGTTTTGAGCTAGATTTCTGTCTTGTGTTTGCAGGACCAGGCCATTGTCATTTTTATTCCAACGGTATTGACATACTTATAATTTTACACGTGTGTGACCCTGCAAACTGACGACGTACGGCTCAAGTATTTGAAAGAGCCCTTAGATTACTCGGGACTGTCACACACTCACAAAAAGCCTGTCGCACGCTGACACAATTCAATGAATAATAAATAACATTTAAATAAGTTTTACCAAATTAATCTCAAGGTTTAGGCAACTGGGACCAAAAGATTTCTTACTATGATTAAATCTTTTCCATGAACTTGGTTGTATATTTCAGCTAATACAAGTTTTTTTAGAAAATCTGATTAGTGGTTTAGTCATATTTACCGAGATAAATTTTTAGTGACCTCGCATTAATCAACACTAGTTTCTCCCGTTGCTTCATCCATAGGTCAATACGAAGTTTAAAAAAAATAAACATCCAAATTGGTTCAACGGGTTAGGCCATATGATAGACAACATTACATTTGCATTTATAATATTAGTATGAACTAGCTATATGCCCGCTATCTTGTACACGTGTCGTGTTACGGTATTTTCCGCAGTCGTTCATGATAACAGTTCTTCGAAGGCAAACAAGAACTACATCCAGTAGATGTAATTAAGTAAGTATTTTATTAGGCGATGGAGAAAATTTTAATAAATTACAAGCGACGTAAAAGCGTGAAACTTACACCAGATACGAATTCCAAATCAACGTCTCAATTAGTGAAAATCAATTAGAATAGTCGAACTGTTTCGTATGAAATTCAAGGCTGTAGCAGCACAATGTAAATAGGCGTAAAAGATTCGCTTCTTATTCGTCCAACTTGTAATGATTATGTAGTTGTAGTGTCTATAATAATATTACGGCGTATCGCTAAAATGTCTCCTATCCTAGGTACCTAGCAGGCAGTAGCAGGTTAATGTACAGGGTCACTGATAAAACTTACATGCATACTAACGAATGGACATCGGAGGCTCAGTACCTAATAGGTTTCGTTGACACCCTTTGGATCATTAAATATTTTCGTTAAAACCATAAAACTTTCATGATAAATTCGCCAACCATACAAGTAGTAGTACTACTAGTAGTTTTTGAGAGCTTTGGTTTATACTTTTATTATTATTCGTGTTGAAGTGAGACTGCTGTGTAACATTGCCGTGAAAACTATCGAAGCAACAACCCTTTAAGAACTCGCTTTCTCGAACCTGAGTCGAGATTTATTTTCAACACTCAACCGTTTCGACGTTCTCTTTCTAAAATGGCGTTGAAACGGTAATAGATCGTCTCAAGATTTTAGTTCCAGTATAAAATTTTCTAAAGTACACTGCATATCTTTAGTAGAAAGACTTATTTATTTTCAACGAAGCTAAGCTTTTGTTTTGTGACAAGATGCAGTGGACTTCAAAACATTTTTAATAAAATAATAAATGTTACAATTTCAAAGAATATCCTACCTAGGAAATGTCCTTGTCCATCAACTAGATGGATCGGTTTAGTACTACGTAGTACTTAATTTTAAAGCTCAGATCAGAGTTCTAGTTACGTTGCCTTTACATAGAAAGCTTACAAATTCACTTTAAAGGCGAAGGTTTACTTTAAAGGTTTTGAGCTGTTATTTGGTTGAATAAATAACATTCATTCGTTTCAATTCTGAGTAAAATATACGCAAAGCCACTTTTGTTCCTTTTCTAGATTATTTTAGTCTTTACATAAACCTATTTAAACATGAAAATATTTCTTAACCTTGAAAATATCTTTTAATACCTACGTAAAGTCCACTTAGTTACTATATGATTCAGTAGCATTACACCTACTTAATAAAATCTGGTACATTCGGCTGTCCCAAAGTCCCAAAATAAATCTGTCAGGGTGGGGAATCAAAAACGAATAAAGCATTGGTGTTTTCTGAAGTGAGTTTGTGTTTCTACAGTTTTTATGAAAGATAATAAATACTAATTATCCACTTAAATTGAAGAGATCTGGTGCTTTATTTGTGCTTTGTTGTCCATTCTCTATTTCAAACGGCATTAGGGAGCAAACAAGGCATCGCCTGCAAGCCATGACGCCGTGACAAACGCAAGTGTCTCAGGGGGCTGCCTCTGACTTAGACCGAAGCTCCTGCGCTGGATATCGAATAACTGCAGCGTAATCCGATACTGTTACATAAGTGACGTCATTTTTGTTTAGTACAGCAAATACTCGTAGTGTCTCGTAGGACTGCTTGAATAGTTGTGTGAGCACTATTGATATTTAATATTCAACCAAGTATGAATCTATTGATACAGTTTACTGGCTTATCATATGATATCTTTTTTAAATTATTTCTGATAATCTAGCCAAGATCGGGAAAATAAAATAATATTTTCATTTAGTTTATCTATATGTCAACGTGAAATTGTGAACTCTGTCAGTTTATAATATAACGCGTTAGATTGTAAACTAACAGTGGGTTAGGTTAGGCTATTTTAAGAATCCGCGCCAAAAAGACGGCTCCTGGTCCCGATGGTATCCCGGCCAAGATGGTGGCTCTGGCTTCGTCAGAACTGGAAAGTCGGTTCCGGGAGCTTTTCGACCAGTGCTTTGCTATCGGAAAGTTCCCGAAACCCTGGAAGGAGGGGCAGCTGTGCCTGTTGCGCAAGGAGGGTCGCCCAACTGACTCCCCCTCTGCATACAGGCCTATAGTCCTGCTCGACGAGGTAGGGAAACTATTCGAACGCATCATAGCGTACCGCCTCGTCGAGCACTTGACGGAAAATGGGCCCAATCTTTCTGAGGCCCAATTTGGCTTTCGGGCAGGCCGGTCGACCATTGACGCTGTGTCCCGCTTAAAAGGCCTCGTCCAGCAGGCAGTGAATACAGGGGATGGTGTGATGGCTATATCTTTTGATATAGCAAACGCGTTCAATACCATCCCCCACACCACCATATTGGAGGCGCTTCGATACCACGAGGTGCCTTCTTATCTAGAGGGTCTGTTGGCCGACTACCTGTCGAACCGAGAGATACTGTTCGTGGACAGAGCCGGCCAACTTCGACGACATGGTGTCAAGTCCGGTGTTCCACAGGGGTCCGTCCTTGGTCCGATCTTGTGGAACATCGGATATGACTGGGTCCTGCGCGGCGCCCTTCCCCCGGGCATGGACATCATCTGCTATGCAGACGATACCCTTGTAACTGCCCGGGGGAGGAATTATGACGAGGCGGCCTGCCTGGCCGCTACAGGTGGCACAACGGTCGCCAACAGAATAGGGCGTTTGGGGCTCGGAGTGGCTCTCCATAAAACGGAGGCCATCTACTTCCACGGGCCCCGTAAGAAGATCCCTCCTGATGCCCATATCATGGTGGCAGGTGTTAGGGTCGATGTCAAGGCCCAGTTCAAATATCTGGGCCTAATCATTGATAGCCGGTGGCAGTTTGGCGCACATTTCGCCAACATGTCGCCGCGCCTAAGAAAGGCAGCCGACGCCTTCTCGTGGCTGCTCCCAAATTTGGGGGGTCCTAGGGCGAAATGCCGACAACTCTATGCCGGCATTCTTAAGAGTATGGCCTTATACGGGGCTCCCATATGGGCTGACACCCTTGACAGGAGGGGGAACGCGGCCCACCTCCGGAGACCCCAACGGGCCATCGCCCAGAGGGTAGCCAGGGCGTATCGCACCGTCGGCTTCGACGCAGCATGCGCCTTGGCGGGGACCCCTCCCTGGGAGCTAGAAGCGCATGTCCAGGCCGCCGTTTACAGATGGATGGCGGCCCAGAAAGAGCGGGGCGAACACCCAGCCTTCGAGGAGAGGGAGGCGGTTCGGCGCGAGGCTCGTGAAACTGTGGTCCAGCAGTGGGCAGACCACCTCGCCGTTGCCGAGTCGGGCCGCCGAACCTTGGATGCGCTCGCGCCGACCATAGAAAGGTGGCTCGAGCACCCGCACGGGTACCTTTCCTTCCATTTGGTGCAGGTGTTGACCGGGCACGGATGCTTTGGCTCATATCTGCACCGCATTGGGAGGGAAGAGACGCCGTCCTGCCACGCGTGTCGTGGCGGTGCGGAGGACACGGCGCACCATACCCTTGCGGTATGTGCGGCGTGGGCTCCGCAGCGCAATACGCTTATCGCGGCGGTAGGCCGGGACCTTGTGCTGCCCAGTATAGTCAAAGCTATGCTGGACAGCAACGAGGCCTGGGTGGCAATGGCATCCTTCTGTGAAGACGTGATGTGTCAGAAGGAAGCCGCGGAGCGAGAGCGCGAGGATGATCCAAACGCGCCCTCGCTCCGGCGACGGCGGAGGGGTCAGAGGAGGCGACAATATGATCGCCTCCAGTTTCCTCTCCTCGGTGATGGCCAGCGGGCCGGGGGCGTGGGGGCGCCCCCGCCTGCATTGCACAGGCCACCACCACCGTCGGACGGGAACAGCTGTGTGCTTCCAGCTGTTCCTGTCGCCCCCCGTCCTGGGGGGCTTGTAGGACCCGCCGTGTAGGCGGGCAATCGCCGGGAGGGGCTGTGGTAGAGAAGGCTTTGTCCGGAAACCCACAGTTTCCTCCCACTTATGGCGAGTGACGGAGCACCGGGGTCTTTTTAGTGGGTATGCCTCGTCCTTCTGACTTGGTGAGCCCCACATAACCTACCCTGTCCCCGCAGGGTAGGTATGCGATTCAACGCATTTTTTCCCCGCAAAAAAAAAAAAAAAAAAAAAAAAAAAAGGTTAGATTGTAATTTAACTACGTCAGATTATAATTTGACGGAATTCACAATTTTACGGTGACATATACATACTGTTCAGTGAAGCTTCATAGATAGTGCATTAATAGTGCGATTTTTACGACTTCAAACAGAGGGAGTTTCTGAAGTCGACTGTATGATTTTGTGATACATATTAGTTACGAAAATCCCAAGGGATGTTCAGAAAATAGGGTTTACAAGATGAGGTGAACAAATAATAAGATTTGACCTACAAAGACCGGAAAATTCTGAGTATTTAATATCTACGTAGCTAACTCTTTTCTCCAAACTGCTGAAGTTGCCCTCATGAAACATAATAGTTTAACAAAGGCGAAATAGAACGTGTCTTTTCCTTGGAAAGGGCATTACATTAGAACCGCTATAACTTGAACGAAATACCGGGAAATGCAAGACATTTGTGCGGCTGAAATGGTGAACGGAAACCGTTAATGGTCTTTGCCTTTTCATTCCCAATCATTATGTTAACTAAAAGCATGACTGGAAAGGTTTATACATTCAATTACGTTACGTGTGCGGTGCATTGCTCTTTACGGTCGAACACATTTCAATCTGATTTTCACATGTATTTTTCCTTTTCCATACGAAGGAAAAAGGTATACCTATGTATTTCTTTCTTTATCGTAAAAGATACTTGACAATGTACCTACCTACCTACAAATTCAGGCTAATTTATTTTTTATGAATGTTTAGCCTCATTTGCATCACCTTAACTTAAACCGGTATTTTTGTATAGTTTGACAGACTTGGCATTTGTTATAGTTAAAGTAAGTAAGGTTTGTTTATAAAAACATTACTTACATAGCAAAAAAATGTGTGTAAAAGGTGGAATAGGAATTTTACAAATGGCTTCTGAGCACCGGTAGTTTTGTCATATTGAATTTCAATCAAACTTAAATCAACAAGTTGCCTTTACATTGGACTGCACCTACCAACCTTTAAAACTTCACCAGGTCCCTGAGACCGGCCTGATCGCATTACCGGAGAACTCTCAAGAAGCCCCGAGGGACCGGTGATGGACTTCGATTGCACCACAAATAAATACTACTTTAGCCTACAATGGGCACTGTTGATTAAACTGTGATTAAACGCGAAAAATCGCGTTACTTTTGAGTTTTTTTAGACGAATAATATGAACAAAAAAAAATTGCGACATATCCCTCACACCAAACAATATCTGTTTTTATCGCCTTTAAAGGTTCGCCTTATTATTCATTAATAAGAATCTGCATCGGTTGGGATAAACTTTGTTCTCTTTTTTTCTCATGGATTCGTTATTTGTGTCATTGTGTCCAATGCAAACCAAATGAGTTTTGGTCCGCACAGCTCTCCAATACTCTTTTGTTTCACAAAAAACTTTGTTAAATTACAATTTCAAATCGAGTCATACGACGAAATTTAAAACTTTATTCCGAAACGCACTTGCGATACCAATAAACGTTCCCCCAAATTGGATTGCCTCAAAAATACATGAGAACTTTTGCGGCGTAGTTTTGGCATCGTCGCTCCACATTCTCGGAGCTAATCAGTGATATAATGCATATAATGTCTTAACATAACACTGTTGTCCCAGTTACGGCCAGTTGGATCTGGTGTGCGCCAGAATGGAGTTTGAAATTCAAATCGCGCATTATATTCGAGCCGGTCTGTCTGACACACTAACCACATTAAAGTGTTAACTCTCGTCTAATTTGACAAATCTCAGTTTAATGCGTCGTGAGGCAGGGTTAGTATTTGGCTTAGTCTTGTTTGTTAAGTAATGTTGTGTTTAGTTAATACCTGTGTTTAATACAGGTAAACAAGATTAAGCCCGAACTCGTGTACGGGAGAACGTCTTCGGGTATCTCCAAGGTTGATTTGAAGCCTTGAATTTATGTAATTACAAGTACATAGGTATACAAAAATAGACATTTCTGTGTAACCTTATGTTAGTTTACATAACCGCTTAATATGATTTGTATACGTTTAGTTACGGCTAAGACAATCAGTAGGTACCTAAACAAGTTGAATTGAGATCATGAAACTCACTCAAAGAAGAAAATTAAATGTTGAATATTTTACCATCTACGCGTACAAGCACTGAAACTAAAACCTATGAGTTTCCAATTGTGTACGGATCAAACGTATTTTAAACCTATCAAACACTCGTGGCCGCAGGCCTCTCCCAAAGATTTCATAACGACTGGTCTTGCGCTGCCCGCATCCACGTATTTTCTACGACGCATACTAGATCGTCGGTTCGCCGAGTAGGAAGCCTGAACACACACACACAACACACTACGTCTTCTGCTCTGTGTAGGTAGGGTTTCTGTGTAGGGTAGAATAGAAGAGTAGGTCATTGTGAAAATCCTGATATGTCTGAAATGATGATGATAATGTTATCGATCCTGGCTTCCTGGCGACCACGGATCGGAAGACGTAGTGTGGTGAGCAGGCCTCCCACTAGGTGGATCGACTATCTAGTGAAGGTTTCGGGAAGAACCTAGATGCGGGCAGCGCAGGACCGGTTGTTATGGATTTGGCCTGGCGCGGGCACACGAGCGGTGTGCGTATAGGGTTGCCAGTGCCAATTAGTGTCATAGCTCACGAGTGAGTACTATCATCATCGGTTGCCTCCTAACATCCTGATGCGTGCACTTGATATTATTCTGTAGCTCGACTTTCGCCTAGCGCTGCAACCACATAAAAAGCCTAACAAAACTCGGACAGGCCGGACAAGTCAATATTTGGCCGGACGAGACTGTAAAAAGCCAAACATGTCCTGTGCACCCTATGTGCGTATCGTATCGTTGCGTCGCCGCAACGCATCGTGTGCTTTGTCTCTTATCTCTAATGCAGTTTTTGTTGCAGGTGGTGAGGGCCAGGAGCACGGGCCGGTGTTCCTGCTGGAGCCGCCGGCGCGGCTGGTGTTCTCCAACGGCACGGGCGCGCGCGTGTCGTGCGCCGCGCACGGCTCGCCCGCGCCGCAGCTCGCCTGGCAGCAGCTCGACGGCGCGCAGCTTGACGACGTGCCCGGCCTCAGGTCAGTCTTAGAATAGTCTACTAGATATTTGGCTGATCATCATCATCATCATGTCAGCCATAGGACGTCCACTGCTGAACATAGGCCTCCCCTAATGCTTTCCACGTTGATCGATTGGTAGCGGCCTGCGTCCAGCGTTTCCCTGCTACCTTTACGATGTCGTCGGTCCACCTTGTAG
Organism: Ostrinia nubilalis; assembly: GCF_963855985.1. NCBI lineage: Eukaryota > Metazoa > Arthropoda > Insecta > Lepidoptera > Crambidae > Ostrinia > Ostrinia nubilalis. Next base: position 19,084,740 of record NC_087088.1, on the reverse strand, counting down.
GTGGGCCACGCTGCGCCTTCCGGTACGCGGCCTCCATTCCAGAACCTTGCTGCCCCATCGGCCGTCAGTTCTGCGTACTATGTGCCCTGCCCATTTGGCTAATGCAACGGTTTATTGGCGACCGCTTGCGACTTATAGATATTCAAATTAAACGACTGTTGCCGACGCATCGCGAATACCGCCGATGGTCACCGATGCATCGCGACTCTCGAAGACGGGCAGTCACTAACGTAGAGTGTCAACATGATGACAGCGAAAGGTGCGAGTCGGAGACTATCGCCGACGGTCGCCTAAAGTCGCTGGCCGTCGCCTACCACTATCGCTAGCAGTCACCAACATAATGTTGCTCGTCTGCGAGCTCTTTAAGACTTTGTCCTAGACCTAGAAAAACGTGGAAATGAGACGCGATGAAACACGACGTGCGTGATGCGATGTGTCAATGGTTCATAGACAAAAAGACCTTTCTTCTTCTTTTCCCCTCCAAATAGGATCTTACTTTAACACTAACTGGGGAGAATAAAGTAGTTTATTTAGGCATCCCAAAAATGTTGGTAAAAGTTCCACAATATTCGTTCATCCACTCACCGGTGTCTGCCCGAGTAATGGAACCGTAAAGGGTAGCAGATTCAGACAGATTGCCCCTATCCATCTTTTTTACACGTGTTAGGAGTTAGGACCACTTAATGATTGAGGGAAACAAAAATCGTAGAACATGTGCCTTTACAAGTTTGTTAAAGTTACATTGCGTCCTACCAAAAAAATAAGTTAAACAAGTGAATGAAGTCAATATAAAGCTTGTAAAAAGAGCAAAAAGCTTACATTTCTTTGTTAGCCGTAAAAAGATCTTACAACTTTGCCGCAAAATAAAAAGTAAACTACTAGCAAAACGTATCTCTCCACTATACTCGTACAGATTGGCATTCGATTCATGTCAACACCGCAAAAGTTTAGCAAACCCACTAACTCAAGGCGCAGGTGTCGATTCTTCGGCTTAGTGTATTATGGAGGAGGCGACGAGTACGTTTATATTGGCTTCCCCTGAAATATTGAGGAAGTTTCCTTTTGCACATCTCGGGTTGAGCAGCCAGCTTATGCAAGAGAAAAATATCCACTGTATTAAATACATTCTCAAGTTTAAAAAAAGCCCTATGAAATTAATTGGAAAAGTATTGGATATTTGCAAAGAGTATATCAATTTTATCAGAACGGAAAACATGTTTGATTGATTAAAAACAACGTGTTCTGAGAATTCATAATATTTCATTTTAATTTATCAATACTAAGAAACAGTTTCAGACATAAAGTAAATCAGATTTAAGGACATATTAAATGGCATGTAAAGGGCTTACTAGTAGTGACATATTTAATTTTGTCGAGTGTATTTTTTCTTTATAGCCACTTCTATTCAAAATCTTTAACAAGTAACATCGAACAATAACTCGACCTTACCTACATTAAATTACGAATTGTGGCACCTTATATTATTACGTCCGTATTCACAAACATTACCATGAGGTCTCACAATGCGCGTGGACGCACAGGGTGACACACGAACCAATCACAGAGCTCTATTTAACGCTGTGCGTTTGATTTTCTGCTTCACTTAAGCAAACATCGTTTGTGAATACGGGCGTTAGTCTTTAAAGGTGCCGTTATGCAAGGAAATTTGTTATGACTACGGAATTAACTGGCGATAAAATTAACCTGTTAACTGATGGCTTTTTTCCCCTAGCTGTGGTTCGACTCCGATTCGGGGCTATGTTAACGCAATCAGGGAACACTCGATTGCTGGCTAACTTAGATTACGGCCTAATGCAATCACGCCGCTCTTTTAACATTAGGATGAATAGCAACATTTTTGTAACTGCGTATTAAATGTTCTGCTGAGTTCATTGTGCTTACCATGAGTTTACGTTAGGTGAGCTCGCTAGCGAGTACGTCAAAAAATCTATGGAGATTTTATTTCTTGAAAGTAGCCGCTAGGGGCGCTGCACAATATGTCATACATTTAATGTCATTTTTTTACGCGCCGTCGCTAGAGAGCACACCTAACGTAAACTCATGGTAAGCACACTGTTGCGATTGAAAACGGCGAGTACCATAATAAGGGTTGAAATACTTTTATATTGAGAACAAACAACTTATTTAATAATTTGTATAAATGAGCTTGTTGACAACAAGCACATAATACAGTTGACGATCTACTCTGATCTACTTGACAGACCCATTTATTGTCCCGAAGCACTACTGCTAGGGTTAATACTGGGACGTGTAATAACGTTGCCTGCTTTACGCGTCCCACATTGTTGTATTCGGTATGGATCATCGATGGAAACAGGTCATATATCCAGTATTATCCAGTGTGCAAAACAAACGCAAAATTCATTTTTCATGAGATTCGCCGTTGCAGAAAATAAAATTGAATAAACAAAATTCTAACGTTACTTTTTAAGAAGTTATTCAACTTAAGTAAATTCCAACCGCAAACAAAATTTAATTTGCCTAAAAATTTCAATAACCATCAGATAACCGCCCCGAATGGAGTCACCTGGAGCTAAATCGAACGCCTTTATCTGTCTCATTGTCCCCAAAATTGGATTCGCGAGAATTCCCCAGCCTGAAACTCTTATAGACAAAGCAAAAGGTTATCTTTAAAATTATCTACGCAGCAAAGATTAACATAGCGCCCACTTGAGTCAGACTGCGGCTATGTGGCGCGTTGTTGTAACTTCGAAATATTCGCATATTCCGTCCATTAAAATACTACAATGTATACATTCTGTCTCATACTACCGACCCAGTGAACTTCGTACTGCCTATGTTTATCAGATTTATATGATAATGGTGAAAGAGTTTTTCAAATCAGTTCAATAGTTTCAAAGCCAAACAATCAAATGATCCGTCTTGATTTCACTAGGTTTCTTTGTATTTACCAATACATCAAACAACCAAAAAATTATAACACTACATTTGCATTTCATTCCACAGTATTTAAATAAATTGACTTCAAAGAAATTTAAATTTCCAATGCTTGAAGACAAAGAAAAAGCAAACGGCTATTTTTAAATGATGCATGCTAAGCAAAGATTCAAAGATAGCTGTTGGGAGGGGTCATGAAATATGTATCAGGTTGTTCTGAATAGTGCGCCGCGCTGCGCTGGGGCCGAAATTAACCGAGTGACGCCGAGTTTGCGGTGTGAATGTCAAAGATTTTCCTAGTTCCAGTCTCCATTTCGTGTCGTGCAAGATTGTTGCAAACTTTCGCATCTCTCGAAGTCTAAATAGTGTATCAAGTAGGGACTGTTTAAAATAAATAGGCTATTAAAAGTATGTAGTGTTCCACTTCTTAAATCTGGATCTGAATCTGGATATTTTCTTTTTTATGTCCGATATATCCGATATACATATTATTATGTATAGCTGCGACATTTATTTAATTACATTAAGTAAACAGTATATCGTTGAAGCATAATTACCAATGTAAATAGCGCCTGGGATTATGTCAAACCCGGTACCCATTTCCCATGGTGGTTTGCTTCTCCTATTAATCAATATTTAAAGGCATGTCACGGATACAACTCTCATAAATACGAACTGCTGTTAAAAACGACCAAAATGAAAGTCTTGAATCAATTAAATTATGTTCAAAGGCATATTACCACGCCGAATTAATCTCTGTGATCTTAAATGGTGTGGTTTGAACTTGTATTTAGAACTAATGGAGTAATACCTTAAAGTTCCTGCCAGGAAGTCTGCTCTTGCTGGCACACGCTTGCTATTTCCTTGAGATCATGTGAATAGTGATGTTAAAACTTATGGTTATCGATAGTAGGCGATAAAGATAGAGAAGACTACAAAAAGATTTTTCGATAATTAAGTTGTAATCAATCCCATAAATGGAAGTCTAGAAATGGGGGAAATGTCCAATACGATGTTTTTATACATAATGGAATAGATTTTAAATGTAAAGTATCACTGTTACAGATTTTCTATAGGTGAACAGTAGGTAGAAATCGTGTCTGCTTAGTAAAATAATTACACATAACGTAAATTTTAGGTTACATAATGTTAAAGAACATGCGATTGAAAAAGATGACTGGGAAATCCCTCCAATTGTTGAGTAGAGCACAATATTATACTCACAGTCATTGGAGTACTCGTACTTACTAACAATAACATTGTCGATAATGTTACAAGTATGCAACTCTTAAAGTCAATTATTTGAAATCCACTCACCATTTATACCGCTGTGGTATATACCTTTTGTCTTTGCGACAAGGTCGAGAACGGCATGTGTTCTCTCACCTGCCTTCCTGTGCTGGCCTTTGATGCCAATCCTTGCTAATTGGTTTGCGGTCAAAGAGTAACTTCGGCAGAAGACCAATTTGGTTGATGCGACGTCGGACAAAAGACATTGTTGGCTCGTCCAGCTGAAAAGCTTCGGTTTAATTACTAACATTTCATCGACTAAGACCTATGTTATGTGGCTTTCAATTTATTTAAGTACTTTGAGTACGCCATTATGGTGTAAAGTTGTGCTGGGCTCGACCTGGGTTCTTAACCTCTCATCTGGCACGTGTTCGCGCGCGCTTAATGGAACTTTTTTGTGTAGTATTTTTAGGTTTGGTCTAAATATTTGGTCTGTGAATCAATCATCTAAAAATAATTTAGTTTAAAGTAAGAAGAAATTAGTTTGGATACTTTTGCTTCTAGCTAGACTCTGGCAGTAGACTATTGTAGAATGCCCTTTAACATTGTTTGAAATTTAATTATGTGCAAGTCTCTTCATTAGTGTGCCTAAAATCAAAATGAAGAACAACTTGGGTCTCTTTTTCTAACGGTAGTAATTTGCCAGCAAATTCAGCTTTTCCAGGAACATTTTAAAAATATATAAAAACATCTTAACATTCTCATTGAATGGTATTTAGTGGGTTCTGGCCACTCCCGGCGGCGGTAAGCCGGCTTTGATGTGTTAAGGCCGCCCTTTGTGGATTACGCGGCTTTTCCTGAATCCGGAATTTATAAACTTTTTTTTACATATTTCTTAAAGATGTTCTTGTAACGGCTTCCTTCCTTTGGTTCGGGCTGAATTAGAGATTAATTATTAAATGTCTGGTTTTATTTTCATTTTTTCTGCTCAGTAGATGGAAAATCTTTGTTGCTAAAAAGAATTTATATTGGAACTAGCTTTTACCCGCGTTTTGCCCGCGTTAGATCATTATAAATTATAGTTTATTATTGAGTAGTTTTTGCGTGAAAGACACAAACTTTCGCATTTATGATAAGTATCAGTAGGTTTTTCTTCAGTATTTTCAGAACCATCATCTTTTAGTCTTAAAATAGATAGGTTTTACTCAAATGCCTATTACCAGGCATCCAGCAGTCAGTACCAAAATAGCAATACAGGTGCGGGAAGCGTTCCGTATGCCGGGGACCACGGGATCAATAGTGTTTCTTTATTTGGATTGTTTGGACTACTCTATGTATAAGGTTGCTATTTCTCAGAAAAAGTTTCTAAGTAAGTATTTCTCAGAAAATCATTTGAAGCACGTTATAATTGGCACGGTGTTATTTCAATTAATGAGATAAGAAGATTTACGCCTTTATCATTGATTTTATCATTGATCTTTACCTTAAAGGCCGGCAACGCACCTGTAACGCCCCTGGGTCTGCGGGTGTCTATGGGCGACGGTAATCACTTAGCATCAGGTGATCCGTTTGCCTCCTATCACATAAAAAAAAAAAAAAAAAAGATTTATAAAAGGTTCGTGACCAGGGTACTCGTAGCTACACCAGAATTTGTTAAATTAATGTTTATGAATTAATTTTATGTTATTTCAATTTGAGTCGAGATGTATAATAAGAACGAAAATCTCTTACCAGACATTCAAGAAGATATTTTTAGTTTAGTCCATTGCTTATAATAAAAGAACTCCTCTGATTAAAATCTGTTTAACAGCCACGTGTCACGTGCGCGCCAAAAGATTGGTCAAGATTTACCTTTTGTGCGAGTCACAATCACAAAGAAACTTCGTTCAGCCGGCAAAAGATTGGCGGAATCGAGTGAATCGATTCTTGAGTTATTCGATTGTTGATTGAATAGTGCGAGAACTGAATCAATAAACGTTTTGCAGGTTTCGATTGACTTCAGATGTTTTATTTAGTGGCTTACGATCAACTGTACACTGTACCTTTTTGAGGTGTGTGTGTGTGTAGTCTAAGGTATATCTTTAAGGGCCAAATTAGTAGTTATTATTTGAGTTTCAATTTAATTTTTGTTTCGGACAAACCAGGTAATGGTGGGTCGTACCATTTTAATAAAAAAGTTGTAACTAAAAGCCAAAAGATACAATCTAAGACATTCTTTCGGAAAATACTAAACTTTTACGATTTTCTTAAACTGTTTGGTAGTAGGTTGCTTACCAGGTCAAAGAGCAAGCGGCGCAGAAGGCACTTGACACTTGCATTCGGCGTTTGGCACCTCGCCATGCAGAACAAGAGCAATCTTACCTATAGGTACTTGCAGGATCAAGTGCCTATTAAGATGTATTACCATTAAGAAACAGTTCTTATCGGTTGGTTATGATTAATAATAATTACTACTTTGCCTGGCCCATTCCCATTTTATTTGGGGTCGGCCCTCCGCGTCATGCGTCTCCAGGCGGCTCGGTCCTGGGTTGTCTTACTGTTAACTTGGGCTTCTTATGTTTATGATTAATAATAATTGCAGACACTAAAAGATACATTTTGAATAAAACACTTAATGAAATGTGAGATTTACAAAGCGTCTTGTTCTCGAATAAACTACTGGACGTTACACAAGGAGCATTGGACATGATCTCCATAAATGTTTATCATAACTACTTATCAAAAATTAGTTTTCTTCAGTGGAAAGCTCCTATCTGGGTAACTAACTTATTAATACATTTTCGAAGCAGCGAGTTCTCTAGACAATCGGCCTTGATCTAATCTTCAGTAATTAAACTTTGCTAATTGATCCCATCGCGCATTGCCAGGGCTAGGCCAAAGACTAACGTCGCAGAGGGCACTTTGCCCTCGCGTTTGTTATTTGGCACCGCGCCACGAACACTTTATGAATAAAACCTCTGCCGAGACGTTTGCCGAGATTGGACCCTGTTAACTTCTGATTTACGCAAAATGAAGACAATGGGGTTCTTTTATGTGTATTGTTAACGGTGTCTTCTTTTCATAACTATTCTTGTATTTTTCTGTTGCTCGAACTGTGCGATATTTCCCAGGAAGTGTCAGAAGACACGCTCTAAGAGAAATGTGGTAACAAAAGAGGTCTATTTCTTTCGACACATCATTCTATTGCCTTTTGTTTACATCTTAACTCTCATGTATCGTATTTATACCTTCAACATTACAGACCTACCTAGTAGGCGATCATTGATAATGATAGCAGAAAAAAGTAATTTAATATTAAGTTAAAATGAACATGCCAATATTGTTACTGATTCCCGAAATAGTATAAACTGCAAACTGTCACGTTTATTTATCAAAGATGTAACTTAATATTAAAAATGTAGACAGAGTAAAAAGCCTTTTAACAATAATGAAATTATGCCAGTAAAGGTAGAAATATTAATATTTGTCTGGAAAATTATTAGGCTAGGTAGGTAGGTACCAAAGATAAATTGGCGCCTGTCATTTAACGAAGGCTCATTTTCGCACAATATTCTAAACTAACGCTAAGTGTTTCACGTCGTATCTCTAATTATTATCTTAACTTTACAACAAGTGAATCCATAAGATTAGCAACTACTTTTTTCGTTAAAAAACGGACTTAGATACAAAAAGCTCGTGCTCATTACACTTGGCCCCAGCAAGGTTCGAACCTGCAATTAATAATTTACATACTTATAAGCTTCAACGAACGTAATACACCGTCATCATTATAACTTTCCCAAAGAAAACATTCCCAAAAAGGTTGACCTTACCACTTATCAGACAAGTTCAGGGGTAAACATGCCGTTGCTGGTTCATTAAAATGATGAACAGGAGCCGTAATATTAAAACATAATATTGTGAATCCCTCCCCAACCCTTTAATGTTTGCGTTCGCGATATAAGCTCCATAACGTAAGTTTGAACTACAAGTTTATGGCACAATGACAGCAAAAGGATAAAAGCAAAGAAGCAGTCACTTTTAGGATTAACTACTAAGATAATACTAAGCCTAACCCCCCTTAAGTTTTGTTTTCACTGTTTATTTCTTTCCTTCCACTCTCTATCAAAATAATGATGCCATTTATAAGTACCTACGTGAAGCTTCACGATTGTAACCTCGTGTAGTATTTCAACTTGATGCTTATAATATTTTTGTAACGTGTAGGTAAAAGACTTTTAACATACCGATAGACTAACAACGGACTGATCGTATGCGGTTAATAATAACAATGAAAACATTTTGATTTGTAAATTTATTTACCAGATATTCTGATAACAAAAGATTAAAGTCACAAAAAATACTTTTCTCCCTAACAACCTGGACTTTAAAATTCTTCTATACATTTTCTTTGACAGCGTAGGATTTAGTCGGCTCAGCTCAACGAGGGTCACTAGCGTTTGAATTATAGCCTTTACTGCGCTGAAAATAGGGGTTGTTTATGGAAACTCTACGGAAAATATTTATACAGACTCTTTGCTTTTAATTTTAAAGAGATTGTCGCTATGTCGCCTTTTATGAGGTGATCTATCGATGCTGTATCTCCCGACGAGAATTTGATGCAGATTATTATGATGGCTTCTAGCTACATTATAAGATTATCAATCCCTAAAAGCTTTGTTTATTTATAAAGAGTAAGTCAATAAATTAGGTAAAGAAATAGTTTTTCACCTAAACTATTGATTTATGTGGTACACCAATCCGGGTTTATTCGATTGCACTAATAAATTAGGTAGGCTACATTATTGCTAACCAAGGATTTTTAAGCAGACCAAAGATAATAGTGATTAAGTTAGTTTCAGCTTGTTTCAACACAGAAACAAAAATTTGTTTAAAATACATGAAAAGTGCTGTATTTACTACATTAGCACTCACTCAAAGGTGAAGTGGACAATAGCAACATACAAAGGCTGCTCACTGCAACAGAAACTACATTACCCACAACAAACGGCGAAAGATAGCTAACACGATCCGCTAAAAGACCACAAGTATAGAATAAGTGTCACAAGAATGCAGGTAAACATGTGGTACAGTTTAAAGAATAAACTACACTATAGAACCTTTGTCACCTGGATAAGAGACACAAAAGGAATTCAATGCGTGCGAGCTGTGGCAAACCAGGCGTTTGAAAGAGCCTGTGAATAAGAATAAAATGCACAAGAAAAGGAGGCTACATTTCAGTCTGCATTCACATATGTATTCGGATATACATAATTTCATAGCCCTTTAAGACTTCTATAATCAACAGTGAACAAAAGAACACAGCAGGGAAAACATAATACGTAATAATTAATCTACCTAAATCTTCAGTGAGCTATGAACTTTTACTGTGAAGTCTTATGATTTAACTGATTATATCATCACAAATACAATCTGATAATCTTTAAGCAAGACTTTACTAGCAGAACCAAATCAATTTCTCTGTTGTCATCACTCGGAGCCATCAAACGGCTGGACAGCAGTAAATAAAACGTATAAACCCAACTTTATGGCAGCATTACTACATGTCGATACTCCTTTGTCGGATCTTTATTACATAGTGGGATGAGGGGCGGTAGACTCAGTAGTACATCTATTAATCTTTCAATACCTAACTACACAGTGCAATGTAGATAAGAAATCAATTATCTCCACTCTAGTCTATACAATAGAAGAGACAATGTAGACAATATCAATTGTCTAGGTTCTTGACACTAGGTTTTAGGAAAACGATTCGATTCAAATCAACTTCTCATGAAGTTAGTAACAGCATGATTCGTCTTAAGATTTCTTATTTTGCTTAGCATCTGTATATTACGTAGTTTAAAAAAAATTATAACCTGAGTAACATATTGATATTTGATTGCAACATTTTTGTTTCAATCTATTTCTTCAAATCAAGACACACATAAGTACCAAAGGCTACTGAAACTACTTGCTTTACAGCCGTACTGGCGATATTTCTGCGTCGGATCTTTATTAGAAGTGAAACAAAAGCCTTTGTGGCACTATTGACGAGCCTCTATTGTTGCTAATGATTAATGGACTTACCGGCCATTAGTGTGCAGCGAGCGTCAAAGCGTTTATGGTCTAGACACATCGGACAACTAGATAAATATCTTAAAACTAGCTTCTGCCCGCGACTTCGTCCGCCCGGAATAGTTACTTGTTTTAGCGTGATGATATTAGCCTATAGCCTTCCTCAATAAAATGGGCTGTCCAAGACAAAAATAATTTCTCAAATCGGACCAGTAGTTCCTGAGATTAGCGCGTTCAAACAAACGAACTCATGAAAATGTGTTTACTTAAATATTCGCATGTACTGCCTCTCTCACTTTGTTGCCTTTCAACGCTATTTTCTTCCGATATTGAATTCTAGTGTTTCAAAGATAAGTCTCCTGGAATGCATCTTAGAGCTGAGCATCATAAGCAAGCTTCAACTTTATACTTTCCCAGAATATGTCAACAACTAGGTAGCAGCTAGGTACTTTGCAAGTTTCCTACATTATCAAGCAGCAATATTGTACTTGTATTATACGAATTTTGTGAAAACTCAGTGTTACTTACTAACTGTGAAGAAAATAAACATTTATCAATAGGCTATTGCGCAATTGATAACTTTAACAATATTTATTTACATACCCGTAGTGAACAATCTCGTAAACAGACAGCATCAAACTGAATATTCAGTTTACGCGAAAACTTAAATAGATATTACTTTATTAGCCGGTTCACGCGCAGTGAAAACTCAGTGCTGGCCATTGCGCCGGAGTCCACCGGGACGATGCTAATCTGAATTACCCCGGCCACAGCAAGGAAAGAACAATTAGCTCGTAACAATACAGTTTCAGTTTGCTAGACGTTCGTACTTTCTCCATTTAGTTTTCGAACTTACATTGTTATCTGACTGAAGCGTATTATGCTACCAGACACTACGTGTTCGTCTACACAAGAGTATAATTTAAGAAGTGATATTTATGAGCAACATTTTTAAGTCACCGTAAGATAGTAAAACCGTTAGATTACCTACAGTCTAACTTGTAAACTGTCGACAGATTGTGAACAGGAACATACTGCTTACAATTTAACGCATTATTTTTCAGTAGATTACAAGTGGCTTATGTATAAACTAATTTTTTTTACTTAAACCTGTTCTTTCGTTTCAGCCGAAAGACGTCCACTGCTGGACAAAGGCCTCCCCCAAGGATTTCCACAAAGACCGGTCCTGCGCCGCTCGCATCCAGGCACCTCCCGCGACCCTCACCAGAAACTAAACTAAACTAAACTTTTCCTGTACCTATATGTAATATAAAAGCTGTATGTTTCATTCATTAAATAAATAAATAAACAAGTGAAGCGTCAAATTGTGTAATGGCATGCGTTGGAACGCACCTCGCGCGCTGATTGGTTGAACGGGCATTAGAACTAGTCTGTAAAATTATTTATACAAAACTCTGTAGGTAAAGCTCGTTTTGAAATTCCGTTTGAGTTCTCTGAAAATTCACAAAATTTTCAAGGCGTATCCCCGAGAGATCTAAGCTTGTTATAATAGATCAGGGGCTTTGTTTGTTATGTACGAGTGATTTATGGATTTGTATCTTACTATTCTTATTCAATATTTTCTTATTTATCCCATCATCGTCTTTCCCAAAAGCATCTTGTGATATTGGCAATACACATTTGGTGTTATGGTCATAAAGATAGTTTGATCAGACGAAAGAAATAATGTAAATTTTCAATGTGAGAAAATGCATAATACAGACTCGAATTCAAATAATGAACCCCGTTAACATAGGTTTGCGGACAAAACCACAGACAGTCTAGGCGTCACTGACACTACATAAAGCCAAAGATTATAATTAGCCTGATCTACCTGGGCTGTGGTTTTATCTAAGCCATTAGAACTTATGCAGTCTCTTTGCAGGTCGTAAACACGCCTGTGCCAACTGATATTACAAACTTTAGTAAGCCCCATGCCACCACACTCTCGGCGGCAAATGAATACAATTGATATGGCTAGACTTAGTTTTAAAAATACTATCGTTTTTAGCTAACTCTTAAAGGTCTTTGGAGAAAAAATAATATGAAAACAAGTAACAAAAAGACAGTGAAAATAATAATACAGAAAGCAAGAAAGTTTCTTTTAAGTATTCAATTATCAATGACAGTCGGTCCCGTAGGAAAATCTTACTTAATTTTCTATTCATAAATCAGACAAAATCCAATACCTAAACTTTTCATATCACAGAGACAGGTTTATTGTAGGTCAAAATCAAAAAGCTTTGTTCTGTCTGAAATTGCCTGAACACAAATAAAAGATTGAATGTGCATGCACACACTGCCCAAAATAAATATAAATGAAAAATATTGTTTGAATCTACAATAGGACATACACATCGCAATGCTTTGAACTGTTATTTATTTACAAACGATTTAAAATGCATTGAAAATCAAAGTATTTTTAGTCTTTTAAAAAACTATAATGCTTATAAATCTTTACGTAGAGTGAAATAAATTATGAGTCGTCTAAAGAGTTACTTATTTGTTCTGCAAGTCCATTACTGTACTTACTTACTATGTTCTTTACTGTTTCAAATCTCAAAATAAAAGCAAATTTTTATGGAACTCTAAACAAGCCTACTCAGTTCAAAAGGCATTAAATACTCATTTTACGTTTCGCACTAAAATTTGATTTGATTCAATATAAACTAAGTTATACGACGTCGTACCCTTTATTGGTTTAGAGCAAACCTCGTTACCTGCGGAGGGCAAAGGATGGCTAAAACGCTCACTAATATCGCTGGATACTATTTCGACTTTTATGAATAATCTCGTTGAGTGTTATCCAATTTATCGCAAAATATAAAGCGAAGTATATGAAAAGTTAATCTGATACCGAAAATAAAATGTTTATTCGATATTCCTGCCTTTGAACGTATGAAATGCCAAATTGATTCCCTTTCAGATTATAACGTGGTTATTTGAGAGCATGAAAGTGCCTCGTCAAAGCCACCGAACGCACTATAAATATAAGATTATTTTGTCATTCTCTTCATGGAACTGTGTGGAACTTCGCTCGCCAGCCGACGAAATAAAACCCGTAGACGTGTCCAAATTGAAACACGCCGTTCCACTATCGGATTACTTTATCCAGCTCCATCCATCAGTCTGAATCAGGCGATAGAGCAACAATGGAGGTTTAATTTGAATCTAGCATTTATTGATATAATTTGAGGTAGATATTGGAAAATTTTTGCTTTGTTTTCGCGCTTCGACAATGGCTGGCATTTACATTTTTAGATGGACTCGTGTCACCCAACATTTCTTTTTATAAATGTTTTTTACAGGTGACTAGAAGGCAAAGAATATTTACAGTTTTATTTTGAACACAAATTAATTAAGGTAGTATTTCAACCACTTTCTCCAAGACAACTGAAACATTTGTTTCTTGAAACTGTATTAACATTTGTGCGTTCCGAAAGCCCAAACTCCAATTTGCGAGAGTTCCAAGCCGTTCCGAAAATGGATCGCGAGCACAATAACTGTAATCATTCGTTGGAAAGAGTGCAAAACAATTTACTACGAGCACTCTCATCGAGTACTTAAAAAGTCTTCGAATTTCGAACTCGACTTGAAGTTAACAATTTAATATTCCGTAAGAACGCGAAGGCTCTCGATAAGTTTCTCGGTACTTGATGATTGCCCTCCCGAGTGTAGCAGCGGAATGGCAAGCTGTACAATAGAGGAAAATTATGAGCTGCAAAAGTCCGTGGGGTACCTTTTTACTCCTAATAAGAATAAAATCACTTGACTGTCATTATTACTTCTGGTTGTTTAGACGTTTAGTAAAAGAAACTACGAATAATGTTAATGGTAAAATGAAACAATAACACAAAATTCGTTTAAACTGAATCATAAAGTCAGATGGGTGTAACCTAAGTTTGATTCGCTTTTTTAAAAGCATATCCCACCAATTGTAAACTTTATAAAATACTTAACGCTTACACAACAATGTACTTATCACATGATATCACAAAAATGATTTTTATAAAATATTTCTGGCTAAAAGTACGCACTTTATATTTATTATTATTTTATCATGAAAATGTAACTCAAGAAATTGCCTTTAAGCCTCTTATTTTCGAGATAAACATAATGAAAACAACAATTTTTGAGCTAAGCTTCGTGGAAAGTTTGTTTACAAAGAATAAAGTGTCAAGATTAATTTCTGACGTTTAAAACAGGAAATATTTTTAGGAAAAATACTTATTAGTTAAAATGGTGGTGAAGGCAACTAAAGTTTTTATATTTTGCTATTGTTCAGTTTGATCTAGGTTTGTTTTATTGACATTCGTTTTATTAAGTACGAGTAGTTCTCCGCCAAAAACAAAGCTTGTTAAATGGGCATTGTGTAGGGTTTCCAATATGAATGCGAAAATGAAATGATTGAATCTTATCCCAAAAACTATTGATAACAATAAAATTTGAATGAAACCATAATAATCTTCTTGTGAAAATCTATAACCAAAATAAAAGTTTGGTGGGCCACATTTCTTTCTATGTAGACTCACCATAACACATAGGAAACAGCCATCATCTTCGCAATCTATGTAAGTACCGTCATAAAGAAATAAAACTCGCATTAAACGTTTTATCTTCAGGGGACATATAAAACCGTTTTATTAAAACCGATAGACTAATTTATAGGTCCTTTAATTAGTTTTCGAAAGGGAAATATAACTTCTCAGTATGAGCAGTTTTCACATTACCAGTGTAGTACCGTTATTTATTATACAATATAGTACTTATCCTCCGTCTGTTGTCCATTAGTCTGTTCAAATTCAAGGGTATAAATAAATAAACGAGACTAACTAATTTTTTCATAATAAGTCACTCGGGGCGAAAGCAACTATGAGGATAATGTGCCTAATTATTCTTAATCTGATGGATTTTGAAAAATCTGCTGTTGAATCATAAAGAAATTATTTGTTTTTTATGCTTCAACAGATGAATAGTCGCTTTCGCCCTGGGTGACCTTCTATTGAATTTGATAAATAAGTATACAAGGTTCAACTTGAACACAAAACGCTGTTCTCAGTGCGACACAGTGTACCCGGAAAGTTCGCAGCGGCCGAAGTTGGAGCACTTCGCGGTTGATAACTCGCCAAGTGAACGAATCTAACTGCAGGGCAACTCTTCGGGAATTTCGTAAGCGAGTTTATAACATGCTTGTTTTACAATGTTTGTAAAACTTTGGGAACGTTAAATTAATAAATATTCCACTGCCCTCAGAATTTACATCTAATTAGTATTAAATCTTTTTGTTGATAAAACTGGATGTAAATATTTCAAGTTTTAACGTACTATGGCGCGCATTTATTGCCTCAGTTCAGCTTCAGCATCAACCAACGATGAAGAATATTTTACGAAATAGTTAATTTGACTACCAAATAGGATCAGTATCTTTTATCTATTCTTATGAATTTACATGACACAAAAACAAGCAAAGCCCAAGAAACCTTTGATTAACGAACGAATAAAATACAATCCCTACAAATGGGAAATTGTATTGCTTACAATATTAGTCGCGTAGCCACTATAAGTCTCAAGACGACGGTGAAATAGGCCGAGAGTTAATATTGCCACAATATAACTCAGAAATAACACACATAAAATTGCTTTGCTACCAAAAGAAAATGGCGTAGGGAAAAATTTAAAATTAAATCCGTATCACGTCGAATGAATAATACGATTATGTGCGAGGACGGGAGAACTCGGGAATGGAGAGAGCGGGAGTTGATTTAGATGATTATTTTCCGTTGGAACAAACATTATTTCAAATTTCCAGGGAAAGTGGACCGCTTTTAATATTTGATTTTGTTGTTGTTACTATTATTTGCTAATTATCTACTTCGATTACCTTTGTTGAAAATATTGTCAAAGTTAAAAATTAAGAGCGTCAACCAACAAACTAGTAACTAATATGAGTGAGTTCTAATTTACACTTATAATAAAAAGGAAAGATTTGATTGTTTGTTTGTTGATATTGAATAGGCTCCGAACTAGACTCGATTTGAAAAATTATTTCACCATCCTTCATAATTTCTGATGAACATACGCGGAACGAAGTTTTCCCGGTCAGAGCATCTTAAATAAGCAATGTGTTTACAATTAATGTGAGGAAGTAACTACCAAAATATTTTGAGACCTGTTGTGTGTATCATTCCGCAAGGTGCTAACTAATTACTAACCCCCCACTATGTTGTGAGTTTCAAAAATATTTACCCGAAAATTCTTGAAGTTCACATGGCAATTAACATCGGGGTAAATTATATTTTTCCCGTGCTCATTACCCTGACGCGGGTGAACCAATTAGTGCTAATGAGAGTGGCGCCCTCTCGCGCTTCCTTCACACTATTTGCGTGTGTTTTTAATTTGTGGCGAAGTGCAGCGAGTCGATGACCCTGCGATCTGCAGCGCTGAAGAAAAGTGCGTTGCAAGTGGGCCAAGATGCTGGCTGGTTTCTATTTACCTTGTATGAAGGTAGAATTCTCAACATAATTCTGAGTCTAAAAGCAGTTTTGATCTACGCTTAATTTAGGTAAGTAGGGGAGACTGGGTACGGTTGAAACAATTTTGCTTTTATTGGCTATAATTTTGTTGTTTAATAACCAAGTGACAATTACGATACGTGAAATTGAAATTTGAAGTTTTAGCTACGATATGGCTGTATCATTAAAGTTCCCGGGTTACTATTTTTAGAAATATACGCAATTAAAAAAAAAAGAAATTTTGTTTCAACCGTCCCCATGCCAGAGGCGGTTGAAACAGCGATTGGGGTCTGTTGAAATACATACAAATAATACAATAATCACTAATAAATCGTGTTTTATTGATCATTAATAGTACAAATATTAAAATTATGGTAACACATGACTACATTAATCAGTCTAAGTATTTAATATTTCTAAAACATTAAACGCCCTTGATAAGTAGTGAACATTTAAAAAAATAACAGAAATATGATAAAATAAATAATGTTTCCAAATCTAATAAACATTAATAATAAAATAATATTAACATTCTGAATAAAGTTAACGAAAAACTAAATTTTTTTTTCAAACCATACTTTTCCGCCTCTTTCCGCAGTGAATCTCCAGCTTTTACCTCCTCTTATGCTTTACCAAGTCAATTTCCTCCCTGGAAATCTTCCTTACCCAAACTCTCGGCATCTACAAAAAATAAACATTAATACATTTTCTGTTTCAACCGTACCCAAAAAAAATGTTTCAACCGTCCCCAACCCCACTTTTGGTAAAATATACTTGATAGTTTCGACACTAATAATCACACATTAAAAATAGTTACTGTCCCTTATTCTACAAGCTTCTTTATAATCGCAAACGCACACTCGATACATTCACATAAAAAGAACAGGTAGTGTAAGCGTTAATGTCTGAAGAAAAATACTTAACTTTGGGTAGTAAAAAACAAAATGGTGTTTTATACACAACGTCAACGCGTTAGGAAGTTATTAGGCACTAAATTCGTGTTCGGACCTGTCTTCCGCTTCTTTTTCCCCTAGGACCCCTCACTCCCCGCGGAACCGTTTACGAGATATTTGCTCTGTTTCAACCGTCCTTTGTTTCAACCGTACCCAGTCTCCCCTACTTGATACTGCCAATAAACGTATAAATTAACTGAATATTGTGGGAACCAAACATACTGCCGAAGCTAGCGTTCAGTATCATTGCTACAAGGTGAGGTCAAATAGGTTTGTTAACTGAAAATTAACATCAAATTATAACGTGTTCTAACTCTCAGATATTTTAACGTTTTCCTAAAGGAAATACTCCTCACAAGTTGAGTGGTATTTCATAAGTGTTTCAGAATCCTCATGAATTAGCCAGACTGAACCAGTCTGGCTAATTCAGTCGCGTGCTTATTAAATCTGCAGCGACCCGAGAGCTGAGCTGAGATTATGTTTTTATTTTTGCGCCTGCGCTCAAACTGCGATACGAACTTTCATTTCGAGTTTCGTATTCGGTTAGTTTTGGTAGTTAAAATTTTCAATATAAGTACGCGGCAGGTAACGGTACAAAAAATCACTCACGTCTTCAAAGCAAGTAAATAATTTAATTATCAAACTTAGAACTTGGTATAGCTACGTGTCATGTTTTATCACAATGATAATTAGAAGTCGAACGAACGAATCGAAGAAGTGCCTGTCAGACACAAGGAAACAAAAATAAAAACAAGTGTTTTACTATAAATAGATTGAGTGACGAATATTGTGGTCGGTACATCATTGCTTTTCCCACATTCAAAAAAATAAATAGATATTCCAAATGATAGGGTTTATTGTGTCTATTTTGAGCTTAAATACATATTTACATTACAAATAACGAATACCATAAAAAGAATTGACATTTACATCTATTTGTAGTCTTTTTATTTGGAAACCTTCAAGATGCTATCTATTTATGACATCGTCGTCTATAAATCGATTTGATAAGATGACAATAGTCGAATAGCGGTACCTTTCATGTCATCGAGTTCCTTTCCCCGACCAACAATAGATTTATAGTAAACAATCTCTTACAGATGGGATTCTAGTTGGTATGAATATTATTGTATATTGAAACACAAACAAAACTCTTCAGGATAACGAGGTTCCATTGCAGATATTTATTGGGAGATTTATGGGGATTCCCCATTATATTGTGCTCCGAATCACAACCGTACATCCGCAGGAGAGAGGACAAAATAATACGGAATGATATTCTGTGCGAGTTCAGTTATTTTATTAATATTAAGCGAGAGATATTCAAGGAAATATACCATAGTAATTTGTACGATATTCAAGTTTCTATTCTGAAAATTTATCATAGTAATAGGTATTTTGTGTTCAAGTTTACCTAGAGTGAATTCGACAACATTACTCGAACATCAATAACACACACAAGAAACTATTTATTATAACAGGTGGTTATGTAGTGTTATTTGTACAATAAGCACTAGTCTTCCTAATAAATTATGTGAAATGCTGTCATTGGTATCTTTTGTCTTTTGTGATAATATACAAATCAGTATTTTGAAAGTCAATTTGTAATGGTATAACTACCTATCCTGAAGACATTTTGCAGTTTTCGCTTAAAAACAAAAACAATATTCCTCCGCGCCCTCGCGCATTATAACCCCGTATGTTTTCAGACGTGAGTGAGCTCCAAATTAAGCTTCCAATTTAGGCCTTCCGACTTAGGAATACCTTTTTTTGCTAACTGTACCTCGCAGGTGCGCAGCTCTAATATCTTGTTTTGTGCCGCTCATGAATATTCACACGCGGGTTTATCTACGGTCTTTCCTATGTACGGTCTGCAATAAAGGTCGTTCATTATAATCACCTCTTTGTCTCCAGAAATAGGGTTGAATTTTACTCAAAAACACTCGCTGAAGAACGTAGCTACGTGTATGGAAAGGAAAAATTGTATTAGCAACGATGTGATTATGCCGCGCAAATAAAAGCGTTAATGGCGCGAAAAAAGGCGAATGAAGTATGTGCGAGGTGTATTGTTTTAGCTGAATGTGTGTTTTGCTTTGAAAGAAAAAAGAGGGCTTTATTATTTCAGAACCTGTTTCCATATTAATAAGAATTTGTACAAAAAATCTACCAGCCTTGTGAATTATAAGGTTTGTTGGACTGCGGCTACATGTCGCGTTTTACTTTTCATGATTGTTGTAATTTATTAATTTTTAGTAGTACGAGTACCTTACACGGAACTTCCGAATTCAAATCAAATCAAATAAAATTTCTTTATTTGCGTATTTTGTTAAGTAATTCCAAAAAAAAGGTAACAGACTAGTAAAGTTGAGTTTACTAAAAGTAAATCGCCAAATCAGAGCTAACTTGATTTGATTCCGCAATGCATATTTAATAAAATAAAATAAATACAGACGTAATGCAATAAACCAAAATTGTGTAATACAATATGTATGAGAGGCTGAAAATTGCAGCTGCAAGTTTGGCCCCGAGACGCGTACGTGAACGCGAACATTTTTAACTAGAACTTAGCAACTTGCAAACATAAACAAAGTAGAAATTACATTACGGGGAAAGTTCGCGTCGAGAGGAAATATACCGCGCGAGTGAAAGCCGGCGTTTCGTCCACTTTGCTGACGAAATTTTACTGTACATTTTACAAAATCTCTGCATATTTCTAGATTAAACGTTTGTTATATCTTCTTAACAAATTCTGGGTTGCATGTCCTCGACTTTAGAATTGTTCGCGTACATGATGAGCATAATCATACAGTTTATTGGACACTAGTTTTCCGCCCGCGGCTTCGCCCGCGTGGAATTTTGTTTGTCACAGAAAAACTTTATCGCGCGCGTCCCTGTTTCAAAAACCGGGATAAAAACTATCCTATGTCCTTTCCCGGGACGCAAACTATATCTACGCCAAATTTCATCAAAATCGGTTCAGTGGTTTAGGCGTGAAAGAGAGACGGACAGACAGACAGAGTTACTTTCGCATTTATTAGTATAGATTTAGACATTCATCGCTTAATTGTTTCGTAGAACTCACATAAATAGCTACCAAATTATGATCTTATCAGGTTTCCAATTAGTGCAAGACCATGAAAATATTGGAAATTCCGTCATTCCTTTCAAAAGTTAAATTGATCGCTAATGACCAGTCAGACCTGAGAACCGGTCTGCTAATGAACTAAGCGCCAACTTCGACTAAAGCGACTAATATTGCATTCTATTAAATTGATATGACTCGGAAACTCAGTCGAAAAGTATTTCATCTTAGTGATCATTTTTTTTTAAATGAAATAAAAATATTGAAAGATAAAACGATTAATCAACCCCGAGTGACCCAGAATCCTTATTAGCGCAAACATTTCATACTCTTTAATATATGGCGCCATTTACATTTCATATGAATACGAAAGTATTTCGTTTGGACGCGATGTGAGCTGGAGATAGCAGCGCGATGTCGCATTTTGTTTATTACTGTCCAGGGCCTTGGTTATCTCCGAAATGCCCCATCTCACTCCCCCATACAACGCTGTAAATACAAACGAGCGAGAGAGCAGGGTGCATTAAATTTATTGGCGCCCAAGAGTACGTTTGTGCATTACTGTCTATTAGATTTGTGAATGCTTTTTGTGCTGCGAACTCCGAAATTCAGTTGCTGTTGAACGTGTTTGAAACATTGTTTCTGACAATGACCATTCTCATGTTAGTAGCTTAATACAGACATTCGTGGTGTAGACGTTTTACATCGTTAGACAAGTTTAGCGTTTATTTACTCAGAAGATTTACAAGATTTCTTAGTTTGTTTTGAAAACGTTGATTTATCAAGTAATGAAAAGGGTGCAAGTTATTAGTACTGAAACTACCTAAGTACTTACATTATGTGCCTTTTAAATGTTTGAGCATTGATCTACTTATTCTGTTTTAAAAAAATCTAGTTATTTTCCAAAGATGTCCCCAATATAATTAAGTGCTGACCCACAAAATGGAGATTTCCATTTATCACTCCATTGCCGTTACTGGCAGGATATCCTTCAAACGCAGCCGGCAGTAAATCTGTCATTAATCTCTTAGTATTGGAATCTCGCCAGTCTTTATGTCTACCACAAAATTGCCACAAAAACAACCCGTAAATTAGGCATCTCTCCGGGAGAGAATCGGTAATCAGCTAGACGGAATGTTCCATTCTATGCCAGGATTATTATTCTAGACTAGACTATTCAGTTTATTTACTTCCGAAGGCTCATAAAACGTAAGCACTACGCAAGGTGTGCGAAATTTAGAACGAATTTTCAGTGGCACAGCAAAGAACCACTTCAGTTATTTCAAGATTATTTCATCTTTTTGGGCTTACTGAAACCTAATATTATATTACTTCAATAGTCGATTTTCAGTAAGAGGAGCTATTCACTGGAAGGTCTCATAAATAGGGGTCGCAGTTACCTACTTTACATTTTAAAGGCTTTTTAGATAAAATAATATTCTCTTGTCAAATGTGTCAGTAGGGGGTCGCAAAATATTTTTCACGCCCACGACCCCCTGCCATGAGATAAAAATTAAAACTGCTTTAAAAAATAAGCTCATTCATTCACTTTCCGGACATGGCGTCTGCGGCCCGGACGGACCGGACGCGACAGAGATATATGGGGGTAGGGGAATAAAGGAAGGCAAAAGAGCCAGTGGGAGAGCGGATTTGGCAGACAGTTGTTTAGTTTCTTTGCTTTTAACTCGATTACAAAGGGTCGGCGCTTTGTGGGGTAATTTTAATAGACCTGTCCGACTGGACTGGGATTTTGAGGCTTAGGGCAGTTTGGAAAACTAATTGTTTCTCTCAGAGCTTTTTCTGTAGGCATTTACTAACGTCCACGTGTAGAAACAATGGTTAGATAAATTCAACTAACATTTTACTCTGTGTTTTTGTTCAAACAGTTCTAGATAAAGGAATAATCCAAGCGCCTGAAATATCTTGAGCGGACGTTCTAACGTTGTTCATAATTTTCCCAATGTTATCGAATTATCGATGTAGCATATGGGCCAAATGTCGATATATCAATTATTACAGCTCTAGGAATTACTGGTATAAGCGCAGTCCATCCATACCCCGACGTCAGTTGAGTGACAGCGGGAGTGACCGCCCGCCGACAGGACCCTCGTCATCAACGGGCCAGGCTGATGAATTGACGCTGAACACCTTTAACAGATTTGGGGAACCCAACCTGGATAGCATACGAGCATAGGGATGTACCTATGCTACCTACTTTGTGAATAGCGCTGCGATTAGAACGGATACTTTTTTGGGATACGGGACTATTTCCACTTCTCTTTGCCACCGCTGCAACTGCTGTGTAGCCAGGATCTACAGCTTGATCGCCAATAAAAACCCAACCAATGAACGTCAAGTTTGTCCCGGGGGAAATACTTTTTTAGGATGCTTAAGATGGTCAAAAAGTTAAGCCCCTATCCATAGATCCTGTTCTTCTTCCTGTTGTTCGATTCTCAAATCAAATTAAAAAAACAGTTTCTTTTGAATGTTTCAATCTGGAATTAATCTCATCGCTAAACGGTTATGATTCCATGCTTCGAAATGCGGGTTAATCCTTCGTGTTAGTCCGATTAAACCATGACAGATTGAGATATCTCATAAAGTCGGATATACAGGTACTTGTGACTTCCGCTAAGAGTATTACAAGCCACACTCTTATTGTAGCTATTGAGCTGTTTTTCAGAAACTACTTCTGAATAATTTTAATAATGAAAATCTTTATGAAACAGAATAGTCAATCGCTAATCGCTGATATAATATCACAAGTTAGTGGAATCATCATCATCATCATCATTTCAGCCACAGGACGTCCACTGCTGAACATAGGCCTCCCCCAATGACTTCCACATCGCACGGTTGGTAGCGGCCTGCATCCAGCGCCTTCCCGCTACCTACGCTTATTACACGCTATTTATTATACGCTATTACGCTAGTTAGTGGAATAGTACCTCCATAACCCCTCGTCGAGTGAGCTCAGTTGAGTGACACCGTGAGCGATGGCGGCCCGAGTCCCGACGCGGACGGCACCCTCGTCATCAACGCCTCGCGGTAGGGGTGTCCACTTTGAAAAAACATCGATGTTTTTTTCGATTCGATATTTTGAAACTGTACATCGATTTCTTTCGATGTATCGGAAGAAAACATCGATGTTTTGTATAAATCGAGTACTTTTTTAAGATTTTTTATAATCCACTAATTTAAGCATTGTATTATTAAAAAACAGTAAAAGCCATACATGAGAAAAATCTGGGTCCGTGGCCGAGTCCCCCAGTATTCGACGCACCCGTGGTTGAAGCCCCCGATTTAAATAAATTTAATATCATATTTTTTTCGGCTTTTGCACTAAGTACAGTCAACGAAAACCATGCATGTTTGACGCTATTTAAAATGATGTATTGAATTTTTTGTTAAAAATACTTAAAACTTTTATAGTTAAAATTTTTATTTGTAGTTAGTTAAATGTAGAGAGAGTAGAGTTATTTTAAAGACTGATTGTTACAATTATTTTGATTAGGTAAAACGATTTACATGTTTATAGGTAAATAAAAGCTATGATAAAATATGATAGGTTAAAATAAAACCTATTATATTTTTAGGTATCACTATGGTAAAATAATATTAAACATTTATTTGAACGATCAGTATAAATATTTATTCGTTTATAAATATTTTTGTGACTGACTGTACATTTGATTAAAAATTGCTTCTATCTGACCGCGGGCGTCGACCACTGGTGCGTCGAACACAGGGGGACTCTGCCACGGACCCAAAAATCTTCATTATACAGTGTGAGTCACGTTAAAGTGCACATATGAAAATAGGTGAAACTAGACCTATTTTTATCGACAAAAAAGAGGTCAAAAATTTTTTTTTTATTTTTTTATTTTTTATAGAATTTTTTTTCTTCCAATTACTTCTCGTAAAGAAAACGTAATAACTTTTAAACTAAGGCCCGGTTTTTTGATTCGTAGTTATAATAACCAATAGTCAAATTTGACAGATGTCAAGTGACAAGTGGTTAAATATCAGAAAAAAATGTTTTTCGAACAATGGTTAGCTTGACTTTTAGTACATTTTTTAACTATTAGTTAACATTTTGTTAATATTTAACCATTAGTAGCAAAATTTAACAATTTGTTATTTTAACTATGAATCAAAAAACTGGGCCTAAGAGGTATATCCTTATCAAATGAAAATAGTAATAATGCTAAATAATAAGCGATACAAAAAAAATACATAAAATACCTAGAAAATGCCAACAAATAATAAAAAAATATACTTTTTGAAAAAAATCGCTTTAAAATTCGTGTTTTTTTGGTTATTTGATAAATTTCTCCAAATAATGCCCCCACCCCCATAGGGGTTATATATGCATATGTTGTGATAGGGATAGAGACATGCAATTTTTGGTTTTACAAAAGTAATACGATAGAGAATAATACAAAGTAATAAAAAATACCTATTATAGGGGCATTTTTTGGAGAAATTTATCAAATAACCAAAAAACACGAATTTAAAAGCAGATTTTTTTCAAAAAGTACAATTTTTTATTATTTGTTGGCATTTTCTGGGTATTTTATGTTTTTTTTAGTATCGCCTGTTATTTAGCATTATTACTGTTTTTATTTTATCAGGATATACCTCTTACTTTAAAAGTTATTACGTTTTCTTTACGAGAAGTAATTGTAAGAAAAAAAATTCTTTAAAAAATTAAAAAAAAATCTCAAAAATTTTTTGACCTTTTTTTTGTCGATAAAAATAGGTCTAGTTTCACATATTTTCATATGTACACTTGAACGTGACTCACACTGTATTTAAAGTAAGAACAAAAAAAACATCCGCATTTATTTTTATAAGTTTGTTATATCCTAAGTATTTCCAGTGTTCTTTTGGAAGACTTTGCAAAAACAACAGTTTATTTAAACGTTTGCCTTTCAGCCTATTTCTTTGTTGATTGACACAAACAAACTCGCCAACCGACACGCGTGACGCGACATTGACATAACAGTTTTTTTTTTTATTGTCACTAGAGACACTACTCACTGCACTCGTACGCAGTGTTGCCAACATTTTTAAAATATAAGTTGGGTTGTCCGTATAAGTAAAATTTTAGTGGTCAGACTTGAGTTTTATGAAATTTTAATTTGTTATCATCGATTCGATGTTTTAACACTGAAAACTTAAAAACATCGATACATCGAGTATTTCAATAGCTTTTCAAAACATCGGATCCATTCAATGTATCGCATTGTAAACATCGATGTTTTCGATACATCGATGTATATCGAATATCCCTACCTCGCGGCGCAGACTGATAAATTGAGGATACCTTGAATAGTTTCATTGGAGTATTGATGTAAATTTTGCATACCTACGAGTTTAGGTATTTAACTATTTTTTCCATATTGTGTTTGAGTCCGGTGATGTGCATCTCCATTTTCGTCCTTTTGTTCAACATTATTACAATAAACAAGATCTTATTATTTCGCATTTCAGATCATTTTAATAACAAATTATTCAGTTCCTCTGTTATGGTAGGTATTTGTTTTTCTTAAGCAAGAATTTCCTTAGTGGGATCTGCTAATTAATTTTCATTCTAAAAATTGTTTAAAACACAATACCACCCCTCCGCAATTTCAAACCAGTTTGAACCAGTCGGGCTCTCAAGTTTATCCGTCAAGTGTAAGAGGTGAGGCGACTGACGGGACTGACGGTGACTGACGGCGGCTGCAGACAGCTACCCTCGTCATTAACGCTGGGGCTCCTCTGATGTATTGATCCGACGCTTCCAATGGGCTAATTGGCAGCTGATATTGGACGCTTGATCCTGCAAAATTTAAAGTACGAGTATTTTGATCTTCAGGTCTTTGAATTTCAAAGGAATGTAAAATACACTCATAGTCACAGGTGCCTGTCTTCCCAATCATTAATTCATGTACAGCCCCGACTGTTGGTAAGTAATAAGCGGGTTGATAATACTTGATAGGTAGATTATTAATGAAAGATAAGTAATTGAATAAAAAATCCTGTCAATATTTTATACTCGACTAGCGGCCGCCCGCGACTTCATACGCGTGGATCCCGTTTCACCTCCTTAGGGATGGAGTTTCGTAAAATCCTTTCTTAGCGGATGCCTACGTCATAACATCTACCTGCATGCCTTTCAGCCCGATCCGTCCAGTGGTTTGGGCTGTGCGTTGATAGATCACTATGTCAGTCAGTCAGTCACCTTTGAGTTATACATATAGATATTTCGATTTAGATTGAACAAACGAAGTAGCGGGCATGCAGGCATCTTGGAGTTAATCATACAGGTTTATTGTCTCTAGATGTGACGCGTTTCCACGTGAAATAGCTGTTATAATGAGTTTATCGAGGAAACGCTCGCGATCTGAAAACGATGATAATCTTCTTTGTAGATTTCCTTACAGTGACATGTTGGGTCCAAGTAATTATAATTAGGTATGTATTATTTAGGTGTGAATTGGGACATTATTATCGAAGTTAGTTGCATTTGCGTTAACGTTTGAGATCCCCTCGGAAAGATTTTTGGAGATGTTATATTTCCGTCATTCATTGTATGAGTGTGAGTAGTATGGGTCAGACGCATTTTCTGGAAAGAATCTTCCCATATTTTTATCCTAAGAAGCTGATATGAAGACTAGTTACCTATTCAACCCGATTCTCCTGTCACTTGCGGCACCGGGCGTCCCTTGAATTCGCGCGGGCCAGCGCTCAAAGGCGCGGGATCATTAGGAGCATGTTCCCGAGGGCAGCTGAGAGTTCCCCGGGTTGCAACGTTGCCGTGTGTCGGGAAGCTTTTTACGCCTCGTATTTTGAGATCAGTAATTTTAATGATATCTTTAAGAAAAGGAACAGATCTGGAGTGGTGGAAACTGTTTGTTTTGAAAAAAAAAAAACAAACAATTATTATAGACTGAAGCCATGAATTGACAAGTGTGGATCAACATTGTTGAGTTTCCCCATACTTACCCTCTTCCATAATAAGGGTAGTGAGCAAATAAAAAAGCAAACTATGAATATCGTAAAGTGTGGACTGAAAAATTACTGGTGCCAGAATTTTTAAGTCTTAATATTATTCATAACCTTAACAAACAAAGGCCATTAAATCCTATGGATGTTCAAACTAGCCTTTATTCAGTGTTGTATTTTTTAATTACTCGACCTCCTAAACAGTCAAAGCCGGCGATGACGTCCGAAAATTTGAAATTCCGCAATAATCCCGGAGAAGTTTCTTTAATTTACATAATTCGGTCCCGGCGGGCCCGCACTCGGGGCAAAGGAGGCGCGCACAGTGGGACCACTCCTTATGAAGCTTTTTTTAAGTGCTGAGAGACTAGATACAATAGAAAATCTATTCTTTTCGATTCTCCATCCCCATTCATTATCTTGAGAATGTTTTTTAAGGAATTTATCCTGTACTTTCCAATCGCTTCCATCAACCACTATAAAAGTGTTTTCTGTATGCGTGCTCAATCATAGACGTGTGTCGAGAATTGTTATGACTTGTGACCCTGTCATTGTTTTTGTTATTGTGAGATTTTGATTACATGTACTAAAACTAGCTGGCCCGGCGAAAATCACTAATCATGGTACGATAAATTACACTGTTGTTTAAACTAGTACTAGGGCTAAACTGTTAAAAACTGTTAAAAGCTATACATAGATAGACTTCACTAGCGAACATGAGCCCACTGGTTCTATCTCCAATAAGCAGCCCCGGTCACTACGCCGTTTGCCGGCTGACAGCCCTACGGTAATGAAATGAGTTTTGTAGCGCAGGGCTCGCTTGATGGACCGGTGGAGTTTCTTGATTGTTTTGAACGCGGACTTAAGGCATTTATGGGTATGAAGGGTTTTGAAATGAATGGCGATCGATTAAATAACGTATTTGCCATTTTGAATTATTAATCTTTTGTTGGTGTTATTGATTCAAAATCGTAAATATGGTGACTTTAATAATATGTTTCTGTTTGCTTTACCTTCAGAATTCAAAGTACCATGGCTGTGACCATGGTTTGGAAATGTATGAGTACAAAACCTCGTGGGAGGTCGCCATCTATTTAATACCGTCTATTTTTTTTCCTTTAAAATAACAGTGTCAAGAAAATAAATTTAAGTCACCTTTTCTCGGAACAGGCTTAGTGAAAGTTGAATTGTTTATTTGGTCACAAAACTTCGTTAAACAAAAAGCAAAGTTGCCTTTCACAATTGGGTGGGACCCCAACTCCTCAAATGTGCATTTGTGAACTTAAATAAGCACTTTAATGCTACGTTACTTCGCGACTCTGCTGTTTACATTTTCCGATGGTCCATTAAAAGTTAGCACCCCACTTTGATTTCGCCCAAATCCTCTGACCTCCCAAACAGGTGATTTGGCGCAGTCTCCCCTCAAAGCCTTTTAGCCCCCCAAATTACGCGCCCTAATGAAGTGGTGAGTGACAAAAATTTATGCCGAAAGTTAAACGGTGTGACTCTTGCTTCAGTTACCCTAAATAGCAGCATTCTAAGTAAGTTTGTTCTAAAACAGTTCAGGGCTTAGGTTGAGTTGCACCAACTTATTTTAAAGGTAATGTTAACAATAACCGGTGTTTTTGTATGGAGTTTGGCAGATTTTTGACGTTTGTCAAAGTTAAACAAAGATGGTGCAACTCAGCCTTAGAAGTTTTATTATTCCACAGTTCATAATTGAGATTTAGAATAACTAAACTCATTGGTGCTGATAATAGATGTATTTAGTACCTACTTAGAATAGGATAAGGCAAACACAAACAGAATCAGAAATTAGATTTCAATTTACCAAGTGTTGATATGGATAATCGAATATAGCTCCAACGATAACCGAACTGAAATGACAGTGTTGATTATTCTAAGCACATTATTTATCCTTGGGTAGCAGTTATTATTTAGTACACGCGCGTCATGAAGAATAACTTTTTTTGTAGAGATATGATTACAAATCGTAAGCGTAAACACATAACGTTTATCTAAATATACTAGCGGCCGCCCGCGACTTCGTACGCGTGGACCTCGTTTTACTCCATTAGGGGTGGAGTTTCGTAAAATCCGCTCTTAGCATCTATAGCGCATACTGTATGCGCTATAGACAATACATTTTAAATTTCAACTCTCTTACTTTAAACACATAGGACTTTCATAATATAAACTTCCAACCCTCCTTTTTATCTCCTTAGCCCCCGTAGTTGATTTCTAATGATACATTTTCAGTATATGTACCACCACCACTACCACCATTTCAGCCATAGGACGTCCACTGCTGGACATAGGCCTCCCCCAACCCAATGCTTTCCATGTTGATCGATTGGAAGCGGCCTGCGTCCAGCGCTTCCCTGCTACCTTTACAATGTCGTCGGTCCACCTTGTAGGTGGAAGTCCCACGCTACGTTTTCCGGTACGCGGCCTCCATTCCAGAACCATTCTGCCCCATCGGCCATAAGTTCTGCGTACTATGTGCCCTGCCCATTGCCACTTCAGCTTGCTAATCCGTCGGGCTATGTCAGCGACTTTGGTTCGTTTACGGATCTCCTCATTTCTGATTTCATCTCGCAAAGAAACACCAAGTATAGCCCTCTCCATAGCACGCTGTGCAACTGAGCTTCTGTATACGGCCTATAGTGAGAGGCCACGTTTCCGAGCCATAAGTTATCACTGGTAACACACATTGGTTATACACTCTAGTCTTCAGGCATTGAGGTATTTTGGACGAAAAGATGTTGCGTAGTTTCCCGAACGCTGCCCAGCCGAGTTGTATTCGACGATTGACCTCCTTCTCGAAATTGGACCTACCTACTTGGATCGTTTGTCCGAGGTAGACATAGGTACCTACTTGTCGACAATCTCGAGAATTGAGCTCCCAACTGAAACTGGGTAGGGCGCAACATGGACATTCGGCATAAGCTTCGTTTTGTCCATGTTCATCCTCAGGCCTACCTGTTGGGAAAATCGATTAAGGTCTTCGAGCATTGTGCCAAGATCTTCCAACGATTCTGCCATGATCACAATATCGTCGGCAAACTGATGTGTACACAGTACCACAGTGTACCGAACAGTATATGTACACCTCCACAATATCTAGAGATCATAGTGAGCATACATTTTAACTTTCAAGTCTCTTACTTTAAAAACTGGACTGCAATACAAACTTCTAACCCCTTTTTTAACTCCCATAAGGGTTGAATTTTGCAAAATTTCATCTAAGTGACTACCTACGTTCTAAAAGGAGGTGTATTCCACTTTGATCACCTGGCTTTTATCAGCCAGTTGATCAAAGTGGACTTACAGCGACAATTTAGTGTCCTTTGAATTTATTCTGTGCCTTTGATCACCCACGGATACGATGTCCTGGGTGAGCCAAGTGGACTCTAGTTAAATTATTATTTTAGTGTCCTTTGATCATCTACAAACAAATCACACCTCCTCTGAATAGTCACATGTTCAATTGTTGCACTACATATTTTGTTTTGTAACATTTTTGATATTTTCTAAAAACCGCAATAAACAAATTGGACATGTATGTGACAATTCAGAGGTGACATTTATTTATGAGAGGAGAGAGGGGGACATAGACAGAGTGAGAATGACACAGTGGACACAGTGGAATAGACCATTAACCCCTGAGAACTCTTTTGAGACTTGTAGTTTCTGAGACTTCGTGATGAGTGAGTGAGTCACTTAGTCATTCAATGACCTTTCTTTCTACTAAAATTATACGTACCTATAGTAATTATCATTAAAATCAAATAAGTAAGTACCTACCAACCTAAGTAATTAAAATAAAGACCCTACCAAAAAATTTACAAATTACATACAGAAAATAAAAACGAAGCTATTCTTATCCTATTTAACTACAATCGCCCACGCGCCCATCCCATTTGTCCGCCGCTGAACCGTATCCTAATATTCATCTCGGTAGATGGCGGCACATAGTAAGAATTTGCAAGGAAGTTTGTAAAAAGTCACTAATTAACACTTTGATTTGCTCGTTTAAACACAGTGAATGATTCAAATAGGTACATACAGTGAATGGTTAAATTACATAAAATATCTTTATTTATTAGAATAGAATAGAATAATTAAATTTTCAATATTATTTACGAACAGCGCTATTCATAGTACATGTAATATTTAGTTACTAATTTACTAATGATGTCGATAGATGGCGTTTGACAGCTTTGCCTTCATGAATATTTACGTACCTCAAAAATTTTTGTCAGGCGCAAGATTTTAACCAATGACGATAGATGGCGCTTTTCCACGTCTTATGAAAATCCCAAATATTTTACGGGACCCAATTTTTTCCAAAATAAAATTTAGCCTATGTTACTCGTGAGTTATGTAGCTTACGAATGGTGAAAGAATTTTTAAAATCGGTCCAGTAGTGTTTGAGCCTATCCATTACAACTAAACAAACAAACAAACAAAGTTTTCCTCTTTATAATATTAGTGTAGATGTAGATAAAAGGAGAAACTGACTGAATTAGTGACAGATCAACGCACAGCCTAAACGGCTAAACGTAGGCACTTGAAATTTGGAAGGGACGTAGCTTAGGTACCGTAGAGGTGCACTAAGAAAGGAATTCCCGAAATTCCCACGGGAACGGGAATTAGCGGGAAAATCCTTTTGTATGAAAAATCTAAACCGCTTAAGTTAGACGCTTGAAATTTGGCATGCATACCTGCATACCTAAGTAAACTTAAAGCTTAGTTACAACAAGGAATTCCCGAAATTCCCACGGGAACGGAAGTTAGCGGGAAAAAACATTTGTATGAAAAAATCTAAACCGCGTAAGATAGATGAAGGGGGTAAAACGGGATCCACGCGTACGAAGTCGCGGGCGGCCGCTAGTTTATTTTAAAGTTCTTAGGGCGCTTAATTCTTAAGGTTGAATTCACCCAGGCCAAAAACCATCGAATACAGTTATTTATTAAACGTTTACTGAATAAAACGCGATAGCAATACCTAGCAGAAAAATGTATTCTTTCCAGAATAGGTTCAGCTAATAACTTAGGAGGTATCGCGGATAGATTTCCCCGTGGAAATAATGTATCGATGATGGGTAGAGTATGGATATTCGGCGATAGATAGTTCCGGTATTTTCCCAGACTCTGCCAAAATATTGGATCGTAGGCGAGCGTCTAATAATTTTGGGAACGACTTTTCCTTCTCTAAAATATCCCAACTAATATTATAAATGCGAAAGTAACTCTGTCTGTCTGTCTGTCTGTTACGCTTTCCCGCTTAAACCTCGCAACCGATTTTGATGAAAGGACAATGGGCAAAATGGTACCCGGCTCCAATAGATATGCTTCTAGTGTCATTTGAAAGGTCTTACCAAGACGAACAACTTTTATTATGACCACCAGCCTCAGATCTGGTTGTGTTCGAAGATAAACATACTTTTTTGCAGAAAGGTACCCGGCTCCAATAGTTATGTTTGTAGTGTCATTTGAAAGGTCTTACCAAGACGAACAACATTTACTATGGCCACCAGCCTCAGATCTGGTTGCGTTCGAACATAAACATACTTTTTGTGTAGTCGAAGTATCACACGTCCATCGTATGGTACTTAGGTTATGCGAGGCATGAAGGGTTTAATGCTCCAGCATCCTTTCTTAACTCTTTAATTATTTATAGGGATAATTGTGAAATAAATATTTTTATTTGAAGAACTACTTACTACCCCTTATTAATAAAAAGTTACACCTAGGATGAACCATGGATTAAAATGACATTTCCATTTAAGCCAGAGTTCAACTAGGGTGTAACTTAATTTTATTAATAAAGGGGTTAGAGTTTTATTACTTCTTAAGGATTTTATTATGGGTTGCTAAAGCCAATAAACCCACAAGACCCAATAAGTCCACCCACAAGATGGACCGACGACCTCATAAAGGAAGCGGGAATGCGCTGGATGCAGGCTGCAACCAACCGGCCATTGTGGAAATCATTGGGGGAGGCCTATGTTCAACTGGACGTGCTATGGCTAAAATGATCATGATGATGATGATGAAAGAGAATCAAGGGCTAATAGCTTGGGTAGTTCGTCGTAGGTATAATCCTTTCCTTTTCAATGCTTCTTTTAGTTATATTAATAGATTGTAGTCATAGTACATACTCGTATACATGGATGATTGTGTTATACTTTTTTATAATACTTAGTGGAATTACTGCTTTCAAAACGTGAATTAGAACTGGCCCCATAGCAGATATTTTCCTACATCTAAAGGCCTTTTGAAATATATATTGGTTATGGCTATTGGAGCGGGTACCACTTTCCATACATTTGTGCCCATCATCCTTTGGCATAGAGATAGTTTGAGTCCCGGGAAAGAACATAGGACAGTTTTTATCCCGGTTTTTGAAACAGGGACGCGCGCGATAAAGTTTTTCTGTGACAGACAAAATTCCACGCGGGCGAAGCCGCGGGCGGAAAGCTAGTATTAGATAAAAATTAAGAAGACTTAGCTTTTATGAAATCCGATTAGGCCCTTTATTTTATTTATTCACTACGAAGCCGTTGCTTTGTAATCTATACCTACTAATATTATAAGAAGAGTTTGTTCGTTTGAACGCGCGAATCTCAAGAACTACTGGTTCGATTTGAAAAATTCCTTTTGTGTTGGATAGCTCATTGATCAAGGAAGGCTTTAAGCTATATAAACAGCCAATGGGGACGAAGAAGTAAAGAAAAAAGTTGCAAAAAAAAATATTTTCAAACTAAGTCGTATTTTTACGCGTACGAAGTCGTGGGCACAGCTAGTAAATTAATAAAAGAAAATCGTGGTTTTCTCGACATAAACAACTTGAGCCACAGGCAACTAATTATGAGGTAAATCTTTTTTCCGTTAATCTTTCTTTAATTTTTTTTTTTAATTATTTTAACTTTACCATTCAGGGCTGGGCGCAGGATCTTAGTCCGCCAGCTCTTAGCGAAAACAAATTACTTGGTAATTAAAACGCGAAACGAGTTTTACCTCAATTAATATTACAAACATCTAGTGAGGTGACCACACGCACATTGCAAAAGAAAAACAAAAGAAAACAAAACGAAAGGCGTATTTTTCACTTTTGTTTTACTTTTACTTCCATTTTAAATTTTGTAATTTCTTCGTAACTCCTCATTATTTCAAAGCCAAAAAAAAATATCTTACTTGAAAAATACACATTATTGAAAAATATTTCATAGATTCTAATAATGAGGTTTATGACGGAAAAAAAATCATGATGTATGTATATCTTAATAAAATCCTGTCTCCATTATTACCAACATTATTTTGGTCACCCGATTACGATTTTCTAATGAAAGATAGCTCTTCAAATGTAAAAATTGCTCCATTTTCTCTTAAACGAGATCGTCCAGTTAGAAAATTAAAAAAGTCAGATCATTCTCTAGCATAATTATTTCCCGGTGCCTAAATTTAATATCGTGCACTAAAAGAATTTAAATTGCCCGCAATTTATACCCCTTAAGGTGAGTTACAGGTCCAGAAATACTAACTTTAATGCAAATTAGGTTCGTGCTTAAACAGAAAATTTATAAGCTTAGGGATGTTCCTCGGAATTAAGGCGTTGATCCTTTTGGAATTTTGGCAGAATAGTCTGCAAAACTCTTACAAAATTGCTCCGCCATTAAAATTGTTACACGTCAAGTTCCACGTTAAAAGAATATTATTGTTTCCTTACTAAAGAAAAATAAATAAATAAATACCTTCACCATGCTCATAACAAAAATTACTGTTTATTATGTTCACTTTACACGTCAGATTTGTTTAAAAACAAAACAATGTCAAATGTCCTCAATATCCTGACTTCGAGTGGTCGCCCCGTCACCATTTACCGACGAAAGCGCTTCTGCTGGCAGATAACCTGCTTTTTTTCTCATTTCCCTTCGATAACGAACTTTATAACTCAAAAGCGCGTTCCTTTATAAGCAAATGACTAAAAAACTACCTACTTACTTACACATAATATTTTTAAGAGGAATAAAATACCTTGCTAGAGCAAATAATCATATTAGTAAGTACTATAATTTCTGTGTGTTTGAGAATATTATGTTCAAAATTCAAAAATTTAAAATTATTTATTTGCAGAATGTTGTGAAGTTATTCAGGAGCTTTATCAACAACACTAGTAGTTGACATACTCATTAGCCAACGCTTCCTTCATTATCAAGCACTGCAAGGATCATACGCCAGATACTTATCACAGCTTGAATTTCGCCTGAAACTTGGACTGATTCGGAAGGTCGCAGCAAAGGTGCAAAGTTGTCTCAACCACCCCCAAAAGTCTACTAAAACTTTGAACTTTTCTCGGATTTCCGCGGTTGTTTTCCTCGACTTAGATGGGTATGGGGAATTCCACAACTGTGAGTAACACAATAACATTTGAACAACAAACAATAACAGTATTTGAAGTACCAAATATGTATAAAACGTATTCAAACCCATATTTAACTGGGCTCAGAAAGAAAGAGCTACAGACTGAAGAGAGTCGTAGAAAGTGGAATATTTCTTAAAACTATAAAATGAACAATAAATCATCATCTTCATTAAAACGCTTTTATTTATAAGATTTTAAACGTTCGCATTCCATTTCGACTTAAATACACAAAGACACGGGTCTTAACGCGACATTTATTAATGAGTTAACTACATTATGTACTCACGGCTATAATGTTATTGTAAAAATAAACGTTGATAAAATTCTTGTGGCAGTACTTTACCTCCGCACTTACTCTGGAACAGCTATCGTTCACCGAGTTTAAGTACACAAATCTCTTATTTCCACAGCACTTGAAGAGGGTGGATTTATCGCAAAGTCCAAAGTTAACTACGTCCCCGAAACTAATCAAAAGGTCGCGTCACCAAAGGTGGAACTCAACGCGAAGCCAGCAAAGTGCTCAAACTTAAACTGGTTTACGGATAATTTGTGTTGTTTCTGTCTTTACTGTGTATTAACTTTGAGATCACGAGGCTCAGAAGTAAATCATTGAAAGCATTTCTTTCGCAAGTTAAACTTAGCGTGCATAATTGAAGACTATAAATGTTTGGGAAAGCTTTCAGATTGTTGTAAGTTTGATAACAAGTTGTCGACAGCTCCGGCCAAATTAAATTGTGTTTACATTAACTCTATTCGTTTACGTTGGCTTTAGGCTTAGAGCTTTCGACTCTGGGAATTAATATTTTTTGTAAAATTGTTTTTAAGTAGGTTTCATATTACGAACACTTTAACCATAAAAACGTAATTTTAGCGTTTGTGTTTTGTAATGTACCTATGGTTTATTTCTGTCCTTGTACAATCTAAACTACATATTTGTGTAAAGTGCACACTAGCTTTTTTACCACCTAAGAATACATCTCCACCTAAGATATCCAGAGCACCAGAATAATACATTTATTATTCTCACAGTAAAATAATTGCACTCTGAACAGGCAGGTGCGTCACATGTTCATTTCGAGCAGCTAAGTGTCTGTCATTGCAATTTTCTTTCGTCTCTCACGCATGTGCCCAAAACTCATTCCGCCACGTCAGGAGGCATTGTAACATCCATTATGACGCGTATCCGAGGCGCGTCACGTCCCCACTTCGGTGGGCTGACATGCGAATTATTTCCCGTCAGGCAATGTTTTCACCTCGTCGCTACTCAGCGCCTACGGATCGTAATTACCTGTGAATTCCAGTTATAAGTAACAGTGAAAATATTTTGCGATTAAATTCGAAGACCCTTTCACATGACGTTGTTTTTCCTAATATTTTTCAATTAAATGAAATTAACACATCGCCGCAAATATTAAAATCTTTTTTGCTAACTTTGAGTATCAAAATCCCTGAAATATGATATTATTTAGGTACAAATAATAGGACTAGGTTTACCTACACCACACCTTCATCATGTTGGTATTACAGTTACCTATTATACATCTACGAGTTCATGAACTTTTGGTTATTGTTTCTGAATCTGATATGAAAACTTTACCATAATGGAACTGAACTTATGATTGATAAAATCTTTTATTAGAACTTTTCTTTTCATATCGTGTTAACACGGAAACTAGCTCGTATAAAGTAAGCAATTCATCTTTCAATTACAAAATTCTCGGCTTGGGAACACTAAGGCTGAGTTGCACCACCTAACTTTGACCGTAACAATAACCGGTGCTTTTTGTATGGAGTTTGACAGATTTTTGACGTTTGTCAAAGTTAAAGTAAGATGGTGTAACCCAGCCCACACCCAGCCTAAGGAAAATAAGTGAATAATAAACTTCTTAAACAAGTTGTTCAGTCAATCGCAGAATTTAAAATGCAATAATTGACATTATCCGTCGTTGACTTTAATTTTGACACACCCACGGGAGTACAAAATTTAAGGTAGAATTTTAACAATCCTCACCTTTGTTTTTAACAAACCTTTCCGTAATAACGGTTGCAATTCACCTTCTACCCCTCATCCCGGGCCCCCCTCGCCATGCCCTTACAAAGTACAAACTTAATTCATCGCGCCAAATTATGACGCTAAAATTGTAGCGGATAAATAAGGAAACAACGACCTCCGCTGCGAGCCGCGCAATGAATTTTAAGTTGGGTTTGTTTCTGGGTTTTGACTCAAAATAGCAGAGTTTATTGTGGGTTTTGGGAAAATAGAAACGTTTATTAATCAGTGGAAGATTTAGGAATGTGTCTTAAAAAAGAGTTTGATTCTGTGTCACTACATTGTTCAATTTTCGTTTCTTCTTAGTCAAACAAATTACCAAATTCCATCTTTCATCTTTGGAGAACCAAACGGAAGCTGGCGTTTCATCGCCATATTGTCGACATTACACTTGCCTCTACAGTGTCTCGTTAACCTTTATCTTACTCATTTTGCGAACGCTTAAAGATTGGAATTAATGGTCGACTAGTGTTGTAACATTTTAATTCCCTTACGAATTACCATTTTTAGTGACTGTGCACAAAACTCTTATTACGAAATGAGGCTCACTGTGCTAATAATTTCGACATTTAATTCAAATCAATTCCCTTACCGTAACATGAAAGTTTACCCATATGATAGAGAGAAACTGTAGCCTCTATAAGTAGTTTATATGTTTCCGTGTTCTCGTTTTACGTTGTACCCGCTTGTTGGCACCTTTGAAACACGACCGTCTATTAGTACGTCGTTAGTTCGAAGGGAGCAAGTCTCCTTATAGACCAATATTCCTTAAGGATTAGAAGAAAAACAGTACAA
Organism: Ostrinia nubilalis; assembly: GCF_963855985.1. Taxonomy (NCBI): domain Eukaryota; kingdom Metazoa; phylum Arthropoda; class Insecta; order Lepidoptera; family Crambidae; genus Ostrinia; species Ostrinia nubilalis. Next base: position 19,045,721 of record NC_087088.1, on the reverse strand, counting down.
ATTGATAGCGAGTAGGTACCTCTACCCTATGCACAAACATGTGTATAAAATATCAAGAATTTAGATAGCACTGTACAAGCTAAAATACTTTACTTTGAATAAGTAATCATATTAAGTTAAGTGCTAGATCTACCTCCAGTTATTCAATAGAACAAAGAGAAGGCATGTACGTGTAAAACGTTAGAATTCTTAGCAATACGTATGCCTTTTTAATCTTTTGGCTTTTGGTTCATGAATTATGTAGGTACTAAAATGTAAATGTACTAGAATAGATCAAGAAATTCTTGAACAGCATTCTCTAGCCGTCTTTTTATAAACAAAAGAACGAAAAGTAAAGTAGATTTGTTCAAGAACTGGATTTCTATAGACTCCTCCACAGGCCAGATGTATAATTCACGGTAATGCTTTATTCGTCGGTCGTCAAAGGCGATGTCTGCTCGCATTAGAGGATGTAAAACAGCGGTTTTATTCTTGTCCTACTTTTTATGTGTAGGAGGGTTCAAATCGAAGAAAAACACCTCCCTTTTCTATTTTTTAACGTTTCATACATTTTATTCTGAGCACAAGGACAGTTCTTTGTCATACTCGATGCTACGTCGACGTAGAGCATTAATATTATAAAAAGACTAGCTTTCCGCCCGCGGCTTCGCCCGCGTGGAATTTTGTCTGTCACAGAAAAACTTTATCGCGCGCGTCCCTGTTTCAAAAACCGGGATAAAAACTATCCTATGTTCTTTCCCGGGACTCAAACTATCTCTATGCCAAATTTCATCAAAATCGGTTGCGAGGTTTAAGCGGGAAAGCGTAACAGACAGACAGACAGACAGACAGACAGAGTTACTTTCGCATTTATAATATTAGTTGGGATAAAACGTAAGTGCAATTCAATATTATTTCCATTGAAAATTTTGTGTATTCAATAAGTAGGTTACATTCGCATCCGTGAAGCACACACTTTATTTATAAGGGATTTATTGAGGATTGTATCGCACGTGTAACTTTTTAATACATAATGAAACAGGAAGATTATATGTTTTTTCGTTTATAATGGAATATTTATATTCATTGTAAGAGTTCTTCCAATCTATTCCTTTGTACACTGTGTGACGAGGTAATAATAGATTTCTCCATTTCCAAGAAAGTGGTAATAATTCAGGCAAATATTTTTCCACCGTTCTTAACTTATTCTTAGGCGTGAAACAGAGGTGGATGTAGAGCCGACTGCTCCACTTTAATTTCCTCCGGGGAAGGAAAAGATTAGGTAGAGCAGGGCTGATGGTTACCATTTCAACCTTTCGTTATCATCGTTGCTTATGGCCTTTACTTTATTTTATCCATTAACGTGAACTTAATATTCATCTCTACTACCTAATTAAAAAGTTGTCATGACTTTATAATTAGGTGACACCTTAATAACACAAGTTAAGAACTAACCTAATTCTTCAAGTGTAGTGGATGTTTCCTTTTGGTGCAAAAGGTAACAAAGTATGCAGACTTGCAGAGTGTATATTTATTATTTTATCATCATGAACATATCATTATTTGCCTGCCTCTTTCCTCGGCTATGGAAGAATGTTAAAATACCTATTGCCCCATCTTACTGAATGACGCCTTACGCTATACTTGCCAAGACGCGCTCTCCACTTCAACAACTGCTCGTTTGCTCCAGTTCATTCTAAATTTTATTATCAAAGTTGATTTTATGGATACTTCAGCTGTAAACTCAGTAATATGCTGGCATAAATGAAGATGACTGATATTTCAAAATCCTTCTGCGAAGTTCCGCATTTTGTGTTCTGATACTTTTCAGTGAATCGATTTCTGGATAGACAACCCTGAATCTTTTTTATCGCCTCTAAAAAACCGAGAGTGCCGGTGATTGGCGCTGCGGGCTGCAGCCTTGCCGCGACGGTGGAGCAACGCGCGTAATGACCGTAACGCGCTTGCCGTCACGCGCATTTTGGTCACCGTCACTTTGTGTTCGGCTGACGTAACCCCAAAGTAACTTGCATGTGGCCCGATAGACTTAAGAGATAGAGCTTAAACCGCCTTAATATCGGATCGAGGGGAAAAGAGTGTGAAATCATTGACATGGGGGTTATAAAGACTGACGTTTTGGCTTTTGATATGGATACATTTTGTTGCCCAATTTTTATATCATCCTTCTGGTGTTTCGTTATGAATGTTAAGAAGTGCGTGGGTCGAGTTTAAGTGCATTTTTAAACATGTCCCAGACAAAACAGCGGTGGCTAGCATCTGTGGCGTGGAAAAAAGGTCCGTGATCTGTGGTGTAATAATTTTACAGCCTTGTTTTCTTCGACATTTCGTTTAGTTGACTCCACCAATCTGTTGACACACCTACTTATTATGATTCTCCCATAGATTTTGTAAAATAAAACTAAGCTATGATATCACCAGTTCGTGAACTCAATTGACCCACTATTTCTTTATTTCAAAGCAACTTATATCTACCTTTCTCTGGTTGTTGCAGACAAGTGCTGGACAACGGCACGCTGGTGTTCCTGCCGTTCGCAGCAGCACAGTTCAGGCAGGACGTGCACGCCAGCGTGTACCGCTGCCGCGCGCACAACGCGCACGGCGCCATCGTGTCGCGCGACATGCGCACGCAGGCAGGTAAGCAAGAATGAGATTTTTTTTATAATTTAGTCATTTAGTTTTGCCCCTCTTGGTAAGCCAATAGACAGTTTGACACCAAACCCCAATAATTCGAAACCACAACTGTTTTATAAAGACCCTTCATTCTGGTCTTAAAAACTTCATTTATTTTAAATTACCTGTAAATTACGATTTTTGGTCGCATTGTAATTGAAAAAAAGTAGTTTAATTGAGTTGACAAAATAGTGACGTCACTTGCTTGTAGTGCCATACAAAATCTATGGGAGAGTTTCATTTTGAAAGTACGTCAATTGACTGTGGTGTCAACATGTCTATTATGCTTGTGTTACCTGTGAGCTCACCAGAATAGTCGAGCGACGACGGAGTTCGAAGCCGCTTTTCTCGGATGTTGAGTAGGCCTTTTTTTTTCAGGGAAAAAATGCATTGAATTTGCATACCTACCTTTTTATTATATTTTGTTTTCGCAATTTGGATGATTTTTGACTGGTTTTTCGTCTCTCGTCGTTTCTATTAGTGGTATAGTTGTTGTGGCAAATCGAAAATAAAGCCCATACTTTTGGTAAGCGAGAAAAATTGTTATAATGGGCACTATTTTTTTCTACAAAAATCCATTCCTAAAATAATCTCCATTTCAAAAGTTAAATAACTATTTCAGATATTATTACAGTTCAATGCCTCGAGGCCAGGAATTCCATATTTTCAATAAGTAACGCGGTTGTACTCGTATACAGGTATCAAAGGCACGTCCTTATTTTGATATCAATATAAAGAGCAGTACGAATGTGTGTCGTACCAATATCAATTTCTTTGAGGGACGGCGCGTGACGAACGGTAAGGAAAAATGTGTATTTATGATGTACTTATGTAATTTGACTGATACTTTCACAGTGGATTCTTGGAAACAGTCGTGGTACGGTGATCACATAATACATTAGGGTGCCTATTAGTAGATAATTAATTTCCTACTAAGGTTGTAAAGATACCAAAAATAATACTTATCTTTGGATAATTTAAAAGTCGGCAGTAGTCCTAAAATAGCAAAACTTACACTAAGTAATAGGTACCAAATTATTAAGTGTATACTTTAATGTATTTACCTTTTACACACAGACGTTACGTATTTACCTTTACTTACTAAAAATAGAAATCCAATACAAACAAATTTTCGAATGTTTAGATTGCGTGCTGCCTCTGGCATTCCGTTTAAATAAAGCTTAGACAATAAATACCTACTCATTGTACAAGCAAAGGAAATCACTATATTCCTTACTTGCATGCTACTACGTGTCGGCGCGTCACGTTACTCATGTTTCACAAAAAGCTATTTCCTAGAAGCTCGGCTTCCGCTTGTTACGCGCTTCCGCTACAGCGCTTAGCTCTCGTTAAGCTCGAATCAATTAAAGCGCTTCAGCGCTACGCAACGCGAATGCAGCATCGAATATTTAAATAATTAGCAATTGAGTTAATTATCTGATGTTTGTTAAATAAATATGCATGGAATTTTCCAATATTGCCATTGTTCAGTCATTTTGCACGGTTTTAAATTACTTTGGGGCTTAGTTTTGCCAACACGGTGAACATTCCACGAATTTGTATTTAGCTGGATTCAATTGAAACAATATGAAGTGTTAACTGGACCTGATAAAGGAAGTGTGGGTGAATAATTTTGAAGGTACACTTATCTAAATAATATTTAGCAGCGTGCAAGATGATAGTCGAGCACTATTGTGAGTTCAACCTTATATTTCCGGAAAATTTCCATCAGATTGCCCAATTTCTTCACACACAAAGTTGAATTTATTATTTTTTATTCAATGTTCTTGATCTTTAAAAACGATTGCAGTCAAACTTATTGCTAGAGTATTCTCAAGCAGTCCATTTCTAAACCAACCAGAGCTATGTAAGTAGTTAGTTGGTTTATAAACCTTTATGCAAAAAAAGATGGTATGTTACTCAAAACAGAAAAGCAATTTCAAGAAATTTTGCTATCTTAAAAGACTCATCGCCATGATGTCTTTGTTTGAAATGGCTTAAAGACAAAACGTTGCAAATTTCCCCTAATTCCCCCACACTCCTCCACGATTTCCTCAAATGTTTTCTTAAAAAGATACTCATAATCCGAGCGCAGTATAAATAATGTCCGCGCGACGCTTCATTCAGTCCCGACAACTTTTTGCCGCTGAAATTTAAATGGACCATTACGAGCAGCAGGCAAATCCGCGTGATAAATTATACGAATAAACTTTGGACCTGAGACCGCGACACTCGGAATGAGCTCGAATACAAGATTTTAAGACGAAATAAACTCGCGTAAATAATAAAAGTTTAGGATTGAGATTTGTGCGAAGATGTCTGGAATACAATATGACTACAGTTACCTAGACTAAAATGTTTTGTAGGTATACTATATTTTACTATTTATAAAGGACAGATGTCGTACATCAACTGGTTTATAAGTCCTGCCCACCATCGCACAAAAAGACACCTAACAAAGGCCTGAAAAAGCAAGACTTTTGTTATCGTATCAAAAGGGCACGCGACGTCCTTCGCCTGGCACTGACAGCCAGCATCCCCAGGGACTTCCATTATGTCGGCAACAATATCGAAAGTGCGGCTATTGGAGGATTACATAAGCAAAGCTGCTTTCAGGCTTATGGTAAGAAAATTTGAGCCTGTAGGTATTCTTCTTCTTGTAACTAATTGTTAAGCTCTTGTATGTAGGTAAGCTTCGTTGATTTCATGCTCCACGAAAGCGTTACTTTATTTTTACTTAATTTTAATAATTTCAGTATCGATATGGCACATTAGTAAATGGTCGAATTAATTGTTATCACAAATATTAGTGACGTAGAAATCGCGCCCAATTTAAAATCTAAGGAAAAAACAAAAGAAAATTTGAAAATTTTTAAGTTTCTCAGCGGTCAGTGCGCACTTTAGCTCCCTGGCAGAATGTAAACAGTTTGAATTTTGTCTGTAGTAGTTAAAAATTTCATTAGTCAAAAATTTCAGTACTTAAAAATAAAACGCAATAAAACACAAAGCACACATTTGAGCGGGCTAAAAGCCTCATTGTTTTATTCTAAAACAGCCCAGCTTAAATCCCATTTGTCCAAAGCGCCATTATACGCGAATTATAACAATTAAAACCTTTATTTTAATTTTGCTCCAAAAAATAACGGCCGAAACAATTGCAAAGGGAAAAGAAAAAAAACATTAGGGAATGGAAGAAAACGCGTGTGTTTTTCATTAAAAATATTATTAACTGTTATGTTAGGTACCATTTGCAAAAGATACCACTATCGGAAGATGTATAATCACTGCCAGAATTAATACAAACGCATCCTTGAGAAGCAGGTCACCTTGCCTGTGCTCTATGATTTTGACAAGTTTTATGTCGTAACCATTACCTATTCCTTTTCAAATCAAAATCTTCTATATGATTTTATTTTAGATCATTAAAATACGATTTTATGCATTTATACAATCAAAATAAATACCAATTCTATACCTCCTATTCATATACATACGTAATACCTGCTTTATTGTACCATTCAATCAGCATGTTTTAATGCTTGACCGCAAAAGGCGGAATAGTTTTATTACTATACCACTATTGATCACGTTTACTCTATTTGATTGAATAATTAATTGCCTTTCGTTGAGCAAACAGAGATTTAATCAGTTATCATTAATTGTGCCTCACAGCTCGTCAGTTATTATAACACTGAGTTTACAAATAGCTGCCAATAATGTCCGTTGACAACATACATTAACCTACTTTTTAATGAGGAACATATAAACAATATAAATATTAGTAATTGTGACGCTTACGTCACAGTTGCTTGTGAGGTTTACTCTTAAGTAAACCTTGACAGTTTTTTTCAAAGTGATTCTCATGAACATCAGTTACCCAAGCGAATGAAAATACATGACTTCTTTTTTAATTATTTTTTAGGCTAAATTGCACCAACTTACTAACTATAACCGTAATTAACCGGTGGTTTTCGTATGAAAGACAGGTTTTTGACGTTTGTTAAAGTTAAAGTAAGATGGTGCAATTAAGTTTTACGCTTAACTAACCTATATTAAAAAAAATACATCCAATTATCTGTTACAAACGATTATAACTGAAAAGCCTTATTCTTCGGAAAATGGCGTAGCTACGTCCAAAATCATTGTATTCGTCGAACTCTGTCCAATTAACGAAATTACTGTTTGCGGTTCTTTTTATCTCTTCTTTGTATTATTTTACCGTAATTAAACTCAAAATGTCATTTATAGATTCGTTTGCCACAGAAATATCATTATCAATCTCTAACGAGAGCTTTTTAGTCTTTCCCACTTTTATACTAGTTATAGTATCCGTAAACCTGAGTGTAGATCTTTAAAACATTATAATGATGAAATTACACATAATGTCAGTGTCAGTTCACATTCATCATCTTAAAATACAAAGTTTTCGTGGTACTCAGTATGTGCAAATTCTTACACCGACCCTAAGCTAAAAGCAAACATCAAACATTTTTGGGCAAAGAAAACCTTTATGTTTAATAACATCTAGAGCCTAGACGAAAAATATGTTTAAAAAGGCTTTCAAATGCCTTGAGCGTAGCCTTGTTAGTTCATGCACTTATTTATAGTGAAAAAACTAGAGCTCGTCTACAATTTTTATTAATTGATACCCAGCCATACGTACGGACTGTTGCTACGAGTATGAACATACTTCATAACGATTCAGTGGGACGAGTATCTTCGTTAGTGACTGCGCAGCCGACGCTGAACTAATTGATGTACCGGCGCCATCTGTCTCTATATGTAGCGTGGGGTCGACTACAATTAGCTCTATCCGATACGTCTTCGTTTGCTGAATATTTGTCTCCTAAAGCTCTTATTTATCAACAAATCCTATTTGCTCTATTTCTAAGTAGCTAGTAGGTTTTTGGACATAAATTCCAGCACTGAATGTTGATTGTTGATGCTGGATAAAAAATATTCTGGTGAAGTAACCCAATGGGGAAATTGTACCCAGACAAAATTATACTTAACACTACACCTTTTTAAACGATTTCATTTTTAATTGACTCAAAATTGAATCTCAAGTGTTTTCCACCTCGTCATGTAAACGATAGCAAAACTAAAACAATCAAATTAATTTCAATACATAGTTTGGGATTTGTCCAATAACCACCCACTCACGCGCTCGTTCATTCGCAAAACGATCAAAGGACTAACCACAAAACAATATTGCGCCTGACCGCTGTCAAGCACATCTATGATGGGACCATAGTAGGTATATTGTTTTAAACATGGTCATTGACATTCAAATAATGCGATCGGTATTTTAACCCTTTGGAACACAGCGACACAACTTAAATGAGAATGCTGAATGAATGCCAAGGGTCCAGTAGGTAATACTCATACCTTTTTGTGTTTCCGATATGTTGACAAGGTTGTAGTTATTTATTAACTATGATGACAAACCTTATTACAGTCCACATGATAGATGAAAAGGATCAAAACGTTTATGGGCTTCAGTAAGTGTATTTGAATACTTACTAAGATGTTAACTATCTATGCTGCAATTGGAGTTGACTTGACGTGGGTGTGTATCAATATTTCAGCAAATTACATATCCTTTGAGTGTTCCTGTATCAATGCTGCCCTGAAGGCTGCTTTGATTGAATGTGTGGGTAGTTGAATGCTCTCGTCAATGGATTCGCTGTGAATGGCGATGCAAACAGCTTTGCAGTGACCACATTATGACTGAGGGTTGAATACCTGTTTGTATTTGGCAGGAAGTTGTGTTATGAAATTCATAAAGACATAAATTGATTTTATTATGTCATTGAATCCTTTTACTGTTCTCTTCTTGAATTTCTAAAATGGATTTTCTTCCTGTGTGATTTAACATCTTTTAGAAGACAAAAAAAAACAAAGGACCCAGAATTATACTTTTGAATCTACTTTATTAGGGCTACCGAAAAACACTGCAAAATTTATTGACCTACCTTCTGTATCGCACATTTTAATCACGCTCCCGGAAGCTTAAAGAATTTAAAGTGCCGCCGAGGACCGTTCAAAAACCGAAACAGCCCTTGACGGAACACGTAGCGATAAGTTCATCGGACCGATGATAAGGCATTAGGGCTGGGGGTCTACTCTAAATTTGTCGATATAATATTAGTCCAGTTTTTGTAAAATTTTGCATCAGTTGTAATTTTTTCGATTAACTAGACTTCGGAATCAGCTCTCTGAAGTATTATCAAATTGGATAGATGTGCTCCTAATAAGTACTTAATAATTACAACTAATATTTATGATATTTATCAAAATCACACCTAGGTAGTTCATTTGTAACAAAAGATGGTTGGATATCGGATTAAGTTTTACAACAAATTATTCTACTATTATAGTAATGATCTTACAGTATTCATAATAACCTCGTCAATCGAAAGTAAGTACGAATGCTGATGACTTTCTTTACATCAACTTTGATTGTAGATACTTTGTAAAATTAGTAGCGTTCGGTGTAAGGAATAGCGATGATCGTTAAATTTGTAGGCAAAGTTTATAATAGACCCCCTGTAGAGTTGTAAATCAACCGGTATCGTGGTCGCGTTCGGTGCTAGTCATTTGGGACGCTTGGAATGGAAAAAGAGACTTCGGAATCACTTAGATAAAGGGGAGTTGAATAAAACATTTATAGGCAAAAAATATAGAACGACTACACGTCTTAACCTTTCCAACGGTTGGCTCAGATCCGTTAGAAACACAATTCGTTTTGTAGCAGTACTGGAATTGTCGCAGTCAAGGGGTTAAGTTGGTGTCGTCACTAAAACGACACCAACGTCCGGCGCTTCTTCTCAGCACTTGCCAAATGTTGGTCTCGAAGCGCTGGTAGGGTAAAAAGATTATGAGACATGTAGAGGCTCCTTAAGAGCAAAATGACGATTTGTAAGAACTATTTATTAGTCTAAACAAATAAAGAAATTTTGACTTTGACTTTGACTTTGACTTTGAAAAGACATATCGCGTACCTTCGTGAACTATGAATATTTTTAGGAGGAACGCCTTTTACATTACGAATATTGAAGCTTATTTTCGATCAGGAAAACACTTTCTTTTATAAGAATCATGATAGCTATCTATTGAATTTGTTTTTTTCTCATTTGATAAGAAGAGCATGCGTATGCTGATCTGGCTTTAAATACTTGAAATCCTTTGCCTAAAACATCTGATGAGAAAACTGTGCCCAACAAAAGTGCATCCATTAGATCGGTCTGTTCGTTTCGCCTGACATTAGTCAGATAGTCTGGAGCCACGGACCCGCTCCCTGATGAATTATCGGTGGCTTAATGGACGCTGCGGTATCGAGTGGGTCAACCGGGGGGTAGAGCTTTTAAATAGCAAATTAAGCTATTAATACAGATAGACGGCTTACATTAAGCGAGACAAAGGTAGGTAGCTCCGGTCGAAGTCTAGAATTCTAAACGCATTACAGTAATATTGTTACATTCAATAAATACTAGTTGAAAAAGTAAAAAAAAAAATTACAGTAAAAGTGTTGGAAAATATTTTAAAAATCCCGTTTTACCCCCTTAAGGGTTGAATTTTGCAAAATCCCGACTTAGTAAGCGCTACGTTCTAAAAGAAACCCCCATGCAAAATTTGAGACTCCTAGCACTTATAGTTTCTGAGATTTCGTGATGAGTGTGTGTCAGTCACACTGGCTGACTGACACACACTCATCACGAAATCTCACTTTCATCAATCACCTTTCGCTTTTATAGATGAAATAAATTCAAAGACAAACACAAAGCTCTCCTAGCCATAAAGATATTTTTTACGTCAGTTACGTTTATTCCAATTAAAGTGGGCAAGTTAAAACAATAACTTTAAATTAGTAACTTTCATTTATAATTTCGTGACTAAAAATAATTCCGACCCGGAGTTCAAAGTTTCGTTTTTGGACTTGACGTGGGACGCTCGACGTGGTCAAGAAATAAATAAGATTTTGAAAGTAAGCCTTCATTTTATAGTATATGATTTATTTTACTGTAGTGTCAAGAAATAAGGCATCTTAGTAACCACCTCAGCCTCAGCTACGGGGTCACATCAAAGGTCTTTAACACGTTTTAACATCTACAACTATTGGTAACACAAGCGCTATATTAGTGGCTTATTAAGCACGGTAATGCCAGACGGCGCCAATAACTCCCGCTGCATTATGCACTCCATTTGTATGCCGGGCACGGACGGCAGCGAACTGGCAAATGAGCTGATGTAAATAAGTTAATCTGCGTTCGTGAATGCTATCTGCTGTGTTTGCTAATGGATATACTAATGTCTGATAATAATTTTATTATGTTATGTGATTATGCGTCATATTCCTAGTCTGATTTTGTGATATAAGTACGAGTCTTTATTTTTCATAAACAGATGTGCAATGATTTTATGTTTACCTATTGGGTACGCGAACGTTATCCATTTTGGTAATAAGATGATAAAAATGCTTTAGCTTAAGTAATATAGCTATCATAATTATTAATTTTCACTATTATAGCTGTGGGAGTCGCATCGTGTCAGCCACCGTACTGCGAGATTGGCCGCGAAGAGGCCGCTTATATTTATAACCTCCGGCCGAGAGGTCCGAGAGGCTGTCTCGCTCGCACACCCACCGCGGGAGCTCCGTGGATTATAACCTACGCTCGAGAGGACAGATATTGCTGTCCCGCTTCCTCTATGGGAGCGCGCGGGTACGCGCTGAAAGTTTTAATGTTTTCATGTCATGTGCGACAGCCAATGTTTCTGTCTCTTTTCTGTGTACTATAAATATAGCGCATTTTGTAAATAAATCATCACTTCAAATCTGGACTCTGAGTTTCACTCATCTACCTGCACCTACCTTCTCCTCGACACACAGCTAGGCTCCATATCTGGTGACCACCGACTGAAGACCTGAAGACCCTATTTATTGGAGCTACTTACCAATGGCTGAAGAACAATCGAAGACGAGTCGAGAAGAGATGCCGTTCGGCGATATTGGCGCCATTTCCGTGCAGTCGCGCCTTCTACCATTTTGGCGGGAACTCCCACGCGCTTGGTTCGTGCAATTCGAAGCCGTTGTCGACCCGCTGAAGACTTCAGATGACCAGAAATTCCGGTATCTGCTGCAACAGCTGCAAGCCGTCGACCTGCAACACCTCACCGACATCCTGTACAACCCACCTGCTACGGACAAGTATCTCGCCGTGAAGAATCGCCTGCTCGCTGCCTACGACAAATCAGACGTCAAGAACTTCCAGAAGCTCATCAGTGGTCTCGAACTCGGAGATCAGAAGCCCTCGCAGCTCTTACGCAAGATGAGAGAACTCGGCTGCGGTATGATAACCGATGAAGGCTTGAAGATCGAGTGGTTAAATCACTTGCCTACACAAATACGCGTCGTGCTGTCTGTCAACACCGAATCCTCACTCGAAACACTCGCTGCGATGGCGGACAAGATGGCAGAATACACAGATGGACCCAGCATCGCCGCAGTAACATCTTCAACATCAACGGCGGCGTCAGCACAAATAGAAGTTTTATCGAAGCAAATCGAGAAACTTTCATTGGAGATCGCAGAGATTCGACGCGGCAACAACAACACGAACGGAAGATATCGCCGTCCCTTTCGCTCACGCTCTCGCTCTCAGTCACACCAACGCAAGTCAGCGAAACCTGGGGATGAAAATTGGGAATGCAGATATCACTATCGCTTTGGTGACAAGGCGAAGCGTTGCGAGTCGCCTTGCTGTAGAAGAAAGAAGACTTCGGGAAACTAACGCCGGCACCGACCGTGGCGGACGTCGGTGTCTTCAGCACCAGCCATCGCCTTTGCGTCTACGATCGCAACACTCACGAACGTTTCCTCGTAGACACAGGCGCTGACATCTCCGTTTTGACCGCCACTCACAAGAAGAAACATAGAAACTCTGCGAGCGCCTACAAACTTTACGCCGCAAATAATTCGCAAATCAACACGTACGGCGACAAAACCGTCAGGCTGAACCTTGGGCTACGTCGTGATTTTACATGGACATTCGTCGTCGCCGACGTCAAGACCTCCATCCTGGGCGCTGATTTTCTTCGTCATTTCAAACTGCTAGTAGACCTGGACAAGAAGAAGCTAATAGACAAGACCACCGAGCTATCGATCGACGCGCTCGAAGTTACAACCAACGCCGAGTCAATACACGTCGTGAGTAGCGATCAAGCTTATCACGACATACTCAAGCAGTATCCAGACGTCCTACGGCCCATGTCACTCAAGCAACCTAGCAAGCACGAAGTTGTACACCATATCGAGACGACGGGCCCTCCCCTCTCCGCCCGCCCCCGCCCTCTGCCGCCGGACAAATACAAGGCCGCCAAGGAAGAATTCGACCGTATGCTGGAAATGGGAATCTGCAGACCATCAAGCAGCCCCTGGGCCAGCCCACTGCACGTAGTGAAGAAGAAAGACGGGGGACTTCGAGTATGCGGCGACTACAGACGTTTAAACGCGGTAACGCAACCCGACCGCTACCCGATACCGCGCATACAAGACTTCACATATCAACTTCACAACAAGAAGATATTCTCCAAGCTAGACTTAAAAATGGCCTATTATTGGATACCTATCGCCAAGGAAGACGCACAGAAGACATCTATCATCACACCCTTCGGAATGTTCGAATTCACCTGCATGACCTTCGGTTTGCGAAATGCCAGTCAAACGTTTCAACGTTTCATGCACGAAGTACTGAGAGGGATAGGAGGCTGTTTCTGTTTCGTTGACGATATCCTCCTGTGTGCTGAGACCGAAGACCAGAACAAAGAACTTCTTCATCGAGTACTACAACGCCTCGATAAGTATGGCGTCACACTCAACATCGATAAATGTGAGTTCGGGAAGAAATCGCTCACATTTCTTGGCTACGAAGTGTCCGCACAAGGAATCAAACCGAGTGAAGAACGCACGAAGGCAATATCTACCTATCCGAAGCCTAAAACTGTCATCGAGCTACGACGTTTCCTCGGCATGATCAACTTTTATCGTGACTGCCTGCCCCGACAAGCCGAACTACAAGTTGAACTCAACAAGTACCTACATAACCGGAAGAAAAATGACAAGACACCTATCAATTGGACAATAGAAGCAGAAGAAGCCTTTGAAAAATGCCGCCAAAGCATCTCCAAGGCGACCATTCTAAGTCATCCCGTCCCCGGCAGCACCCTCGCCATCATGACCGACGCCTCAGACCACAGTATAGGCGCCGTGCTTCAACAGAAGATTGACAACGCATGGAAACCGCTCGCATTCTTCTCCAAATCGATGAGCGCAACACAACGTCGCTACAGTGTGTACGACCGCGAACTACTAGCTATGTACACAGCTGTAAAGCACTTCAGACGACTCATTGAAGGATGCGAAGTTGTCGTATACACCGACCACAAACCACTCGCTTACGCTCTAACAAGATCAGCGAGTAGCAGCGACACCCCGCGGCGAGAACGGCAACTACATTTTATCAGTCAATTCTGCACGAAGATATTGTACATACAAGGCGAAGAAAACACCGTTGCGGACGCACTATCAAGAATAGAAGAAATACAATGTCCGACTACCATAGACTTCAACCAGCTGAGCATCGATCAAGACAACGATGAAGAACTGAAAGAACTGAAACGGCAATCGAACCTGAAATTCAGCGAAATAACTCTGCCCGGCCTCAACAAGCCTATCACGTGCGAGTTATCGACATCTACGCCCCGCCCATACCTTCCCGGCCCGTATCGTTACGCTGCATACCAAGCGCAACACGGTCTGTGCCACCCGGGGGTCAGAACAACGCGAAGACAGATGGCAAACAAATTCTTCTGGCCATCGATGAACAAAGAAGTTGCACAGTGGACGCGAGCCTGCATCAGCTGTCAGCGGGCTAAAGTCAATCGTCACGTGACCTCGCCATTGCATCCGTTTCCGCCTTCACAACGATTTGAACATATCCACATCGATATAGTCGGCCCACTACGACTATCAAACGACTTCAGATACTGCGTGACCATCATCGACCGCTGTACGAAATGGCCTGAAGCCGTCCCTGTACGAGACATAACCGCAGAGATCGTCGCTAAAGCACTATACGACCACTGGATTGTGCGTTTCGGCTGCCCACTTCGCATAACTACGGACCAAGGCCGCCAGTTCGAGTCCGCGCTGTTCAACTCGCTCATGAAGAAACTTGGCATAACAAGACTACGCACTACGGCCTACCACCCACAGTCAAATGGCCAAGTTGAGCGGTGGCATCGTACAATGAAAGCCGCCCTTATGGCCCGCGGCGCTACTACAAATTGGACAGACGAGCTACCGACTGTGCTTTTGGGCTTACGTACGGCTCTACGGCAAGATAACAACCTGAGCCCGGCCCTCATGACCTACGGAACCACACTTCGTGTACCTTCTGACTTCTTCGTTCCTGCCGACTCGAAAATAGAAGACGCCGAGTTAGTACGCCATCTCACTCGCACGATGACGTCACTCTCACCGGCGCCCCAGCGGTCACATACAACAACTCAACCCTTCGTGTACAAGGACTTAGCGACATGCACACACGTTTTCATACGCAATGACGCTGTAAGAGCACCGCTAATACCACCGTATGATGGCCCCTATGAAGTATTGAAGAAATATGAGAAGTACTACAAAGTCCAATTACCGCTCCGGACCACAGTCGTATCTCTGGACAGACTCAAACCGGCCTACATCATGCAAGATCAAGATCATACAGAAGTCACAGAACCCGCATCGCCCACCACCACCCTCACAGCGACACCAGATAGTCATACTACAACCACCGCCGCATCTAGTCAAGCCTATGTCACGAGAAGCGGACGAGCGGTGAAGAAGAATGTACGCTTCGCTTGAGGGGGAGTGATGTGGGAGTCGCATCGTGTCAGCCACCGTACTGCGAGATTGGCCGCGAAGAGGCCGCTTATATTTATAACCTCCGGCCGAGAGGTCCGAGAGGCTGTCTCGCTCGCACACCCACCGCGGGAGCTCCGTGGATTATAACCTACGCTCGAGAGGACAGATATTGCTGTCCCGCTTCCTCTATGGGAGCGCGCGGGTACGCGCTGAAAGTTTTAATGTTTTCATGTCATGTGCGACAGCCAATGTTTCTGTCTCTTTTCTGTGTACTATAAATATAGCGCATTTTGTAAATAAATCATCACTTCAAATCTGGACTCTGAGTTTCACTCATCTACCTGCACCTACCTTCTCCTCGACACACAGCTAGGCTCCATATAGCAAAGGTGGACAAACTTGACCTTCATTGGTTGTGTTACTATGGCGGTCAAGCTGTAGATCCTGGCTACACAGGAGTTGCAGTGGTGGGAAAGAGAGGTGGGAATACTCCCGTTTATTATAGCAAAGCTAAAATTAAAAAGGGTTGTTTATATCAACGATGCAATTTGTGCCGTGACTCCACCAACAAACATTTCAACTGTTTCTCGCAAAAGCCGAGTTGTTTTAATTCAACTCCCAAAAACAGTGAAATGCATCGTGTATTTTGTGAACGAGTTGCGTCCGATTGGCTCGGCTTTGAATTCATCACATTGCATTAAATAAGTTATATTTGTTAATTAACACTTTCGCCGAAATTAACCTTTTGATGACACTGGACATGCTATCGTGTGCGAGTCTTAACTGCAAAAGTAATAATATTTATACTGTAGTTTGACTAATTCAAAATGTAGAATTCATACTAATAGCCAGCGGTTCAAAACCATTATAATTACAATTCAATGTACTTAACACATTTCAGGATAAGTAAATAGGTCAGCAATTACGCTAAACATGTATAATTTACAAGGGAATGTAATAATATTAATTATGAATTAATTGCCCAACATTTTCAGCACTGAAACTGTGATATAATCCAGTTCTTAGTATTTACTCGTATGTTCAAAACATCACAATTTTTACCGTGACCCGAACAACAAATTTTAACTTTTTCGCGCAGAAGCTGTGTTGTTTTAATTTAACTCCAAAAAACAGCGAAAATGGCTCGTGTATTTTGGAAACGAATTGTGTCCGATCGGCTCCGCTTTGAATCCATCACGAGGCATTAAATAAATAGACAAGTTAACGCTTTTATCGAAATCAACCGTATAATGACAGTGGACATGCGAGCCATAACAGCAAAAGGAAATTGAAGCCAATAAATTATTTTTGGCGATATGATTGCTGGAATTGGAACGATGTCAACTTCGTTTGAGCTAGCTTGAAATTCACGCAAACCGCGAGCGGGATAGGTCAACTGAACTTGTATTATGTCACCGCAGTGACTTCTAAAATAAAAAAGAAAAGGACAATCTTGACTTTTTGCCAGTCAACGAATAAATCAAAACTGTTACGCTGAACTGTATGTATTTGGCTTGAGATGTTGAACTACATAATACTTATCAAGATGCATTATCTTAAATATCATTGCCAAAAGTGATGAGCATTAGAGCTGAATTCGTTTTTACTTAGGCTGAGAAGGATATGGCCTTACCTACGCTGAAAGATACTTTGCTGCGATGTTTATTAATACGATAATTGTGCTTTACTTCAAATTAAACTTTTAATGAAAACTAAGCTAATTGGTGAAAAGTTCCAATTAGACTTCGTTGAAAAATAAAAAGAAACAAAAAAATGCTAATTATTTCATCGGATTTAAGATATTTCAAATTACAGTCTCTTCAAGTGTAAAAATTAAATGATAAAGAGATAAAATGAACAGTCTGTCTTAAGTAAACAAAAACCACCCTTGAACTTTTGTAAATTGACGGTGATGTGGGTGTTCTGAGTGACGCCCACGGGTACTCGTGTCTTCTCCGAATAATTACGGTACAGGCATCACATTGCACTATACATTTTTATTGCAAAATAGCTTCTATTACGACCTAATTTAGCTATCACTTTAGCTTGATATGCCACGACACACGAGTAAAGAGACAGGTCATCATACATTTTAATTAATAGGTACGAGTAGTAAAATGGCTGTCTTTCTACCCCTTTATAAAAAGCTTTTCATGTTTTAATTGTTCAGTTCTTGCTACTTTTGTTCGTTCGTTCGTTCGTTCGTTTCAGCCAAATGACGTCCACTGCTGGACAAAGGCCTCCTCCAAGGTTTTCCACAATGCACGGTCCTGCGCTGCCCGCATCCAGGCTCTTCCCGCGACCTTTACTTTTGTTCAGCTTCATATTTTTTTTTACTTTTCTGTCCTAAATAAAGCGCTAAACTCTAAAGGATTTCAAATACCTATCACCGTTTATCAAAGTGTACTAATTTTTCAACTCAAGTGAACCTGTAGTAAACTACTAGTATTAAATACATTTAAGCTTCCAAATTGACTTGCTACCATAATTCGCGGAACCCTAACCCATTCCATAATCAGAGTTCACGTACTAACCGCGCCAGCCTCTAATACTCTTCCAGCCTAATGTAGCTAATGTATGGTTAATCTTGGCCTTAATGCATTATAAATAAAGTTCAGTTTTATCCGGCAAAGGGAGATAAGTACTCGTCTAATGTAGGATGCATGATAATCTTTTAGTTTAATAAGTTAGCAGGGCCTACTTATGTTTGTGTGAAATGTGAATAAATTAAACTAACACTCCTAAGGTGCCTAAAGGTTTTACTACGAGTAAAATAAGTTAGTGTTAATATAATACTGATGATAGTCAAAGAAAAGAACACGGCAGTAAATATTCAAACTAAGATCACAAAGATCTAAGTTAAATTAAATTGAAAAGATTTGTAATCCGAAATTACTTTTGCGTTCAGAAATAAACGTGGCTCGATGACAAATTGACCTGTTTTAAAGGCCGTACCTACATAAAATCAATTCAAATAAACTCTGTTTTTGTCCGGTTGCCAGTGCCCAGTACTCTTCAAAGCAAAGTTGTTAAAAAGCTACATGCGTTTTTAATTAATTAAATCCTTAAAAAATCAATGTCAATGGACCAGTCAAAGTATCCAGCGTGTGTAATATTCACAGACGAGGTCGCACATTGGATTTAATGAATAATCTAACTAATAAACATACAGTTACACAAAGGACAACAAAGGATTCTTTAGTAATTCGCGTCTAAATCCGTTAATCAGTTATTTAAATAATGCAATGCGAAAGTCTGAAAATAATGAAAGGATTCTTTATGATGATAAAAGGCAAAGTAAAATATTATTATCCAATTAACTACAGTAGCACAATGAGATCATAATAATCACAGTAGAAATTAACAAAAAGCATTGGAAAAGTAATCCAGAATTTCACCATCCAATAGCCATCAACTATATTACATTTCAAACGAGGGGTAGGGGTAGGTTAAAACTGGGGACTTTCACAATCTTGTGCGAGTGTTTATGAAAAGTTTGCGAAGTAACGACTGAGAAAGTTAATGTAAACGTGATTAATAACTGGGGCAATTTCATTGCTAAGTCGGCACTTACATTTGATTAAGATAAGGACGTTGATTTGATGAGCGATGGCAGTTTCTTTAGCAATGTTAACATCTTCAAGTCATTGAAATCGCTGCTACTTACCTACTGTATAACTAATTCCTTATATTACAGGTAAAAACAACGCAAACCATCTTGTTTTCTCATGGTAACCGCAGACTTACCTTTATTGCGATTTAAATACAAATGTTTTACGGTCTGCGTAGAGAAAAGGTTTCTTGTGAGCCCTTTAGTGAGGTTTCCAAGTATCTGAGAATATAATGAACCAGTTAACCCTCCCAACCTGCTATTCGGAGCTAAAGGTCGATTACAGATATTCCACGTTCCCCCGGGAACCCTACACCGCCTCCGTCCTATTAAGCAAATGACAATTTATCCCAATCATATCCAGTTACGAGTATTTGAGACGAAGCACTCTCCCTCAATAAATATCCCTCTAAAGTTTAAACCTTGAGACGAAGTGATAACTGAGCAGAAAATAGATCTAAGTGGTACTTTCAAATACTTTTAAACATTTAAACAAAATTATTTTTATCACTTCGAATGTTGAAGTAATTTCTACAATGATAACTCACAAAGCTTCCTCAATATATTATTGCTATCGACGTATTGACAAAGTGACAGGTTTTGGACCCAAATCAAATTACAATATTTACTGGAGGCCGACATTTATAAATAAGTCCGTTGTAGATAAAAGGCGTGGAGTTTTACCTGTCAAAATGTACCTTGTCACCTTGCCACCTATTGGTGTCAATGATTTATGAAGCTACGACAGCTAGGTATTCATTCCAACTGATATGTAATTTCATTGGATTTAAACGCTTTACCATAGATAAAGTACGAGTCAAACAACATAAGGTACCTACTCGTAAATAATAGGATTTTTAGACAGAAGTTTTTTGAAACTGCTTTTTATTGGCAAGCCCATTATTTCACACGAGTACACAATCGAGCAATCATATACTCGTATCATTTAAAATTTCCAAACAATGCTAGACAATAGCCCAATCAGAATCGGAACCGCCGGGAATGTTCTAATTGGCAACCATCGGACCTCAAACGCTGCAACTACCCGCAGAGGCCCGATCGCCGCTAATAACACGCTGTAATCTCCGCCATAATTGTAATTTCCGTATTCACTGCCAGTGTTGTGTTGCAATGTGTTGTAGTTCTAACAAAACAGCCAACACATTTGTGACGTAGCTACAGAATTTGTCATGTATAGTCTGGTCCGGGAGCACGTAGAATTTTGTCCAATGACCCCAAGCTACCCATCCTTATCGCTCGCGCGTAATTATATTGCTGTCGCGACTGTGGGACGGGCGCCCTCAGTGAGTGTGCGAGCTATAGTAATAATTACTCCGCCGTGGCCATGGCTCCGTAAATTATATTTAGGACCATACTTGCAGAGAGAACTGAACAAACCCAGCCTATTTCATTGACTTTTGTGTAAGTTTTTTAACCATATTCATTTGAAAACTAAACGAACGTAACTTTTTTCGCATTTTTTAACTTTTAGGTTCCCAACTGTAATTTCGACATGGAAGCGCCACCATGAGTCCATACAAAATGAGGACTTTTATAAGAAAATGCACCATAAATTACATGACAAAAATGCGACGTTTTATGCTCATTTAACCTCTCACTCTTAGGATACTCGCTAAACTGGCTGTACTTGCTAGGCTACTTGAACAGTGGAATGCACTAATATGCACAATATTGGTATTCCACTTAATATCCGGACGAGGAATTTTAGTTGCAACCAGTTAGGACAATTTAACTCATTGAACAGAAACGTATATAATATCTATGTTACATTATGTTAATATATTTTAACGTATGTAACATTATTTTATTATATTATATTGTTTTTATCCTTCTGTTATTAACGATAACGTAAATTGTATTGGCTTAATTAAATTATGTTCGCGTTGCTTTTTAATTAGCAACACGTCTGTTAGTGGGCTTTACTTATTTAAGAATCCATTTAATTTCAGATGATTCTAATTTGCTGTCTGGTAATAAAGTTATAGAAAATGTTTCATTTGTTTAAGAGCAAACATTACCTTTGGCGACTGTGCCTATAATAAAAGTCTTAAATTTTTGTGGTACATATTCTATGTATCCATTCTAAACCAAGTGGAACCTCATTAGGTCAACTAAAATTAACTCTTTATCGTCTTGAAGAGAACTAATATATTGGCGATCGTAATCGAATCGTTATCGTGTCGTAAGCTCTAAGAATCATTGCCCGAAGTGCCGATGCAACAACGTTTTAAAAAATAATAAATGGCGGCCGCACCAGGCTCTCGCTACTGTTAACAAAATACAGCTTCAGCCGGTTTTTCCGACTTCTATTTCTGATACTAATTGGTCAAAAATTCAGGTTACTTTGTGTACGTCTACTTTTCGTAACGTACAAAATGAAAAGGTTTTTATTGTTAGTAGATTAAAACAGAGGAATTGTTATTTTTTATTTTAGTTATATGAAAATATGTTTAAGAGTAAATTTCTACCATTACAGCACTAAATACAAGATAGAAATGCTGGCTCTAGACAGTCTAATTCTCTGATTTTACAGGTGCAATTTTGCGGGTTTTGTTGACACAAAATTTAAAGATAATATTATGTGACCATAATAACAATTAAAATTGTAAAATTGCAGTATATTTCCTTATTTGCACGATGTGGCTCTACGAGCGAGGACCTCGGCAATTTTACTTGAATATTGCGTACTTTTACAAATCAGAAATTATGCACGCTGGCAATTCTGCAGACTAGTGTGCTGTGAATGTGTACAAAATAAAGCATAAATGAGACATGTAGTGTTTTAGAATCTAACAAGTGTTAATATAAATAGTTAGTCAACGTGATAATTTTATTAACAAAACTTTTCAAAGTTTAATTAAGCCTAGAGTGACGATAAAACACTTTGAACATGTTTATTTTATAAGTGCCATAAATAATAAATCTATGAAAAATGTTATTCAAGTACCAGCACAGCCTATCGTTTGTTTCACTTTAATGTTATTTTGTATCGTTCTATTTTTAGTACCAAATAAATATTTTTTCTCTCTTTATAAAACTTTCGTCTGGTTTTTCTACGGTATCTTGGTAAATACAAACGACAGAGATAATAATTATTCAATAAATTGTTGTTGAACAAATAAGTACACGCCGTCTGTTAGGTAATTTAGTCAATTAACTCCAGTAACTTTGGAAATCTAAGTTTTAACGCAATTAGCAACACTAACTAAACGTTAATATTGGATTTGTTCTGAGAAATTTGTCTCCAATGAGAGTTCGATGAAACTCTTTCACGGACGAACCAAGAGTAATTTGCCTAGAATACTGATGATGTAACAAGTGGAGGATATTTCAGGGTAGGTAGGACGCCTATTGTGGAGCCTCTCACTCGGTGACTCGATGTCCAACGCACAGCACAGGCCTGCAAGCGAGTTGCATTGCATCCGTATATGGACTTACTTACCCCTGCCTAAACGCGTGGAGTTGTACCTATTACATCCGTATTCCGTACCGCTTCGTGATCGCGTACTATAGTTAGTTAGATGCTGACCAGTAGTGGACATCTTAGATTGTGAAGGAAGAAAATTAATGAAAATCACGATAAATTAACAACGTTCATACCGTATAGTACGTTATGACCATTTTACTTGCAAAGGTATTAAAGCAAAGATGTATTAGATCAAAGCCCGGTCAGTGTTTTTGTACAGATGACGGTATAATAATATATTAGATGCCATTTTGTGATAAATATGTCTGTTGTGCCTGATGACTTACCTACTCTATTTCTCATTTTCTTTTTCTTGTAACAACTGGGAAACTTGCATGTTCAAGTACAGTCTCAAATAAGAGCAAATCAATCAATTTGCATGTTAACAAATTACGGGAAGAGCTGGAATAGAGCGCGGTGCGCCGGACGAGCTAAGCCGTCAATCAAATAAACCGGCCCGGGTCCGGTGCTTCGGACGTCCGGAACCGGTATTCCCGAATTTGGGATTCCCAGAATTTCATGCTCAAACCTGTTATTAATGTCCGGCTTTTCGCCAGCACTTTGGTTTAAGCTCGTCAACAATGATAGAGGGCAGTAATGAATCATGCGCGAGGTGTTTAGATCGTGCAGCAATTAGATCTTTGTACGAGTATTTCCTCTCAATTTTTAATTTTCTGATACGAATATAAACTAATACTTTTTTAAACCGATAAATAATGATGAAACGATTAAGTTTTCAGGCATGCGAAAGGTCATTCCTAGTTTCGAGGCATTTAAACTCGAGAACAGTAAATTACTTACTTACATAATAAAAAACATTGACTTCGTTCTTTCTAAGTTACGATCTCAAATCTCGATAGTGTATCATGATTCCCTCCTTTTTGTACGCTAGTAATAATACTTCAATGCCTTTTTGTAGTTTCTTTTTATTACGAAATCCCACAGGTTGCGTGCGCTACAGCAAATCGGTGGTTAAAGTAATAAACGAAATAACTCGAATAATAACAACAACGGTGAAAAATTCATTTGTAAAACGAGTTCTAACATGCATAATTCATGCAATTCTTATCGAGATTACTTATGGTTACAGTAATATTTCGGACTATTTCGGACTCTATGCATATACGAGTATATTAAAGCCTCATTGTAGCCTATTCTAAGTCCAGTCGTTTATCAGTAACAGATCTAGAATTAGCTATGGATTCAAGCATTGGTCTTCTTGTCCCCAGTGGTGTGGCAGGACTGGCAGGCGCGCGTGACGAGTACACCGACCGAGGCGGGCGGGCCGGCGCTGTTGACCTGCGTGGCACCGCCCAGCCTCCGGGAGCACGCCTCAGTCGCCGCCTGGTACCGGGACGACGCCGTCTTGCCGCCTGCTGACCACCTCGGTAAGAATACCTGCATCTAGTGTAGCAGGACTAGCAGCGTGATGAGCACGCCGGCCGAGGCGGGCGGGCCGGCGCTGCTGACTTGCGTGGCGCCGCCCAGCCTTCGGGAGCACGCCTCCGTCGCCGCCTGGTACCGGGACGACGCCGTCTTGCCGCCTGCTGACCACCTCGGTAAGAACACCTGCATCTAGTGTAGCAGGACTAGCAGCGTGACGAGACGCCGGCCAAGGCGGGCGGGCCGGCGCTACTGAGCTGCGTGCGACGCCGTACTGCCGCCCGCTGACCACCTCAGTAAGGACTGAACCTGCATCTAGCTAGACTGTGACAGGCCAGGCAGCGTGATGAGCACGCCGGCCGAGGCGGGCGGGCTGGCGCTGCTGACCTGCGTAGCACCGCCCAGTCTTCGGGAGCACGCCTCCGTCGCCGCCTGGTACCGGGACGACGCCGTGCAGCCACCCGCTGACCACCTCGGTAAGAACACTGCATCTAGTGTAACAGGCCTGGCAGCGTTACGAAACGCCGGCCGAGGCGGGCGAGCCGGCGCTGCTGATTTGCGTGGCGCCGCCCAGCTTCCGGGAGCATGCCTCAATCGCCGCCTGGTACCGGGACGTCTCCGTGCTGCCACCTGCTCCTCGGTATGAACACCTGCTTCCAGGGTGTGGCAGGCCGTGCAGGCGCGCGTGATGACCACCTCGGCCGAGGCGAGAGAGAAGAATTAACTGCAGCAAGTGTAAGCATGACATCTAGGTACGTGACGTTATACACTGCACCGCTAACGTCATCGTGCGTACGCACAAAGACGCAACGGACGTAGATGAAGAACTTGTTCTTAGCTGATACTACCTCTGTGAGAACTCTACCTGCTTTTAAATCTTGGATAATTTAAGATGTATCACGCGCCTCTGGCATCTTCATGCGTAGTTATGAAGATACTTCAATGTACATTACCTATTATTGGTAGACGGTACGGACGGTTGGTGTAAAGGAGTAACTTGATCTAATAATACAGACTTAGCTGATTCATCATGTTTTAGTAATTTTAGTCATTACTAGCAACATTTACTATCAAAGTTAGATAATGCTAGTTGGGGACTTTTTGGCAAATTTTCATTATTTTCTCATTAAAAGTATTGTTTGTGCCTGTAAGTATAATGGCGTGACAACGCAATTATGTTAATTACCGTGTCGATAATGTTATTTGTCGCCATGAAGGTTATTATATTATCTTAGGTGGACTCGAGTGTATAATTTGACCGACACCCGACCTGGTTCGCAAACCGGACACAGTACCTGCGGCTGTGGGTTTCCAGGGACATGCGTTAGTGTCGCAAGCACGAGCATTTACAGTCCAATTCATGAACGTTTATTACAAAATGTATCATTCAATGATTATCAGTTTCGTGTGTAATGAACGGACAAAATGAATAATCTGTACTTCTACAAGGTCACTTAACCTTTTGATTACATCTTGGGTTCTAGATTTGGTGATTTTCCTATCTGGTCAGGTATTTCTTTGAAATAGCACGGCCGTTGCACACGTAACAAAAGTAGTGTGTCGCGGCGATACATCGTCTGCTGCTGCTGTGTGAAGTCGGCTACGAACTTATACTTATTCGTCTTTTATTTATTTATTTTATTTTATTTTATTCGGAAAACCAACAGCAATACAATACAAATAATGAGACCTTAAATTATGTATCTGCTTAGCCATTTATAGGTACTTTACTGTGTACAACGATGCAACTTTTTTTTTTAATTTTAGACTAGTTGCTTAAGGCAATTAGAGTCCTCAATCCGCGCCAAATGGGCATTTTGTAAAGCCTACTCCTCTTTTACTGCTGGATAGAAATAGTTAAAAAAAATATATGTTATACAACAGTTCAAGGACTACATTTGTGACGTTTGAATTTTCGCTACATCTCTTTGTTTTGTATTAAAAAAATAAATACGGGACATCGATTTTTTACTTAAATTCCCTACTCCTCCAAAACGGCTATGTTAATCTAAAAGATTTTTGCACGAATAGATTAGGAATTCTTTAATCTTTAAATGACACGTTGCGTTTTTCAATCGAACATTACTTTCAGTCATAAATTTTACTTTTGATAAATTCCGAACGTTTTGCTGTTGAGGGGGCCTTCGCGGGGTGCGGGCGGGCGGCAGTCGGCCGCTGGCCTTCAGACGGGGAGGTTGTGTCACTCGCTGCAAACTGACATTAGCGATCAAAATGAATTTTTTCTTTGGCTGAGTTGCACCACCTGACGTGACCTAACTTTGACCGTAGCTTTGGCGATAACCGGTGTTTTTTGTATGGAGTTAGACAGACTTTTGACGCTTGTCAAAGTTGAAGTAAGATGGTGCAACCCAGCTTTTGTTCGACAATAGATTTTATGTCAGAGTACATAGAGTACGTGCAGTCAGATGATACAATTGAATTATGACGCGCTCAGACGCTATTTTCTACCTGAATAGAATCTATTAGTGTAAAAAAACTATAATTGACTCCAAAACAACTGCACTAGATAAATACAAGTAGAAAAATTATTACGTTATTAATTTACTAGGCCTTTGCAATCAGTATCCAAATTAGGAGCTAGTCAGAATCTGTAACTTAATCGATTTACGTTGTGACGCGCCCCGCGACGCATCGACAGCCCTAGCACCGAACGCAGAGATTTTGACAACCCTACGGCTGCGCGGCCGCACGCCGCACGGACCGAGCTAATATAAGAGACGGCGGCGACCGCGGGCGCCTAGCATTCGCTCGGGAGCCATCGCAACAGCCAGACGATCGCGCGCGCGTCTATCTTTCCCACGGCTAATTGCGCAAGAGTCCCTAGCGAATAGCTGCCCTCACTGTTCCCACTAACCTGGCTCGATAGGACTTTCTGCTCGCGCGGTTTCCGCGACACGAGCGAACCATCGCTGCCTGTATTCACATTCAAATCCTTACCGAGTGCATGCTTTACTCAATCCCGACCTGCGGTAGCAATCCCGCTGCCACCCTTCCTGTAATTCCTCCCCCACTCGCCACGTAGGTCCCAAGCCTTTTACCTTTGGTGCACGAATCCCCACTTCGTTAACCTCGGTTACCGATTTGGGAGCGAACCGTCCTACCCCCCTAGTTTATAAGTATCCAAACTAACACTCGCTAAACCTCGCACAGGGCGCCGCCCCTCTCGCGGATACGTAAACTAGTCTCGGAACGCGAACCGGGCGCGTCGCTATCCCTCTTGTCATAGTAGATTTGCAATTGTAGAATAACTTGTTCATTATTTAAATAATAGTAATTTAGAGTCAGTGAAACTAGAATAAGTAAACTATTGTGGAACCTGAATTATAAGTGCCATTGTGTTATTGATTGTGCGTTTCCTTGGTCGAATATCCCTGTAGGCATCCTGGATAGGTACACATCCCTCATCGCAGAAGGCGAACTGGGACTTAGTACTAAACAGCGGGGTGTCAGACTGAGCTAGCTAAGACGCCCCGTTGCAATGGCGCCCAACTAAATAACCCACGGAACCTACAGGGAACACCAGATCGCTAGACACAAGCGAAAGACCGAAAGGAAAGCAAAACTTGGCACCAAATTGATAATCACACATGTCAGAACCGACATCTTGGATATACAAACTCAAGAAGACAGAACTTGAGAACGAGTGCAAAAGAAGAAACATAAAAACGGAGAACAGAACCGTACAAGAACTGAGACAGAACCTCACAGAAGTACTCAGAACCAAGCAATCCCGTCAACCAATCCAGTCCGCCAGTAAATCCGCCGAAAACAGTGAGTCAGAAACCGATTTTGAAGACACAGAGATGCACCAAGAACCAAACACGTCGTACACCATGGATCAGACCGAAAACATAACATCCAGATGGAACCTAAGCTTCGATACATACAACGACCCGGTGGAGTTCCTAGAGCAACTGGACGAACTCATGTCATCGGGCGAGGTCAAGTCAGATAAAGTGCTCAAAGTGCTCCCCAGATTCCTGAAAGGAAAAGCCGTACTGTGGTATAGAAACAATAAAAACTCGTTTACTACATGGAACGAATTCATAGAACTCTTCACCTTGACATTTGTGAGCCGTGACAGTGACCTATTAGCTAAAATAGTGAACTACAGGCAACATTACCGCCAAAAATTCACAGACTACCTGATTGAAATACAAACACTCATGCGCAGATATGCAAAAATGTCAAAAGAAGAAGAACTAAATAGAATCTACGAAAACATGAACACAAAATACAAGTTTTATATCAAGAAATCAGAAGTCGACTCGATAAGCAAATTAATGCAACTGGCAAACGACTATGAAAATGTCACAGCAGACCGTCAAACTAGCTTCATACAAAGAGAACCTAAACAAAGTAAACTAGTCTCGGAACGCGAACCGGGCGCGTCGCTATCCCTCTTGTCATAGTAGATTTGCAATTGTAGAATAACTTGTTCATTATTTAAATAATAGTAATTTAGAGTCAGTGAAACTAGAATAAGTAAACTATTGTGGAACCTGAATTATAAGTGCCATTGTGTTATTGATTGTGCGTTTCCTTGGTCGAATATCCCTGTAGGCATCCTGGATAGGTACACATCCCTCATCGCAGAAGGCGAACTGGGACTTAGTACTAAACAGCGGGGTGTCAGACTGAGCTAGCTAAGACGCCCCGTTGCAACGTGAAGAAAACAATTTATATTTTCAATATATGTTTCTTCGCGAAAATACCACAATTAAAAATAACACCTGTAACGCCCCTGGGTCTGCGCGTGTCTATGGGCGACGGTAATCATTTACCAACAGGTGATCCGTTTGCTCGTTTGCCTCCTGTCACATTAAAAAAAATTAAGATAAAGTGGTATTGAATTGTTCTATAGAGCTTATTAAAAAATTTGGATACTGACTACAAAATTAGCCATTTTCGGAGTCGGTGGCAGCCTACCTTTTGGTGAGTCGTTTTGGAGTTGGTTTTAATTTTTAGTGAAATTAATCTATTTCATGCCTTTAGTAGACTATAGGTACTCAGTAGACCTTGTTGTTGCCACTGAAGGTGCATAGGTACACAGTACGTTGATACCATATTTTTCATGTTAAGTGCAAATAAACTTCCCTAAATTACCAAACCATGAAACGTACCTATATTATTAAAAACTAAAAACTGAAATCCTCTTATAAGGTGATGAATTTTAGGAACATGTCATGAAACCAAAATTATTAGCATACAAGAGCTTGTTTTAAAAAAAATATTTTTATTTATGATGGGGAATTTACTGCGGCGTAGTAGCAGAGATTTTCCGTTTGTAGATCGTAATAATTTCGAAGAATAGGGATGTTTCGTGGATAAAGCAAGAAAGTAGCAAGAGTTTGAATTAGTCCGTCGGTGAACTTACCAAAAACAAACTCTAAATGTATTTTTCACATTTTTAAACTTATGAAAATTTAAAGAGATGAAGCGCACCAAAGTTCAGAAGATGAGGCACATGACGTCAAGGCATGCTTAAAAATGTGGCGATTTGTGTCGTCACGCGGAATTTCATCGCATCATATCTTCGTAATTACTTGTTTAATTGACAAATAAAAATATCCTGTGTCCAATATTTTTTGATAATGTAAAATTGACGGACCAAAAGTCTTTTTTTTAAGAAACTAGCCTATTCTTATGGCCACATTCCAGCTCCATCATCAGACCCTGCAGTTTACCTTAGAGAATTGAAGACTCATGATTTTCAAAGTAGCGTACTTACATAACATTAGGTACTTGCTTATACAGGGTGTCCCAAAAACAATGGATAACCCTTCAACCATCGATAGGCCTCGCCATGGTCTCCCTAACGTCCAATTTTGACCCCAGTAAAAATATCACCGTTTTCAAGATTTTTAAGTTTTTGTGCATTTTTAGAAAATTGTAATGAAATTATTTAGGTATTATAATAAATAAATACAAATCAAACGAGCCTAACTCGATGGAATCGTTTAATCCCGGAGTTGCTATGGGGCCACTGGCATTCCAGCTCTACCATCAGATCAGCTCCATGTCATCACAATATTGCATTGTCACCCGAATTACATGTATATCCGAAATTTTAACTCAATCAATTGATGAAGGATTTCTAATAAAAAGACAAATACATTTTCAGTTTATTCTTCATAAGTGACACAGAGAGAATGACAATAGACAAAAGGAGAAACATTTGCTTTTTTAGGCCATAGACAATACTAGGTACTAATGCGTTCCAATAGGGATGATGACTGGGTAATGAAATCGAAATTTTATTTAGTCCGTCAGACAGATAATTAGAAAATATTAGACTCATATTTTTTATTTTTTTACATAATCGAATAATTACAGTATTATATTGAGTTGAAATCACGCGTGACGTCACATTTGAGTAAAACTTCTACTCAAGCGTGGCGTATCGCGCCATTTCAACTCGATGTAGCACGGTTATTATTTAATTATGAAAGAAAATAAAATATATGAGTCTAATATTTTCTAATTATCTGTCTGACGGACAAATAATTGAAATTTTGTCATCTAGCCTAGTTGTCGTCAGGAAGTTGGTCTAACTAATTCAGCTTGCAAGATTCCACCCGAACAAACATTTATGTAATTACCTACATACATCATAAATTGCAAGCTAAATAAAAGCTTGTAATAAAGTCGGGTTTGTTCAAATTTCGAGAACGACTGAACCGACAAAAGCATTAGAAAATTTACGAAAAATAAAATAAAATTTTATCCCGTACAAAATGTTCATGGATTTTGTTATTTTTATTAAATACCTTTACGCCTGAGTTAAATGACACCGACATCAAGGTTCATCAATTTAAGTTTAAAATAATAGGCAGTAATGTATGAACAAAGAGCTTCTATTCTGTATCTACCTATGCCCGTGTATTTTTGATCGGTGTCAAATCGGAGTTTTTGGTGCGGGGTACGCGGGTGTTGCTCGCGGCGTGAAGGTCAAACGCCCAAGGTCATTGAGGACTCTAATCGCCATAAGCGATTGTGCCATCAGAATATAGTCTCTCTATTCCTTCCACAGCGGGCAACACGCTGCTGGTAGACGACGGCTGGCGGCTGGTGGTGCGGCGCGCGGGACTGGAGGACGCGCGCGCGCATTACTCGTGCTCCGTGCTGGACGCGCTCACCGGCGAGCGGCGCCGCAGCACGCCCGCCTCCCTCGACGTGGCGCGTGAGTGTCGCTTGTGGCGCCCCTAGCGGACGGCGGCGGGCTGGACGCGCTCACCGGCGAGCGGCGCCGCAGCACGCCCGCCTCCCTCGACGTGGCGCGTGAGTGTCGCTTGTGGCGCCCCTAGCGGACGGCGGCGGGCTGGACGCGCTCACCGGCGAGCGGCGCCGCAGCACGCCCGCCTCCCTCGACGTGGCGCGTGAGTGTCGCTTGTGGCGCCCCTAGCGGCGGCGGCGGGGCTGGACGCGCTCACCGGCGAGCGGCGCCGCAGCACGCCCGCCTCCCTCGACGTGGCGCGTGAGTGTCGCTTGTGGCGCCCCTAGCGGACGGCGGCGGGCTGGACGCGCTCACCGGCGAGCGGCGCCGCAGCACGCCCGCCTCCCTCGACGTGGCGCGTGAGTGTCGCTTGTGGCGCCCCTAGCGGCGGCGGCGGGGCTGGACGCGCTCACCGGCGAGCGGCGCCGCAGCACGCCCGCCTCCCTCGACGTGGCGCGTGAGTGTCGCTTGTGGCGCCCCTAGCGGCGGCGGCGGGGCTGGACGCGCTCACCGGCGAGCGGCGCCGCAGCACGCCCGCCTCCCTCGACGTGGCGCGTGAGTGTCTCTTGTGGCGCCCCTAGCGGCGGCGGCGGAGCTGGACGCGCTCACCGGCGAGCGGCGCCGCAGCACGCCCGCCTCCCTCGACGTGGCGCGTGAGTGTCGCTTGTGGCGCCCCTAGCGGCGGCGGCGGGGCTGGACGCGCTCACCGGCGAGCGGCGCCGCAGCACGCCCGCCTCCCTCGACGTGGCGCGTGAGTGTCGCTTGTGGCGCCCCTAGCGGACGACGGTGGCGCAGAACTGGCTTATCTTTCTATAGTCTGGTCTGTGAGCACGTAGAATTTTGTCCAATGTCCCCAAGCTACCCATCCTTATCGCTCGCGCGTAATTATATTGCTGTCGCGACTGTGCGACGGGCGCTCGCAGTGAGTGTGCGAGCAAAGTCTTGTCCAAGAGTCATTGGACAAAATTCTACGTGCTCACGGACCAGGCTTTAGACTAGAATAAAAAGATTTTGTTGTCCAACTTACCAAGATCCTCTTGCAGTCATGAATGTGGCGTCGACGGCACCCGCGCGTTTTCATGCAGCGAAGGAGACGAAAAAAGGCTTACGTATATTTCTCATTTCTGTTTCTCATCTTACTATACCATTTCCCCCTTTCAGTCATGAATGGCGTCAGCCTCCCGCACATGGCTTGCGGAAGGTATCTTTCTCGCTTTTGTGACCCTAGTATTGGCCATCTCATCTTACATACTATTTGCCCTTGCAGCCATGAGCGTGGCATCGGCGCCGCGCGCGCTGTCGCACGCGCAGTGGGAGGCGAGCGTGCGGCGCGGCGGCGACGTCGTGCTGCCCTGCCTCGTGCACGCAAACCCGCCCGCCACCATCACGTGAGTACTTAGCATAGTGCACCTTATGTTGTACGGGATATGGCTGGTAACTTTGGTAAAGATGAGAAGAGTATTCAGAAGTAAAAAGGTGATGAGGAAATTATACTTTTGCGAAACTATGCGAAAAAGACAATGTCCTACGTGTGGCTCCCGAATTGAGAACTAACGTTAGGTTGCGCGGCACTGGGAAAAGTTGCAGCCTTACAACATCACCGTGTGAAATGTTTTGGGACATTTTTTCCTTTTCCCTAGGGTTATTGAAAAGGCACATTGTCATGATTCATCACAACTCTTTTTTGAAAAAGGAAACAAAAGACATCTTAACATAAATAGGTATCTACGTGTAGGTACTTTAAGTATTGAAACTATTTTAAACGAGTTTTACCATCGCTATACTTGATCAAAGAAACAAAATTACTTACCAACACTTATAAATTATGAGGTATTGTTTTGACTGACGACCGCCTAACTTTATTTATGAACCGAATGAAAAGCCTTACGCAAGCAATTCGGATCCAATTGGAGAGGCAATTTCCACAAATATCATGTTCCGAAAGAAACCCGATCCGCTGATGTACTGACGAGCAATTATTAGGCTGCGTCTGGGTTTCATTTGTTCGCATCAACTGTCTTGAGGTTCTGACAAATAATCTTTGCAGGGGCTTATTGGGCTTGCATTACCTACGGTCTACCCTTGGGGTTGCCTAACGAGAACCTTGTACTGGTTGACATTCGAAAAAGGCATCTTACCTAATATAAGTTTTCCTATAGGTACCACTAGGTACATTGTACGATGACCGATTTATTGTAGGTACTTGAAAAAAAGAGCTACTTTTTTTTCTAGCTCTAGTTTTATGCTCTTATCAGGTGAAATTGCAAAAACTTTCATCGAAAACAAAATTTTACTAAAATCTATAATGTTGATTAGTAAAGCCTAAGACCTTAGAAAAAAGAAAAAGGTTAATCCGTGTCGCTGCTATTACTAAATAATCTAGGTACCGACGCATTTCATACTTTTTCCCAAAAAACTTAGCCAGATTCAGAACACACAAACTGAATAATGAATGTTAATCTGAACTCGTTTAGCAAATGAAAGCAAGGAGCGTGTCCGTAACGGGTTCGACGCGGATCGGGAACGTTGCTCAGCCGTTACGGCTGTCGTCCCGCTAACCTGCCCGGCGCCGTGTGCGGAACGTAATTAACTCTCTGCTGTGGAACGACTGTTTGGAATTCTTCGGTATTTGAAATTATTTATCTGCTAATACGTACACAGAATAAGTAATAGTACAGGTACAGAAGGATTACTCCGCAAGACGATTTAAATAAATGCGAGTCTTGCTACGACGCGATACAGTGGAATTCAGCTCGCACAGCACTACGTACCTACAATTTTATTCACCTACAAGTTTTGTCTCTTTCTATCGCGTGCCTCTGAACTCTTCTTACGCTGTTAGGGTTGCTGTCTAGTAGTGTCTAGTAAAAAAATAATTAATCTACTTATTTGTAATGAGGTACGTATGTAGGTAAGTACGCATTCATTATGGAAAACCTTGGGAGAGGCCTTTGTCCAGCAGTGGACGTCATTTTTGGCTGAAACGAACGAACGCATTCTGAGCAGTAGTCATGGTAGGTTAGGTTCCTATACTATCCTAAGAATTATTGATTACCTACATGGCCAACATACTTTTCAGCATCTTTGGGAAGCGAAAAAAAAGATAAATCCGGTAGATTTCTTTTCGAATTTAAACACCCGAACGCCGCACAATAATATTTCTTTCTCTTTATGTCCATTTTTAAATAATACTTCGATCATAGAATTAGGTACTACAACGCACGCCAGCGTCCTGACGGGCGCGCGCGTGACACTCGACTGATATAATACCCGCCGGCGGGGCGCTTCGCTGTAGGTAATTATCGGATGTACCGCGTGGAGTGAGCCAGGCCTGCTAATAACTTGATAAACTATGGTCATAATATATCCATGCTACGAAGTAGCTATTGATTCTTTGCTAATTTTCAAATTCGATTTAAATGGAAGCTAAGCGCATCCTACGATCCTCTTCATTCAATGAAATCATCTTCCGCACTTTACATAGTAACTATCCATTCATTACACTACACGTGGCACGCCTTGTTTTGTTTTTAATAAAATATTGTTACTAGCAGATGGTCATATTGTAGTTTTTCATTGCGCCTTTTATAAAATAGATGATTTCATATTGTAGCTAACTCTAACCACTCTCGATAACATTAGCCAAGGCTAATGTCCGTTCATGGTTCTTTATATTCTCGGGTAAACAAACAGTAATCCTCTTTCGTCCGCCGATATCCATTAATCACGGCAAGTTTACGTAACGTTTATTATAATTTACCTACTTTCCGATTGTGTTCGGGATTTGCTCACAACTTTTCGTTTTAATAGCAAAGTCAATGTTTTTGTTTTGATGCTTTCACGGCTCTTTTATCGAGTTAGGGGCTTTTTTCGAGCGAGTTTTCGACGGCTCTTCGGCTCGAGCGATGTCAGAATCGACGTTAGGAGAGCCTGCTTATGAGATGTTTACAAATACGACTCCAACTTGCGTAGGCAGTAGACTGGATTGTTTTGGAAGTAACTTGATCAAAGATACCTACGGCACTTGAGTACACACTTTTCCACTTATACAAGTAAGATGTGTATCAAACTCCTTTCTGCTTCACCTTATCCTGAGTGTGTGATGTGTTTGGCTGTGGTTTTATATCTTGTGAATCTCTTTCGATTTACGACGTACTAAAGAACGAATCCGGAGTTAGTCGGTTTGTCTGAATATAAACTTCGCTTGATGGAGTGGTTGTCTTCAACATCTTGTAGCTTTGACTTTGTTGCACAAAGTTTTATAAAGATGACAACAAAATGTCGACTGTTCGGTTGAGTCTTCTAAGTATAGCACATATAAACGTGTAATGGTCAGATCGGTAAAACAAACAGGAAATACATCTCTCCCAGGACCGCGATTGAAAATCTGTAGAATTTATTTTCAGAAAATTGTTTAGCAAATTGTCTATTATACTGTAATATTGGTTCAAAAAGTACTTAATGTATGATTATTGAATAAACTACGCTAATTATGTACTGTTATTACTCTGACACGTGCCTTAATTAATAGCGTGTTGAGATATTGAGGAGAAAAATAGAAATCAAATAGAGATTCCTGGAAAACATCCTAATTTTATCAAAGGAGAATTGAAGGTAAACCTACTAAATATATTAAAGTGAGTTCTTTAAAATCTATTAATCCTTCAAGCTCCGCGAATCTAGACACAATAGATAATAATCAATTGTTATGACATTAATTAATGCCGTCTGGGACTCAATCGGTTAACCGATTGAGTCCCTGAGATATTATGATTGTATGGTTTGTAGGACCATACATTTATCGTAGTAGAGTTGAAGTTAGTTGAAGTAGAGTTGAAGAGCACGTCGAGAAGAAAAGATCTCCAATGTGTAAAGTTTATATTGTAGTGAAATACTGACAGAATTATTGTGGCAATTTTTTTCTTGAGTAGTAGTGTTACGTGGGATGGTAAAGTGGGACGCAAACGTAAGCGTAAAAGTAAGTGCAATGTACAACGGCTTGCCCGTACAATGATAGTACGTGCCATGATAGAAGTTTGGCGACATCGTACTTACAATGCTTCTTAAATGCTAAGCCACACCCATGCAGAAAATGTACAAATTGGGCGGTGTATTTTTTTTATATCCAAATACATTGTTTGTAACTTGCCACGAACAAGACATGAGCGCTGCATACAACTGCCGGCTACAGCTGCCGCTTACAACTGCCGCTGGCAGTCGTTGTTAAGCCAAAATCATTATCTGGGCGGTATTCCCACATGTCACCTTCATCCTAGCACGTTGCCGCTCGTTAGCACGTGCCGATCATGAGCATCAGTTTTTCAACGAGCCATTAACCGGCTAATAGGTTACGTAAAACGTCATATAACGTAATTACGTTGCGTTTTACGACGGCGACGTTTACGGCCGCGCTGAATGTACGTATGTACTAGACGATGAGACGTTGAACTGACAGCCGAGCGCCTTTTAGGGACAACATGAAAATGTGTTTTTCGCCTAAGTAGTTTATGAAAATAACGCCCTGATGCCTAAAATACATTATTCATCATCATCATCATCATCTCAGCCATAGGACGTCCACTGCTGAACATAGGCCTCCCCCAATGCTTTCCATGCTGCCCGGTTGGTAGCGGGCGTAGCGGCCTGCGTCCAGCGCCTTCCTGCTTCCTTTATGATGTCGTCGGTCCACCTTGTGGGTGGACGACCCACGCTGCGTTTTCCAGTACGCGGCCTCCACGTACGTGGCAAAACGTTGTTACATCTAACTATATATTAGCCAACCTTTACGCTCCAAATATAAGCTCTAGTTAGTTCATTATCAGTCATTAACGCGACTTATATCAATTATGAAACCTCACTTTATTACCGTACGCTTACAAATCCATCGCCAGCGTAGTATGTGTGGGTGACAAAGCACCGATGCCAGGCACGCAGTGGACGGCGTGTGTCTGGTTAGTGTCGTGCTAATGAATGCGGTCGTTAGCCGCGTGTCACGTGCGCTTGTTACGCAGTTTTTGCGACGGACCGACACGAGTGGCTTCACGTCGCTCGTTTGTAGGCGACTTATGGAATACATTAGGATGCCACACATCATCGCGTAGTTGATAGATTTTTGATGTACAGGTATTAATTTTAACTAGGTCTCGGGTACTAATACACTTGGCCTTTGTGAAAACTATTATCAAATAATGTCGTGCAGAGAAAAGTCACTTTTAGGTTTACGCTCACGGAAAATTAAATATGTGAAAACAATAGAGAAACTCCAAATGGGGATCTCAATTTAAAGGTGGAACTTGACTTGAACCAATGACTTTTCGATAGTCACGACCGCTCTGACTAAATTGAAACATTGGTGATAGTATTCTTAAACATCAAATAGAAATAAATAAATAAATAAAGTCCTTTATAAAAATATTGTTACATATTTATTAGTGCCTAATTAAATTAACTAATTGCACCTAGTTACTCGACGCGTAATAAACAAAACTCGTGCTCATTTTAAAGCACCGCAAAAACACAATTGAACATTACTGACCATTGATGGCCTAGTTTAATTAGCAAAGAGTGAAATGAAGCGTGTAGTTTTTCTCCGCGCATGGCCCCCGGGGGGCACGTTAGCGGCCGTAATGGGCGGCATTAGACCTCCCGGGGGGGCAGTTACATCCGACGGTGGTCATCGAGCAAGATGGGAAACGCTGAAGTATGTACCATCTTTGCAAATGTCGATACGGGGGTAATTAGCCTAAATGATGTTTTAAGACAATGAATGTAGGAGCTGCTGAAATACATTTTATTTTATGGTCCATCCATCCGTATTCATATCCATATCACATCAGACTCCTAAATTGTTGCTGCGAAATAACCTAATGACAACATAAGATACAGCATTGATATGCCTGATTTGCTGCGTCTATGTCTTTTTCCTATACTCCAAGTTTTTAGTTAAAACACACGTGTACGCGTAACGCAAAAAAAAAACAATTGTGTCCAGCCGCTGAATGTTTGGTTAAAAATTAAAAAGATTTATAATAATTTGTAACAAACATCGGTGTAGTTTGACATCAACCATTTTGTCACTATCAACATTAATATTCTCCCAACAAAGTTTATGCATAAATCTCCATAAAATGCCCCGGTTGCAACTTTGTCCCGATATCTCTAAACGGGCATAATTAAATTTTGCATCTTCATTGCAGTGCCATTACAGACGGTGACTGAATTGCCCAGCCACAATCAAAACTCATCAGAAAGCGAAACGTTTACAAACATTGTCAATGTCACTAGAAACAAATACTTATAACCATGTACCTATTGCTAGCTAGCTACAACCCTCAAATGTCCAATAAAAAGGTAGAGACGTGTTAATGTGTGCTAAGTGCGTTTTTGATTGCCGATGCCCTCATAGCCCTCTCTATTAATCTATGGAAAAAACATCATATCTAAGCCGGCTAAAATTACAGATTACCGATTGCAATCAACTATTGAGTATCAATAACCCCTTTACAATCTAATCTTTGGTGTGCCTTTCTTCATTATCCAACGACCCTCAGCTGCAACTCTGTAGGACTAGGTACATAGCAAAGATGCTAATAAATTGTTATTACGCGGCATAAACGGGCTGATGGGACCGGCAGTAATTAAAACTGCTTCTGATAGTTGCCCGTTATAAAGAAGGCAGGATAGGATGGCCGTTTCAGTCTTTAGTGGCGTAAAATTACAATGTTTTTACTGAAATATTTCTCATTATAAACATTAAATGGGTACAAAAACAGGAATAATATCAAGCTAGGAAAAACTCAGCATAATGTCTTGGAGGCGAACTTTACAACAATTCTAATCGCGCAAATTAAAAAGATTTAAACCTCGTAGTATGAGCTACTACGGCGTAGCTCCGTAGCCATATACTCGTAGCTCGTAGAACGGATGACCGTTGGAGCAGATTTGCCGTTTTTAGACGTGTTTTGGTTAAAAGCCCACTTAGACTAAAAGCAATTCTGTGATAAGTTTGAATCAGTTGCTTGAGTTTGAACTTCGTTTTCTAATACAAGTTACTTAAACGCATCTTTTTCATATAAACAACCGTACGAGTAAATAATATGTAACTTTACTATTAACGAATAAAATACTCAATCTGCAGTCGACGCTGCAATGAAGCTGCAAAACTTTAACGTTAAACATTTCATAGTCTGAATGAAATATTGTAAAGTTTCAAACATTATACAATTTAACAAGCAGTACGAAGTCGAGGGTACTAAAAACGGTGGAGCGGTCTCGGCTGAGTGGCGCGACAAATGAACCCGCGGCCCGCCAATTACATGCGGGACGCACCGCCCTCGTTCAAGTGATAAAGAATCTTACACACAGCCACTTATGAATGCTGTATTTATACATGAATATAAAGGAGATGACGAGGAAACAAAATTATACGCGAAAATCAAGAGGGGACATGTTCAGGAACAGCTGAAGCGTAATCTGAATTTAATTTCCAGTGACATACGAATTTTCACAAATTGTATGAGATTTCGGAAATTATTTGTGCGATTTCGTGTACGAATTAGAACTCATTTAAAAAAATACGTTTCGTAGTTTAACATAATGAAATTCCGTGCACATAAGAATAATGACTAGAACCGATTTTAGCGCAGTAGCTAAAATGCTAGTCATTATTCTAACATTTCTAACGTGCACTCCTCAAACTCGCTTTACAGTTTTCTATGACAATTACCCGCTTAACATTCTGCATGTTATGTGCAACTAATGACAGGCTAGCACCTTTGGAGCTAGGTCATTTTTTACCACACTGCCTAACTACATACCTATACAACCTTAAATAAAATATTTTACAAAGAAAAAATAAATATCAACTATCAGCGATTAGTCGGTCGTCTATCAAATATACAACCAGGAACTATTTTCTAGGAACCATTAGTGTTTGTAATCGTTCCTAGAAGCTTTCACATCTACCTTCATAATTAACTAAACACGTCTTTGCCTCGAAAGTGATTATCGAGTCCCAATTAAGGCCCTGGATTATACCTGGAATAACTTCGTCTCCAGGGAAGAAAGAACAAGCTGCCGTTGTTAAAGCACGTTAAATCTTAACTACCGCTCGCGAACTCGTAAGTTTAATGCGGCTGTGAACGCGGCCGGAGCCAAACGTGTAGGATTATGTTTTTGCGCCTCGTCTCTCGCATACTCAGCAGGAGCATATTTGGACACAGTGTATTCACAGCCAGTACCTAACATATCTTATTTTATAGGAAAATCCAAATGATTAATTGCAAAATTGACTCAATGACTACTACTACTAGCGCATAATAGTTGGCGCTTCTAGAAATTGACAGTACCGTACTTTCCAGTGTCGCCAACTGATGTGCCTGTACCATAATAGCAAAAAATTTTATCATTTACCACCACTGGAAATTAAAAAATCGTTTCAGATACGATTTTTCTACTGTGAAATAGGTCTGTGTAATCTTTGCTACTGCTACTGCTGCTGCTCACAATGACAGCGATCTTCCATGGAGTTAATCATGCTAAAAATGAACGTGTATTAAATAATACTGTGCCTATTTTGTTCCAAACTTATCTACTGCCTGTCTACACTGTGGCACGTGGCAGTAATACAGTTACAGCGGAGTCCGGGCCCTCATTAACCTCCGTCCTCGGCCGCAGTTTTACAGCTGTTTCGCCGCCCCTGTTTGCGCCGGCCCTTATTCAATTTTCCCTGTTTAGTTGCCCAAAAACACGTTAAAATTTACGAGGGAAAAACACCTTTTTAAAGACCCTAAACTTATAATCACAAACTAATAGGATCGAGGAAAAAGTAGTTGGTTAAAACAATTGAAAATTTACTCTTATATTTATGTATTCTATTTTATTTATCAGAGACTACAAATAGTGAACAAAATATCAAACCCCTTCATTCAACCCATCATAAACCGAAACAGCTTCTCTAAAGACAGCGAATGAATTACCTAATAAGTACGAGTAAGTAAATGGACAAGTTTGTTGAACAACAAAGTAATAGAAGAGGCGTTAATCTCAGGAGTTGCGAGGCAATTAAAACGCGAGCGCCCGCGGGACCCCATTCCAGTTGGTTGTAAGAGCCAAAGCACACGATGCGTTGCGGCTGCGGTGCGACGCCGGAGCGGTATCGATGCGTCGTTTTACATAGAAATATCTGTGGTGGGCACACGATGCGGCGCGCGTTACGGCGAAAGCTTTGCGGTGCGGCGCCGCAACGCATCGTCTGCTTTGGCTCTAACGTCCATACATGCGTGAACCTATACTCAAATTATGGAGTTTAGGTATGTTTAAAGCCATCACGAGTTATTACGTAATGTAAAAGCTTAAAAGTAGGTCTGTCGATTCTAGCTGAAGAGGCCTTCTTCGCCTAAGGGTTGGTATTGCTATATTAATATTAATTTTTAGATTTATTACACTTCAGAAGGTAAATAAGTGGCTACTCGTCTCATATCCTAAGATAATATACGAAGAAGTGAGGGACATAATTATAAATAGATAGGTTGCGATGTCGTAGATCGTTTGATAAACCAAAGATTACAAATCACTTAGAGATAAAACCTTTGTAAGATTGATCTAAGAATACATAAATATAATAGATACATAAGTATAAGAATCAAGGCATGAGCGATGTTAAATACAACCAGTTTACATTTGACATTTCTGCGTGCTCTAGCCTGTCTGAAAAAAAAAAAAAGAGATTCCAATGTAAAGGGTAAATAAAAAAATAACGACAAGCAAACAAATGATGTAAAATTGATCTCTCAAGAACTTTCTGTGATACATAAGAAAAGCCCCCACTGCATCTCCATGCCTACCTAAAGTTATCGGACGCGCGCCGCCTGCCGATGGCCGATACTGCTGCATCACGCGCTCTATTAGTTGGCATTCACAACAAATCTCTTATCTCGATTAAAATCTGGCCCGGACCGCTCCAATATCTGATTTAGTTCTGGATTGCTTCAGGTGGGTACGTGATGGTTGCTTGAATATTTATGAACGAATTAGCAATGAATTGCAAGTTCGGAGAGAGAGAGAGAGCATAAATAAATATACAATAGTGTTAGTTCACAAAACGTAAAAGGTTTTAGTGTTGAAATTACGAGCATTTATTTTAGGTTAATTTCGTTCGTTTCAGCCTAATGACGTCCACTGCTGGACAAAGGCCTCCAAGGTTTTCCATAATGAACGGTCCTGCGCTGCCCGCATCCCGGCTCTTCCCGCTTTTTCTTTTAGGTTATGTGACAATAAATAACTTTCGGAAATTACCTGTCTCTGTTAATTACCAACAAACGTGTCAAAATAGTTTCATGTATACAGCATGAATATTACAATATTATAATTCACGACTAAATACTAGAAGCATAAAAACTATACTATGTTAAATATTAATGTTAATCTGTATACGTCCAAATTCTGGCAAAGCATTTGAGACATCTTTCGGCACATCCAGTGGGTTAGAGCAATTAATCCGCCTTTCAGAACTAGCGCACTCCGTCTTGTTCAGGAGCCATTAGTGTATAGCCCGGACCCTCGCGGCGATGGCGGGCGACAAATAATAAAAATGAACGGCTTCTGTCGTCACACGAAATTACTGGCTGCTACTCCCGATAAAAAATAAAGAAAGTTATAATATTAGACTTGAAAGACGCTCGTAGATGGTTACTGTATGCAGTAAGATACGAACTATTTGTCACATTATTGAATTTTTATTGTTAACTGATAAAAATAAATACTTATTCTACTCTGTAGCCCTTCAAGTACCAGCGAATCGAGACACAATAGAAACCAATTGTTACCGCGGTCTCATGCGACCACTTACGGGTAGGGTTCCACGAGTTAAATTATAAACGTGTGAATGCGTAAGTAATAGTTTTATGTACCGAAGACAGCACATGAAGCAAAAAACTGGCTTCGTATGTAACTTTCAGTAGATGCTATCTTTCAACTACATATATACGGATGCGTTATCAACAGTACAATATAGAAGCCTTAGTTGTAATTATGTTGTATGCAATCAATCTTCGGAATATTGCACGGAACGTAAATTAAAAAGTCGTTTGCCCAGGACATTTTGACTCTTTCATTTGTAAATATTTAATACGTCTTTAATGCTTTGTTTTGCTTTAGTTTGGAGGGGTTCTTCAGCATATTTTATATTTCCCAGTCTATTGAAAAAACTACATGTAGTACCACTCTATGCAGAATTATTCACTGAATATTTTTTTGAATAATCTTATTTTGAAATTCCAATATTCGTACGTTCTGCGCAACAAATCCGCATACGATTTGGAATCCAAATGGTTAAAAAATATACCTTCATGTTTTTACCAGCTTAACCATACCAGCAAAACCAAGACTGCATCAATATCAAAGCTCAGAGATGAATCCGAATCCATGAAAATGCATTGCATAGCGTATCGGACCATACCTGAGGTTGGCATCTAAATATGCTGACGATTTCCAGATCCTACGTTTTACGAAACGGAGAACTTATGTAATTCAAGTAGGTAAAAGTTTGTTATTTTAAAATTGAAACTGTTGAAAACTTGTAAGCGGTTCAGTTCGCCATGCACGGCCGGCAACTCTCATGTCGGATAAACTCGGTCACGAAAGCGCCCATGCAATTTATTATAAACTGCAACTATGAAGTATGAGTGCAGATCTATTGTCCTTTTGAATTGGAACTTGTAGTGTGTGGTACAAGTTGTCTCCGGAAGTTCCATTCCGCTCATGGTCCCGATCCTGGTTGCAGATAAAAATAATATGCTTTGAAAATTAAAGTGAGAAATCCAAACTTTGAAGAACTCTAGTGACTCTAGCTGTTGCGCAAAACACAATACCCTTGTATTATAAGTTACTAGCTTATGCCCGCGGCTTGTTGTGAAATTTTGTCTGTCGTAGAAAAATTTCATCGCGCGCCCTCAAAAACCTGATTAAAACTATCCTACGTCCTTTCCCGGGACTCGAAACTATCTCTATACCAAATTTTATCAAAATAGACAGTTACTTTCGCACTAGGTATAAGTAAATATACATATTATTATGTACATAAGTATAACCCAATTTATTATTAACATCATACCTAAATATTCTATAACATTCGCTCGTCGCCTCCACCACAGCCCCGGCACGACTCATGAACCGACGAGCGGCGGAGTTGCGAACTTTTTCCGATAAATTGCAACGAGTGGGTGCACCTTGCCGAATTTGTGCCGCGGCAGTGTACAGCCGACCACAATACTCTGTTAACTGGAGTTACGATCACGTGTTTCAACAAACATGAATATTTCAGCTGCGGTTGTTTAACAAGCTAAATTCCCTGAGCGGGTTTTTTGTAAAGATTAAATAAACTGTTTGGAAAACTAGTTTCTTTTTTTTTAGTTAAGAAGTTATCGCATCTATAAAATGAGCAATCTTTCATCATCGCAATTTAAGACGGTTTCTTAAAGCGGCAAAAGAGAAAAAGCTGAGATATTTTAACGAAGAA
The DNA here is from genome assembly GCF_963855985.1 of Ostrinia nubilalis. Taxonomy (NCBI): domain Eukaryota; kingdom Metazoa; phylum Arthropoda; class Insecta; order Lepidoptera; family Crambidae; genus Ostrinia; species Ostrinia nubilalis. Next base: position 19,000,899 of record NC_087088.1, on the reverse strand, counting down.
AGAATATTCCGAAATTTGAAAAAGTCCTGTGGCAGATTACATGTTGTAAAACATTTTCAGATGAGAGCGTTTGCCTCGGTAAGTGCCATCTCAGAAAATTGTATTGTACTAAGATATTTTAGCGCTAACTGTACAACGTAAATTTCGTGTCGCAAAAACTTTGTAATAGTTGAGGTGGAAGTTTAAAATAGTGCTCGTGCGGGAACCGTGATGAATGTTGTATTGCATACTTACATTACTTCTGAAGACATTCTAGTTTCGCCATAGTGCACTACGGTAATAGTTAAATTTTATGTATTGTAGCTTTCTTTGTTACCATTCTTTTGCAAGTTTTGAAACGGCAAAGTTTTTAAAATGAATGCAGGGTTTGTAAAAACAAGAACTAAACTGCCACTATTAATTTCACACGGCAGTAATAATACTCGTACTTGTGCTAAACTTAAACAATTTTAAAGACAATCATCAATCATTGAATGAAATGTGTAATGAAAAACGCGGATACAAAAGCATCTTTGCTGCGGACGTTGATTAATAATTAAACAGTTAAAAAGTCAGGGGTTCCCTAACTTATTTGAGACGCGCATACAAAAAATTCAGCACCCCCTCCTCCAGACATGATTATTTACTGGTCGTATCTAGCAGTCTGGAATGCATTCTGGTTTTTTATACTTAAGTACACAGATGGCCCGCGCCCCCCTTTAAAAGTCTTTGCGCCTCCCCTGGGGGGCGCGCCCCCCACTTTGGGAACCAATGCTCTCAAGTAATATTTTTCAGCTGAAAATGATAAACACGTGAAACTGCGTATATTATGTTTTAAAAAACTGCTTTACTTAATGCAGTACGCAGATAAAAGTGTACAACAGGACGCGTCCGAGGTTTGCGGATATCACCCGCCGGTCCCCTGATTTATCGCTCTACGCCACGCCACGGCTTTATTTGTTTCTATTTGCACAAGTTTTATGGCCTTTTACATTTGATTTTTATGCGTTTACCTAGGAATCGAGTCCAGGCACTCGGTAAATAGTCACTTTCAAAACAGTTAAACATCAGATAGTTTCAGGCTTTGGCAAAACATCAAATTCAGTAAAACAATGTCAATATCATCTAAAACTGATTAAAGCTTTGAATATTGTAATTCTGATTGTGTTTTACATTAAGATCGATACTTTGGAAAAGGAGCTAGAGATTTTTTAAAGTTAAGTAGTCTTTAATAAATAAAACAACTTTAGCACTACCTATTGATAGTATCTGGCATTCTCCCGCGCATAATATTACCTACTTAAGTGATGTTGATCATTCGGAAATCACTATGACGAGTCCGCCGAGCACCGCCACAGCAATCAGACGGACAAATGGCCGTCGTTTCCGCGCGTCATCCGCCGTCGAGTCACCTTAGCTTCGCCCTATTTGTTCTGTGCCTTACCTTAATTACCCCGCCCAAAAGAAACACCGCGGAACGGCCGTGTCATCGGTAACAATAACAAATTGTCGCCGTGACGTCGGCGACCACAGGCTACAGAAGATTAGACCGCTATCAAAATTTTCTGGCCATGTCGGTTACAATTTTGGACTTTATTGCTTATCTCTAATGGGTCTAAAGGTCTTTCGTTTGAGTTGGGTGTTTTAAAACAGTTTTGGATAAAAAAAAATAGTTATTGGAAGAACATAAAAACATTATTAAGTACTACAAGCCTGAAGCGTGCTTGAAGGTTCAATTAAAATTAGCTGTTAAAAAGATAGGTTTGATTTTCCCAAGGTCTCTTCGTTAACCTATCCCTGGCTATCCGTAGATATTTTAATGGTTTTTGGCACCTGTTGAAAAAATATAGCCACCCACGTCCAAGTTAACTAGATAACTTTTTTATCACCAGCACGCAATATAACATCTGTATGTAGATTGTCTTCTGCTCCTATCTTTTTTGTGTTCAGACACTGACATAGCTGCTTCCACCTCACACTGTGGCTCCTCACCGCTCCATGACGTCGGCCCGAAGATGGATGATCGCCCTATCCCAGATATCCACGAATTGTGGCCACCGCTACGAGCCATGATTGGCAGTAAAGGGTGAACTTATTTGAATATTATCTGATGCCGCTAAGATAAATTGCCTCAGCTTAAATTAGGTGAGATTTTTATTTAGATTGCTACCGGCGGGGTGCTCGAGCTTAAAACCCAGACATGTACGAGTGCTGTTTTAAACTGTGATATTATCAACACCGAAAAAAGTTGTTAAATACTTCAAATGCAATGGAAACCAAGTTCATAAAACCTTCATTTATGCTTGATTTTTATTGACTGGGGCATTAACCTTTTATTATTTCCAATATTTATTTATTCAAAAAAAAAAAAAAAAAAAAAAAAAAAAAAAAAAAAAAAAAAAAATATCATTAATTTTCTCACTTCAACAGAAAAAGTGAATATTTAATTTCAATAATGGCAACGTTTTCGCACTGTGCTTAATCCAATATTCACGTGAAATATCACGGTCTGTCAATCACGGTTTTTCTGCGAAACGAAATATCACGTTGCCATAGTCCTATAGATCCGGGAAATATAAATTAGTTAAAATAAACTGAAACATCAAAAGGATGCTGCCAATCTGTTTCAATAGAATCTGCCGCTTTTATCAAGGAATTATTCAACTAGGTATTATTATTGTAACATAATATTTTTTTTTATTTTTTTTTTATTTATTAATTTGGACTGCAAACAGATTCACAATATGTATTCTTAAAAGCTAGTTTTATGGATAGTGCTTATCATGAATCCAACAACGCTGGTCACAATTTAAAATTACAAATGTTTAATGGGGCGGAGCCTGTCTAGGCATCCGGCGCATACTCTAGTTCTACTCGTTCTAATACCATTTAATTTATACAACTCAAACGTTAGTGATGATGATACATACAAGCTAGTCAAGTTTATTTGTCTGGCAATTAGGGTGTCTGTGACAAGTTTCTTATATTTACCAACGGTAGAGGCAAAAATGTCCAAGTCATTGAAAAGTTTGTTGTGCGTTAATGACATTCTGTTTATGGGACATCGTAGTCCGGCATTAGTCCTACAAGCTGTAGTTGAGAACAACTCATTACAACGTGTAGATCTCATATTTGCTTTTGTAGGCACTCTATAATACACTTCATTAGTCAACTCGATACAGTCGTACCTGTTGTGACATATTATGTCGTATAGTAGCATTGTTTCCAATTGTGCACGTCTCAATTTTAAGTCTAGTAAATTATATTCGGTTAGTAATTCCTGATATGGTAGTCTTTTCCTGGCATATTTGTAATGTACAAATCGCAATTTTTTTTGTAATAATTCTAGTTTACTGGTGTATTTGTCATACAGAGGATTCCAGACACTGACTGCATACTCTACTTGTGACCTAATAAGAGACTTGAATAGATATAATAGTGTTGATGGTTTTTTGAATGTAACGCCGGGACGAGCCACGAAACCATACATCTTATAGGCCTTATTTAGGATATTCTCGATGTGAACATCGAGGTGCAACTTCGTATCGAGTGTAATCCCCAGGTCCCTTACACTAATATCCCTTTTTAGAGTTGCACCACAAAGCGAATATGGGAATATATTTATTTTACGTTTTTTTGTGAATGTGATTACCTTACATTTTTCCAAGCTAAGATTAAGTTTGTTTCTGTAGCAGTAATTAGAAAGGCGATTCAGGTCATCCTGAAACTTGATGTGATCTTCATGGTTTTCCATTTTACAGTATATCTTTAAATCATCTGCATATAACAAGAAATTACAATTATGGAAGCAATCACTTATGTCATTGATGAAGATAATAAATAAAAGTGGTCCCAGTATTTCGATACTGGGACCACTTTTATTTATTAAGGGTTCGCCCTGTGGTACCCCAGAGCTAACATTGACATATTCTGACTCGAAACCCTTAACTCGAAAATTGCGAAAAATATTTTAATATTCATACACATATTCTTAAGAAGCATATCGTGTTAGCCGTAATGCACCGATCGGAAACGCGACGTTAGCATAATCTGCGATGTTGAAAAAATAAACTATAACATTTTGGAATAGATCTCGCGGAAGTGTTTTCTCTATCCAGCGGCTAAAGCGCTTCCTTCCAGCCCCCGGGGGTTCGACAGCCGTTTTCCATTACCACGGTAACCGCTACATGAGTGCGCATAGCTTTCAGCTTTCAGGCTCCGCTGGAGGTTATGTCTTGAGGTGCGAATATCGGAAGTTAAAATATTTTTCTTGTGCCGCTCCTCGTATATCGTTTCAAGACAAAACGTCAACATATTGATTTTGGGTTCCGTACGACGACCGTTGGAAGGTTCAGCGTGTGTCTCATGATTTTAGTTATGACTCATGGCATTATGACAATATAAAAGCCATGATGCGGTCTCCTGGCCATTAGTTGGTATAACCACATCCGATAGACGTTATAGTAAAATTGGTCGGCAGGTTTCTCGTCCCTTTCAAATCCAAAATACGCTTTTTTTTTGGTAACGCTGAAACTAACATGACTAAGTACGATTACAACACCTCATTGCAGTTTGCGTTAAATGGACCAACCAATAGTTTCGTAGAAACTTCTATCTACATACTAGCTTTGTCCTTCATTCTTGACACCGTCGACATCGTCCAGAACTTCTGAAAGCCTACGCATATCTAGATAAGAAAACTTTGTAGGTGCGACAATATTCCTCACACCTTCCTGAGTCGGTCAAATACTTTGCGGACTTGCCACAGATTAGGCACGGAACTTATTTAGGGTTTTAGGACTAGATTGACAGTAGAAGAACTAGTATAGATGAATTAACGTTTAGATAAGTTTGGAGTTGCTATGTCTAGTGTGCGAAATCTTTGGTTAATTTGAACGCTTCTGAAACGTTAATAAATCTATTTTTCTCGAGTTGACGGCAAAACTAGTTACCACTATTTTTCTCTGACATATCAAAAAATCTCACACAATACACTCAATTAACATGGATCCTATACGAATATACTCATACGGGTACTTGCTCCTTCTATACGGCTTGAAATCCATTTATTTTTCTGATCGATTCGTCGAACCATAATAATGTTTACATTAGGTTTGGTGCGACAAAGGAGTAACAATAAAGTTTCATCTATACTATAATATGTATGTATCAGAATTCATCAGATTTCCTTCTGTATGTAGTTTGAACGTAACAAATACTCGCAATGTATAATTGTAATATTAGTTTAGAATCCTAGTATAATATATGTGCTTAGTTTTGATTTTAGACAAACCTCAGCACATTGAGTGCCCATCTCATCTTGGCAACCAAGTCCCCTGAGACAGAAACTTCCTCCCGACTGAACTCCGCTAGATAGAATAAAACGTTACATAACTGTAGTTAAAGTTTACAGTCTTGTTGTTAAGCCAAGATTCATGTCTTATGTCTTCCATGTTGCTTTTTACTTACATTAATTCTAAGAAAGCTGCCTAGGAATCTTCACACATTAATTAGAATTTTTTGGCAAACGTCGTCATTGAGGACTCGAGAGACAAACGTTTGGCTTGCGCCTAAATGAAAAACATAGCTTTACACTTAACACCACTCAACAGTTAAACAAAGAACTATTATCCAAACGTATGTCCCCAATAAATGTCCCGATAGATAGTGATAGATGCGGCGAACCTTGGAGAAAATATGTTTACTGCGACATCTCTTCAAACTCGTAAGTCGCGGGAAGGGCGCGTATAAATAATGCCACAGTGGACCGGTCTGCCGCAATTCACAAACTTTTTCTATGTGAATGAGGATTTTTTTTCCACTGTATAGGTACATTCTTAGTGAATGAAACATTCATTTTGTCTTTCAGCCTAAAAATACTGAAGATAATAAAGGTGGTGATAATAAAGCATAAATTACTACGATTTATAAAAATTCTGAAACATCAATGGAACATACCTAACAGACCTTCACCACAAAATTTTAGCATTACCCTTAGTTTGTAACTTGTGTTGTTCCTGGAATATTTAAGGCAGCTATTTCGAGCACAAAGCGGTGGGCGAGTCCCTAGAGACGAGATTGTACCTTTCATTTTAACCTAAGCCTAACTGCCAGATTCCTGCTGCCCTCGCCTGTGACTTGTGCTCGCTGGAACAAAGCGTCTTGCAGCGCTGAGTGAGCTCCCCGAAGACGCTTGATAGCCTGACACACAAACGATCGGTTTAATTTATACCATCAAGCTGGTCTGATTTACTTATAAATGAAGATGGATTACGGGAATTTCAATGATGGGACTTGAAGGGGGATTTGTTCTGGTAGTTGCATGGTGAATAATTTGCTACGAATCTATCAGGGTTACGATTAATAAACCACTTACTATTCTAATTTGCACAGTTCTATTGTTAGTGTTGTTCTAAGTGTTAATTATTTCGGGGTCACTGTTGTTTTTTAGAATGCAGATATAAAACTTTGCAAGTAGATATCTGGTTTGGTAGAGAACAAGTCTTTTCGAAAATAGCTCGCGGATACGTCTCTTTTTCGCGTCTTTGTCGCTTAGACCACTACCTATGTCGCTATGAGTAAAGGAGATGCGTAGATCTGAAAATACGGGAACGGCGATAAGGGGTACTCGTAACTTTACTAGCGTGACCCATATTTCTTCAGAGCCCAAGACACGTTTCCCTGTTCTCCGCTCGTGGCTCGCGCCCCGCCTGAACATATTGAAGCCCCGGGGGCGAGTGTATCCATCACACACGCCGCTCCCCCGGGACCCGGGACCGGCGCCGTGATTGTCCGACTCATTGATGCATGCTGGCGCTTCAAAACATTTTAACGCTTTTTTTTTTTTTTTTTTCAATTTAGAAACAACAAAAATAACGTTTGGATTGTTGCCGCCTGGTATTTGCATTGCAGCGTAAAATACACTTTGAAAATTCTGGCAGCTTAAAAAATATAGGTATCTCTAGCTCTGTTGATTAAAGCGGTTGCATGGAAAACAATAGGCATGGGTTAGTAGAGCCAAAGCACACGATGCGATGTTAGCTCTTAAAGTCCACTCATAAGGCTATCAATTTATCAAAAGAAAAATCATTATTGTCATTTTGTGTTATGTAATTCAATGAGTTTATAAATGTACAGTCGCGGAATGAAAAGGTTCGTCACCTTAGTGTCGGTTTTCGCTTGCACTAGGTACTGTAAGAGTCAAACCTGCCAACATAACAGTGCAAGAAACAGTGCTGCTAACATTTAAATAAATATGACGTTTGCTAACGAATAAGGTTTTGCTTGTTTATTTTTCTATCCCATCAGTGCAATGCAATGATGACATTGACCAATTGACAATAGTTTTTTTTATTTATTAGAAATAATAATGGCACGTTGAATCAACAAGAAGGTTTTTGTTTATCTACACTAATATTATAAAGAGGAAAACTTTGTTTGTTTGTTTGTTTGTTTAGTTGTAATGGATAGGCTCAAAAACTACTGGACCGATTTTAAAAATTCTTTCACCATTCGAAAGCTACATAACTCACGAGTAACATAGGCTAAATTTTATTTTGGAAAACAATAGGGTCCCGTAAAATATTTGGGATTTTCATAAGACGTGGAAAAGCGCCATCTATCGTCATTGCTTAAAATCTTCTTGCGCCTGACAAAAATTTTTGAGGTACGTAAATATTCATGAAGGCAAAGCTGTCAAACGCCATCTATCGACATCATTAGTAAATTAGTAACTAAATATTACAAGTACTATGAATAGCGCTGTTCGTAAATAATATTGAAAATTTAATAAATAAAGATATTTTATGTAATTGAACCATTCACTGTATGTACCTATTTGAATCATTCACTGTGTTTAAACGAGCAAGTCAAAGTGTTAATTAGTGACTTTTTACACACTTCCTTGCAAATTCTTACTATGTGCCGCCATCTACCGAGATGAATATTAGGGTACGGTTCAGCGGCGGACAAATGGGATGGGCGCGTGGGCGATTGGATAGGATAAGAATTACTTCCTTTTTATTTTATGTATGTAATTTGTTAATTTTTTGGTAGGGTCTTTATTTTAATTACTTAGGTTGGTAGGTACTTACTTATTTGATTTTAATGATAATTACTACAGGTACGTATAATTTTAGTAGAAAGAAAGGTCATTGAATGACTAAGTGACTCACTCACTCATCACGAAGTCTCAGAAACTACAAGTCTCAAAAGAGTTCTCATAGGGGTTAATGGTCTAATCCACCTGGCTTTGACCACCAAGATGATCAAAGTGGACTCCAGTTAAATTATTTTTTTAGTGTTCTTTGATCACCTATAAATAAATCATACCTCTGAATTGTCACATACATGTCCAATTTGTTTATTGCGGTTTTTAGAAAATATCAAAAATGTTACAAATCAAAATATGTAGTACAACAATTGGACATGTGACTATTCAGAGGAGGTGTATTTTTGTTTGTAGATGATCAAAGGACACTAAAATAATAATTTAACTAGAGTCCACTTGGCTCACCCAGGACATCGTATCCGTGGGTGATCAAAGGCACAGAATAAATTCAAAGGACACTAAATTGTCGCTGTAAGTCCACTTTGATCACCTGGCTGATCAAAGCCAGGTGATCAAAGTGGAATACACCTCCTTTTAGAACGTAGGTAGTCACTAAGACGAAATTTTGCAACATTCAACCCTTATGGGAGTTAAAAAGGGGGTTGGAAGTCTGTATTGCAGTCCTCGGTTTTTAAAGTAAGAGACTTGAAAGTTAAAATGTATGCTCACTATGATCTCTAGATATTGTGGAGGTGTACATATACTGTTCGGTACACTGTGGTACTGTGTACACATCGGTTTGTGGTCATGGCAGAATCGTTGGAAGATCTTGGAACAATGCTCGAAGACCTTAATCGATTTTCCCAACAGGTAGGCCTGAGGATAAACATGGACAAAATGAAGCTTATGTCGAATGTCCATGTTGCGCCCTACCCAGTTTCAGTTGGGAGCTCAATTCTCGAGATTGTCGACAAGTAGGTATGTCTACCTCGGACAAACGATCCAGCTAGGTAGGTCCAATTTCGAGAAGGAGGTCAATCGTCGAATCCAACTCGGCTGGGCAGCGTTCGGGAAACTACGCAACATCTTTTCGTCCAAAATACCTCAATGCCTGAAGACTAGAGTGTATAACCAATGTGTGTTACCAGTGATAACTTATGGCTCGGAAACGTGGCCTCTCACTATAGGCCTTAAGCGAGATCGAATCAGAAATGAGGAGATCCGTAAACGAACCAAAGTCGCTGACATAGCCCAACGGATTAGCAAGCTGAAGTGGCAATGGGCAGGGCACATAGTAGGTACGCAGAACTGATGGCCGATGGGACAGAATGGTTCTGGAATGGAGGCCGCGTACCGGAAAACGTAGCGTGGGACTTCCACCTACAAGGTGGACCGACGACATCGTAAAGGTAGCAGGGAAGCGCTGGACGCAGGCCGCTTCTAATCGATCAACATGGAAAGCATTGGGGGAGGCCTATGTTCAGCAGTGGACGTCCTATGGCTGAAATGGTGGTGGTACATATACTGAAAATGTATCATTAGAAATCAACCACGGGGGCTAAGGAGATAAAAGAAGGGTTGGAAGTTTATATTATGAAAGTCCTATGTGTTTAAAGTAAGAGAGTTGAAATTTCATATGTATGCGCTATAGATGCTAAGAGCGGATTTTACGAAACTCCACCCCTAATGGAGTAAAACGAGGTCCACGCGTACGAAGTCGCGGGCGGCCGCTAGTCAATCATAATAATCTTCTTGACAAGATAAATCGTCAAACAACTTTGATCTGAATAATTTTGAACTTTACTGACGAACAGTTAAAGATTATTTTCTCTAACTCTAGATTATTCTGTAACATAGTTTCAAAAGGTAATATGTGCTCGCGATTCGTTGAAGGAATCAATTTGAAAACTGACGAACCTTTTCATTCCGTGACTGTACCATACGTCAATGATACCTCTGCCAGCCAATACGAGTAAGTACTTATATTTTTTATTTATCATCATCTAAATACTTTGAGTCTTCTTGTTTCCATCTTTTGCGTACGCTTATTTCGCAGTCGAGTTTTTCGTGTGTGAAATTTCCCCTCGAGCAAGTACCTACAGTCACCAGCAGATCATCCTACCAAAAAGAATTAATTTCCCTTACGGAATTTGATATTTATGTAATGTGCATAAGACTCTAAGTCAGTTGAGAAATAAATCTTTTCATAATTTAATGACTGTGAAGCCTCTGCCCCAACAAGTAGTGTTATAAGTTCATATTTCCTTATTTCCATCTTTTGAGTAAGCTTTTTTTGTTCGTAATCTCCACATCTCTGAGCAAACTGCTCGTTGAATTAAAACATTGGCGCGTAAGAATCTTCTGTGCGAGCCGATGGCCTGTTAAAATGTTTTCCCGGGAAAAAACGGGAACTTCGCCACACCGAGTCTGAGGAATTCAAAAGTAATTACTGGGACACTTTGCAGCGCGATAACTGCGTTCAGATAATAATCTGGGTTCTGCTATGTTGGCAGTTCACTGGGAAAACAACTTAGATTCTTTTATAGACCGCAATTTAGCAACGACGACACAGTTAAAAAAGGAATTACCTTACGTGATTGTTGTTTTTCAAGTAATTTAGAAAGAAAACAAACAAAATGATTACTTATAGTCTTGTACTTGAATGTAATTGTACCAATTGTACATACGAAACGTATAGGTATTTAAAACATAATTAGCCGCCATAAAACATACAATAAATGTTATCAAATACGTCCTTTACTTTGTTATAAAACCCTTCACATGTCAAAGCATGTACCTAATCACACAGCGGTTTCTACAAGAAAATTAACTGTACGGTTTTATTTAATATTGCTGCTGTACCTTTCTGATAAAATTGATGACGCAATGCTTAAGAACTTAGCTACTACGTCAAAGGGCCTGGGTTTAATTTTCACATAATGCAATAATTAAGGCCTTGTATTGGCCTGAGTATTTCAATGTGGTTTACTTACCTGTCTTCCTAGACAGGTATCATTGATGTGGTCCTCCACATACTGTTGATGAGCACCTTCATGCTGTATAACGTAGAGCTGGCTAGCTGGAACCGCTATGATAGAACTGTCATTTATATTCAAATGTGATGTTGTCTTTAGCTGTGTAATGGCTGTGCCGAACTCTCTATTGTAAATATTCTACGTGTGCTTTGATACCAATATATTTATTATGTTACTACCAACCACTGTGTTTATTGCTCTGTAGCGGACTTAATATATCCCTAACAAGGGTTATGGGCCCAGAGCCCCAGAGCAAAGTAACATTTTAAAATAGTTTGTCGTGAAAATAATTTCGTATAAAGTGACGTGAACAGAATGTCGAATGTACGTATTGAGTTATTGAGAAAAGACAACTATGATAGTTGGAAAGTGCAAGTAGAAGCCCTATTGATCAGAAATGATTTTTGGGAATATGTAAGTGGAGAAAAGTCAAAACCCACGGATGAGACATTATCAACAGCATGGGATTTTGCTGACAGAAAGGCAAGATCGGAGTTGATTTTGTCATTGGATCCGAGTGTTGTTCATCATGTGAAAAGATTGAAGACTGCACGAGAGGTTTGGCTGAAATTAGAGAGTCTGTTCGTATCACGTGGACCTGCGAAAAAAGCGACCCTGATGAAAAGGCTCATGCTACACAAGATGAGTGAGGATCAGAACGTATGCGAACATCTTGATTTATTTTTTGAAGCTGTCGATAAGTTAGAAGAAATGGACATCGTGATCCATGATGATCTTTTAGCGATTATGTTGCTGTATAGTTTACCAGCAAGCTATGAGAACTTCAGATGCGCCATTGAAAGTAGAGACGAGCTGCCAAAGCCTGAACAACTTAGGGTGAAAATTATCGAAGAATACAGTTCGAGAGGCAATACCCAAGTTGAGAGGATAGAAGGAGCTATGTATATAAATAAACATCAGAAGAAGAATGGGACTGGACCTGAAACAAAATTTAAGTATAAATGTTTCAAATGTCATAACTTTGGACATAAGGCATCCGATTGCAAGAAAAAGAAGTCTTCTCAGGCTTCAGAACAGAAACCTTCAGAATCTAGTTGCGTTGAGTCGTGTTCGACTGTAGAACATGAAGCTTTAACTGTGTATCATGTTTCAGATAACTGTTTAGCTATTGATTCCAAGCGTCTTCATCAGGAATGGTTGTTTGATAGCGGTTGCAGCTCGCACATGTGTAACAACGAAAGCAGGTTTGATAAAATATTGCCAAGTAACCAACAATTGAAATTAGCCACTGATTCTTTGACAACCGTGCAAGGTAAGGGTACTGTCAAGATATTAGCATGTAACGATGACATTACGCGAAAAATCCAATTTGAAGATACGTTGTTAGTTCCTGATCTACGTAGTAACTTAATTTCGATTTCTAAACTTACTGATCGAGGTTGTATAGTCATTTTTAAACGTGATGTAGCATATGCAACTAAGGATGGTGAAGTTAAGTTGACTGCTGATCGTAGAGGTAATTTGTATTACCTGAGAGAGCAGGATGCTTCGGCATCTGTAGTATCAGATAAGGATGTGGATTTGTGTAGATGGCATGAGCGTATGGGACATTTGAATGCTAGGGATCTTATGAAAGTACTGAAGAAATCGGGTATAGACGCCACCAAGTCTGATACTGAATTGCGCGATTGTGATGTGTGTGCTAAGGGAAAGATGGTTGCGTTGCCTTTTGTGAAGTCCAGTCAGCCATGTGACGAAAAGTTAAAAATAATTTATTCTGATGTGGTAGGCCCAATGAGAGTTCAATCAAATGCGGGAAACAAATATTTTGTTACATTTATTGATGATTGTACTCGTTGGTGTGAAGTTTTTATGTTGAAAAATAAAAGTGACGTCTTGTCAAAGTTTAAAATATTTAAATGTCAGATCGAAAATTTGACAGGTAAACAAATAAAATATTTCCATTCCGATAATGGCAAGGAATTTGTGAATAGTGATTTTTCGAAAGTTTTACAAGAAAATGGAATAAAAAGGAGGTTGACTACGCCGTGTTCACCGCAGAGTAATGGAATTGCAGAACGGATGAATCGCACCTTACTGGAGAAGGCAAGATGTATGTTATTATCCTCTGGTCTACCAGCAAGTTTTTGGGCGGAAGCTATTGCAACCGCGTGTTATTTGCGTAACAGATGTCCGACTAGCAGCTTGAATGGAGAAATTCCATATGAAAAATTGTTTAATAAACCTGTAAATATTGGTTATTTCAGAACATTCGGTGCGAAAGTTCATGTTTTGGAAAAGGAGCCAGGAAAGGATAAGTTCGCAGCACGAAGTTCTCCCGGCATTTTTGTGGGCTACCCGGCTGAATCTGGTGGCTATAGGGTATGGATATCCGAGAAAAGAAAAATAGTGGTGTCAAGAGACGTCAAGTTTCAGGAAGATAAGAAAACTGAAAGTGAAGTTTTGAAAGAACCATCTATTGAGCTGCAATGTGAACAAGATAGTGTTGATAAAAGGAAGACTATCGAGTTTGAATTGTCCAACAGACAATGTAGTTCACACTTTAGTGATCAACCTTCGAATATTCAAGTTCCAATAGATCGATCTCAAGATGTACCGTTCAGAAACGAACTAAACACAGAAGATACGGAAGTTACTAGTACTACTGATAGAAATGAGACATTTGACTGGAATATCACTTTGAAAAGAGGCCCTGGAAGACCTAGGATTGAGAGAGGACACGTTGGGCGCCCCCGAAAAATCTTTAATATGGTTGAAGTTAGAGAAACAGAGAATAGTGACAGTGAGTCACAGGAAGAAGAATATGGTGACTGTGATGATTTTGCTGGAGCTATTGAGACAACTTTGAAGGAAGCTTTGGGAAGTGATGAAAAAGTCAAATGGGAAGAAGCAATTTTATCAGAGTTAAGAAGTTTAGTGAAGAATGATACATGGAAAATAGTAAAGAAACCACCTGATCGAAATGTCATTGGATGTCGATATGTGTTAACAACGAAGGTAAATGTTGATTTAACAGAAAAGAAGAAGGCCAGGCTTGTCGCGAAAGGATATAGTCAACAACATGGTCTGGATTACTTCAAGACATTCGCCCCAGTTGCTAGGATAGCAACGGTTCGTCTATTGATTGCTTTAGCAGCTGAAATGGGCATGGACATAGATCAGATAGATATAAATACTGCTTTTTTAAATGGAGATCTTGATGAGAATATTTATATGAGAATTCCAGAACTGCTGAAAGAAAGTTTAGAAAAGCTGATAAGCTTGGATGGCAGAAAAAGCGAAATAGGCAAAAGAGCTGTGAAAATGCTTGAGAATATGAAAGCAGGGGGTGACACCTGTCTTTTGAAGAAGTCGTTATATGGTCTCAAGCAAGCTGGAAGACAGTGGAATATGAAGCTGGACATGAAACTTAGAGAAATGGGTTTGAGACCAACAGTGAGTGAACCTTGTATGTATCATAAATGTGACAATAATGGAGCAGACCTATTTGTCGTTATCTATGTTGATGATATATTAATTGCTTCACGCAAGAGAGAAACCATAAATAAATTCAAGCAGGAACTGGCAAAGAGGTTTGAACTAAAGGACTTTGGCCAAGCAACCTTTTGTCTAGGGATCGACATAAAGAAAAATGGTAATGAATATCACATGTCACAGGAGAGATATGTAAAGACCATTTTGAAGAGATTTAACATGGAGGATTGTAGTCCTGTACAAACTCCAATGGAGATGGGAAAGATAGCTATGAGTGGCAAAGAGAAGGATGAAGGAGGAAAGTCTTTTCCGTTCCGAGAACTCATAGGGGCACTTATCGATACCTCTGGGCTCAAAGGTCGTAAAGGACAAAGTACGACTTTTCAGGAGAAGCAAAAAACGATTTTTTATTTTTTTATTCGACAATAACTTTTTTGTTTTTTGTGCTATTAAAATATGACGTAAGAAGAAAGTGCTTAGAATTCACAGCATTTTCCGAGGAAGTATTGAAAAACTGGACTAGGGCAGTATTTACTGAGATAGATTTCCTTTACGCCCTCAAAATTACAATAAAAAGACCTTTACACCCCTCAAATATTCGTTCTAGGCAAGTTACTCAGGGCGTAAGTCTATTTTTATTTTACAAAACTACAAAATCAAGGTAATAAAGGACAATTTACAGAGTTTTATAGGTTTTCATAGGTCGTAACGGAACACCCAGGTAAGGTATTATGCAAGGGCAAATTGATAATTTAGCTTAAATATTTAACGTTTTATGGTATTTGATATGTAATATATCATTTCTTCACATATTTTTAATGAATATAGTATTTTAAATGAAATCAAATGATTTTTCGTGGCTTCAAAATTTAATGCACACAATTTATGAAACTATTATTTAAGCAAGCAGAAGTTTTGATATCTTCGAACTAGAAGATACCATTTCCGATATAAGAGCGATTTTAGAAAATAAATATTATGACGTTTTTAAATAAAACTTCATAATAATGTCTACTTTACACGAAAAGCCGAAACCAATTTAATTTTATTTATTTATTTAATCATTATTATTGTTTCGAAAAACTACAAATGGCGGACTTAATTCTATAGGGCAGTCTGTCAACCAGTTGACCTTATGATACTGCAGATAGGATAGAATTATTAAGGACAAACGAAAACCAAACTATGATTATTCTAAATAGATTAAACATTGTTATTCATAATAGCTTAAAATAATGTCATTGTACTTGGTACAAAAGTAGAAATGTTAGGTAAGTAAGATTACTAGTAGGAAGTTTTTCATTCCAGTAAAGTAGGTATATCCACTTACTTTACTCTTACATAATACAGTTTTTAAAAGCCAATTATTTTTAATATAAAAATATAACTTCGAAAAAAAGTGCATTCACGCTTTTTAGTTCATTAAGTCTCAACTGACACTATAGTACATATTTTCCCATGTTAAGCGTAAATATTTTTTCTACTAGTTATACTTTATTAGCTGATCCAAATAACTTTAGAAGCTAGACTTATTTATTATAATTGTTACAGTCAAAACTCAAAAGAACCTTAGTCAAAATTACTAGGTAAATCATTAAAAACAATTGTAAAGCGTAGCATTTTTGTGATTTATGCATACAAAACATACATACACTCGAAAAAACATAACCCTCCTTCTGCAGTCGTGTAATAATGACACCTTATGGTACTACAGTAAGGTGACTTCTTTTTCTCATCTAGCTGTTTCATTTTTCAAATTTGTATGATGACTATCCTAACTTAATTCGGTAATAGGTACGTTATTTTATAGCATGTTTTCATTTTGTTATATCATCTTTTAATTATCTTTTACCTGACAAATACCTAGTTTCGTCAAATGTGAGAAATAATAAAAAGCATCATTACTTTACCCGATGTGGATAGATGTCATCATTTTTTAATGTACAAATCACATAATCGTTACACTCTAAAATAGTTTTATTACATATTTTTGATGATTTTTTAGTTCTTTCGTTTGTTCTAAACGCACATACTTAAATACAATATGAAACGTCTATAAAATTTACCCACTCAGTTGTTTTAATATCCTCTCTTTGTAGATTTTTAAAATATTTGTTTATATAATCTAAGGGCGTAAAGGACAAATTATTTAGACTTTGGTATGAAAATTTGGGTTGTATAGGACAATAGATTATACTACATGTACATTATACGCCCAAAAATTTGTGTTTACTTGTTCTTTACTACCATGCTAACTGTACTAAAAAATCAAATGGTATTTACATCCCAATTTTCACGATGAATTCTGTTTAGCTTATCAAATATGATGGGTCGTAAAGGCACTTTTTTTGAGAATTTCGACAAACTAAATATACAGATCGATAGAGAATTAAATTCTGAGTACAACTGTATAAAAAACTCATTTTCGGTATTTTGTCCTTTACGACCTTTGAGCCCAGAGGTATCGTTATGTTCTTGAGCGTAGCGACTAGACCAGATATCGCGAACGCGACGGCAAAACTCGCACAATTTTCAGAGAATCCTCAGGAAACTCATTGGAGAGCTGCAAAGCGGATCCTTAGGTACCTAAAAGGTACGATTACTCAGGGTTTAACATTTAAACCGATGGGTAAGTGCATTCAAGGTTATGCGGATGCAGATTGGGGTAACTGTGAAACAGATAGACGATCTTTTACCGGCTATGTTTTCATTTTAGGCGGAGCAGGTATCTCATGGGCATCACAAAAGCAACGCATCGTTGCGACGTCGACTTGTGAGGCTGAATTTGTAAGTTTAGCGGAAGCTATGAAAGAAGCAGTGTATTTGAATGGCTTACTGAAGGAACTTGGTCTTCACCATTGGTCTAAGGTAAGCATGCATGCTGATAACTTGGCTGCTATCTGTCTAGCTGAAGATCACGGTGTTTATCACGCGAAAAGTAAGCACATCGACATTAGGCATTTCTTTATAAGGGATGTGCTGCGTGACAATAAGTCGATAACTTTAGAACATTTGGCAACTGAAAATATGCTGGCAGATATTTTCACCAAACCTTTGCCTCGTATAAGGCATCACTTGCTGAGTAAAGGGTTAGGGTTGCGCGTACTCTAGTGCCTTGTATAAAGCATGAGTTGAGGGGGTGTGTTGATGAGCACCTTCATGCTGTATAACGTAGAGCTGGCTAGCTGGAACCGCTATGATAGAACTGTCATTTATATTCAAATGTGATGTTGTCTTTAGCTGTGTAATGGCTGTGCCGAACTCTCTATTGTAAATATTCTACGTGTGCTTTGATACCAATATATTTATTATGTTACTACCAACCACTGTGTTTATTGCTCTGTAGCGGACTTAATATATCCCTAACACATACTTTACTAACGTTATCTATCACCTTTATACAATAGATAGTAATTTATCTGATCAGTCCAGCAAATCGGGATTCAATATAGTCTAGACACAGGCAGACGAGACGGCCGATGAATAATTCACGTTGTTATAAAAGTACGCAACATTATGCGGCCGAAAATAGGACGCTGCCGAATTTCAGTTCCCGCGGAATATTATTTGACCTCCAATACCTAGCTCTTTCTAGTATTCCTTTAATGTAACCTAACATAGATCAAACTGACCAAGGATCTCCACTCTACGACAGATGAGCTACTTAAAAGCCTACGTTTTTCAACCATTATCCATTACGTTACATCGAAAAAGTAAAACTCTCTTAACGGACGCTACATTAAAGTGAAACCATCACTCAAAGGGTGTAAATTCTTTTATATCGAATTCCCAAAACTTATTTCGTATTCAAATAAACGAATTGAATTACACATCACACGCGCGTGTTTATTTCAAATATCTCATTTACTTGACTCAATTTTCTTGACTAATCTCGTTGGACGCTGAAACTTGTACGACACAAAAAGCGAATAAGCCCGTACAGGTAGTCACTGGTGAGGTAGTTTATTTCTTGTACAAATAGGGATTATTCCGACCCTCGCAAGCAGAATTTTATTAGAGAGGTTTAACCTTTGGCCACAGCCTGAAGAGATCCGACCGTTCATATACAGTAAATATTCGTAAATATAAACGTAAGTTGCATATTTTTCAACCCATGCTTCCAGAAAGGGTTTTTTTTTTCAGAAAATATCGTGCCTTGGTATCTATTTCACTACATTTCTTTTGTATTATGTCAATGCTTATGTAGAGTCAAGAAATTGTTTGTTAATTTAAATAGCATTGTGAATAAATAAGATCTAGCACAGACCTACTTTTCTCCATTTTACTCGTATCTATTCGTACAATATGTAAGGACGATAATAATAATAAGGGTGTAATAATGTAGAGATTCTAAGGCAGTCCAATTTTATCAAATCCTATTTAAAATATTTCCCCAATCTTTGTACGGGCTGTATATTTGTTCCTTGGCAATGTTTAGCTGTTCCACTTGGGCTGTGTCGGGTGTGTAGCGTGGCTCGGGTGTTAGGTAATTATTATTTATTTTGCTGAAACTTAATTTAGCAAGCCTTTGACATTCGCGGTGTTCTGTTTGATGGACAGTTTTGGAGGTGTTAATTTTTTAGATTAAAAGCGTTTCTGTATCACATTATTATTTTAACGTAGCTTTCATAAATCATTTATAATCTTCTGTAAAGCCCCAAATGTAACACTAACAATTTGTGAACCTCATTTATTCAAATACATGTTTAACTGAGTGTGTATTATTTTGACTATTTTCGTGAATTGACAATGAATTCTATAGACTGAACCTACTTGCCTTTTACTTTATATCTTATTAGACTATCCCTTCTCACTACCCTACATCAAGTGCTATATAAAGAAAAATCGGGAAGCAAGCCTATAGGAAACATTGCTATTTTGGAACACAATTTGACATCGTCTTCAAACTATACCTTGGGGTATATTATTACAGCTACATAACTAGCTACAGAAACGTCATAGCTATTCGGGGAGCAATATCTATCAGGCAGACGCTATCTATCACATTTTATTGCACTACTACCCGTATGACGCCGCGGGCAACAAGTAGTCTCCCTTACAAGGCTGTCATTATCATTGTCAGCACCTTTTTATTTCACCTGAGCAAACGGACCCGGTCCATTAAATTCTTTCTCGGCTTTTTTAAAAACGCCGCCTCAACACTCGCCCCTTTGGCCCGGCTTCTTTGCAAGTTGACCCTTGGCAAATGTGATAACCGTTAACGTGTATAAGGATCAGGTTGTATGGCGATAAATGCAGTTTGAGGAGACTACAATGTTTTGGAGTTTTGGAGAAGAAATTTAACGGACGCTTAACTCAATCAGTGCTTAAGGTGTGATGGGTCATGGGAGCGACACGGGAGGGGTGGCACTGACATATTATGACGTCACAGAGCATACAACTCTGAAGCATATCGTCCCTTAGCTAACAACACCGCCTAAGTCGATTTTTGGTGGTTTTGACATTTTAATGCCATTGGATAGATCTGCTCATCGCGCGTCTAACCATTGGTCACATGTTATAGATTTCAGCCAATAAGAAGCCGTAATTTGAATTTTAGTGACACCGCGCAAGTCGGTTTGCCTCGCAACACCGCTCAAGTCGTTAGTCTGCCATACATTTCTCGTAAAGTTCCTTCGCGCTCAGTAATTTTTATATTTTTAAGTGAGTTTTATCGCGAAAAGGTCTATGAAAGAAGTTTTAATAGAAGATTAAGAGGTAAGCTATATAATAATGTATTTTTTAATGATTTGCGCGTATTAATATATAAGGAAATGATAATAGAAAATATCTTCATTTACTTAAGCGGTGTTTACAATTTTTTTTTTTCAAACTTAGGCGGTGTTTCAAACTGTATTTTAATTCTTTTAGGAAGCTATATGAGTGAAATACACTATTGATGGAGAAGGAATTGATTCTTGAAGTATTTCGAGTTCAGGTGATGAATTTTTATGTGCACAATTACAAGAAGCAGGACATAAACGGCGTAAACAACTGCTCAGGTTTCAATCGAATCGAAGGCTTTCTCATAATCCACAAACGCCAGGCAAAGTGGCTGATTATACTCCTCGGTCTTCTGTATAATCTGCCGCAGCGTATGTATGTGATCTAAGACACTAAAGCCTGCTAGCCAGCCTGGAAACCAGCTTGATCAGGAGGCTGGAAAGCGTCGAGTCGGCGAGCTAGACGATTCATAATTACTCGAAAACAGCTTGTAGACATGATTCAGAAGTTAGATGGGCCTATAATTCTTCAACAATATTTTATCGCCGTTTTTTGAAGAAGAGTATCACCACACTTCTGTGAGGAGCCGTAGGAGTTTTTCCCTCGAGGATGACGGAATAGAACAGCTTCCAAAGAGCCTTTAGCATCGACATTTCACCTGCTTTCAAAAGCTGAGCCGTAATTCTATCATCACCCGGGGCCTTGTTGTTTATCAGCTGTTCCAGAGCTATTCCAAGCTCGTGTAGACTGGCGTTGATATCTTATTTATTGTGTCGGGTCAATCTAGCTCTTGGGTCTTCGGCTAGATTTGTAACAGGTGTGAACACAGTCGTGTATAATTCCGTAGAACTTCTCAACCTCTTTTAATATCTCAGGCCCTGACGCTATTCTCGGTCTTCAGCTTGGTCAGTTTTGGCTTGGTCAAGGCTTTGGCCAACAGACAGACGAATCTCTTACGAACACCTTAGAGCCCTTGTTATGCTCCATCGTCTGTATTATATGCGTAGGTCGCGAGTCAAAAGACTTAGAGATCTATCTGTTAAGACGCCGGTACTGAGTAGCATCTTCAGATGACTGCAGATCCATGTTTCGTCTCTCTTCTATAAGGTTATTGATGAGATCAGAGATCTTTTTTGTTTCTCTTAAACGACGGGTTTTAAAAACCTTAGACCCAGTCATTTGGACAATTCAAAAGAACCTGCCATTGTACTCTTCCACATTTTTGCAATGTTTGGCATTGGAAACGATTTTGCAACTCGAGTTGAGCTTTCGAGGTTGGATGGACGCTGGGCGGAGTGTAGACTTTATCAGTCGACAGCTATCGATATTCGGACTTATATTTAATGTGCCCCTTGCCATTTGGTGATTGCTTCCTGTTTTGAACAAATTGACCACATAGACAACATGCTTGTACGTCGATAAGATGAATTTGATCTCATATTTCATATCGTCATTGGGATGCAACGAAATCTACTTTAGCTGTTTTGGCTTTCTGAAAAAGGAGTTCATCATCCCTCTCCTTAAAGCCAGCCAGCAGTTAGCTACGTGCGTTCTTCTCTCCGTACCCAAATTGCCCTACTTCCAGCTCATTGTCGTTTCGTTTGCCCAGTTTCGCGTTGAAGGCCCTCCCTCACAATATTTGATCTACACACTGTGATTCTTAAGATTTAGGTTAAAGATAGGATAGTTCATAGGTTATAATGATTGTTTAATTATTTTTTTAAATAATTTTTAATAAAATTTTTCTTTGTAAATCATCTATTAAACAGTACTGTACCGTTATTCGAAGCCTTTAGAATGAGAGTAGTGTCTGTCTTTTCCTGTTTGAGTTCTAGTTTTGACGTATAATCTGCCCACGTGACTTCCGCTCCGGTCCCCCACCGCCTAAGCACGCCTCAATTAACGACACTAGCGCCACCAACGGTAGCTCGAAACTAGGTTTCGATATTCTCGCCATTGGTGTTTTAGTTCCCGTTCGAGACGGTCGTAGAATTAGCTCCGCTAGTTCGCGACCCATCTCACAGGTACTAGTCGTGACGTGATTCAGGTAAAATATTACCATCATAATGTAAGTACTTCTAAATTATTATGTACTGGCTGAAAACTTATAAAAATTACTGTGATTACTTATTTCGCAGTGTAATTTATTTTTACAACGGTGTTACCGTTCGGGGGTAGATTGCATTCAATCTAACTCAGTGTAATTTTAAATAATTATCTTTCTTCTCTAGTAATACTTGTACCTAACGGTATTCCGTTAGACGTGTTTTAAAAGTAACATTACTTTTTAGCAATGTTTGTTTCTAACGGTTTTTCGTTAGATAAATGTTTTTAAGCTAACTTTTCTTCTTAGCAATGTTCGTACCTGACGGCGTGTTCCGTTAGAAATGTGTTTTAAAACTAACAGTCCTTTTTAGCAATGTTTGTGCCTAACGGTTTTCGTTAGATGTGTTTTAAAACTAATATTCCTTTTTAGCAATGTTCATTCCTAACGGTATAACAGTCCTTTTTAGCTGTGTTTGTTCCTAAGGGTTTTCCGTTAGATGTCTTTATTTTCAAAAGGAAAGAGGAAATATTATGTCCACGTGCAGAAGAGGAGCAAGAGTTGGCGTAGAGGTCAAATCAAAGGATGGTGTGGTGTAATGTGATCATACGAATTCCATCGGACGGATTGTGTTGATTTATAAATCAACAAAATAAATAAACGGTAAACTACTGTTATCAATATGCATCCGGGGAAAGTATGAAAACTTCCACTAGGTAGGGTAGCGTACCGACGTACCTATTCTACCGCCATTATGGAAGTCTAACGCATGGATTATAACCCAAGAGTGAAGTGTGCAGATTGTCCTATTAGGATACGGTACGTAGGTATAATAATACCTTTGTGGTTTTCTTAAACTATGATTTCAGGAAAACGCTATGCTGTTACTGTGTGGATAAACAGTGAGTCTGTGTAATAAACGGTGAAGGATGAACATCGTCTATTCAGCCTGATACGCAGTTTATTTGATGCTAGCGGCGTCTGGAAAATTTTTCAGCAGCATTACGATCGCAACTCTGCTCCGCAGATCGATCTGAGATTTCGTCTTATGCTAAATACCTACAGTGGAAAACTCAAACTGGCTACTCGGCAAGCTAGATGGCAGTGTAACCAAAACGCAGCAGCATAATCCTGTAGCGAGGGTAGGTTCTCTTGGAGCAAACAGGGAAAAACCAGGAGCCAGAACCTTTTCTCCCTCATCCCACCGGGATAGGAGAAAACTCAAACACTCAAGGAGTTTCATATTGAGCCAGGCAACGCCGCTCATTTTTATTTACGTCGAGAGGTCTTAGGGCATCGCTCTAAACCCTCATGTTATCCCTCATCCCACTGGGATAGGAGATTACCCAAAGAGAACCGGACACAAATCATTACATTTCGAGCCGAGCAACCTCGCTTATTTTTATTTACGTCGAGAAATCTTAGGGCATCGCTCTAAACGCTCATGTTATCCCTCATCCCTCTGGGATAGGAGATTACCAAAGAGAATCGGACACAAATCATTACATTCCGAGCCGAGCAACCTCGCTCATTTTTATTTACGTCGAGAAATCTTAGGGCATCGCTCTAAACGCTCATGTTATCCCTCATCCCTCTGGGATAGGAGATTACCAAAGAGAATCGGACTCAAATCATTACATCCGAGCCAAGCAACCTCGCTCGTTTGTATTTGCGTTTCAAAGACATGAGGGCATCGTCCTAAATCCTCATAATTTTGAAGAGTTATAGAGCCCAAACGCCTTATTCCACGGCAAACGAAAATAAGTAAAGTTGCCGAGTAGACATGAGGGCTTCGCCCTAAATCCGCATAACTACAAAAGGTTCTGAAATTCTATTTTGCACCGCAAAATTAAAGTGATGTTGCCGGGAGGACATGAGGGCATCGCCCCAAATTCTCAGAATTTTCAAGGGTTATGGAACCCTAATTAAAATGCTTTATTTCATGACAAAAGTAAGCTATTTAAGACCTGCCATGGGTAAAAGGTGGAGACAGAGGTCATGAGATTACGCAAAAATGACTCGATTCGTGTCAGTTTGGCTTATTTCATTACTGCCGAGATGATACGAGGGCATCGCCCTAAACCTTCAGAATCTTGAAGGATGTTAATTAATCGGGGCCGCAGCTATGCGCCCTAAATTTTTGGCACCGAACAGTTAACGCCTGGAGAAATTAAATAAACTTAAGCCTTTATGCAGCCTCTGCATAGTAAAGTTACAACTATTGACCTGATAGTCTTTTAAGGTTTATTTATAAGGTATACATTCATAGACGCTTGGCGGGTACCACAAAGTACTGAATACTAAAATAAGTATTTTTCTGCCTATACATACCTACCTATAGTACACTGACAGACTCATGCAAATGTTCTGTCGGCAATTGATTCGCACAGAAAGAGTCACGACATTCGCGCCCTTACCTATTGGACGACTTCATTCTGGGGTAACTCAGGACCCATCCTTGCTTCGGGGTCAGATATAACCCATGCCCCTATTGTAATAAAAGCACACAAGTCTGGATAATAAACACAATGAAGTCGGACCTTACCTATATAAAATAAATAAACAAAATAATAACAGTCTTACAAACTAGTAACAGTAAAAGGTGAACTCCATAAATACAAAATGGCCTAACCGAGTCTCGGTTACGAGCAGATCAAGTCACGTAACGTTACAAATCCAAAAGCATTGGCTCTTCTCATGTTATATAATAATATAACACTACAATTCACGATTTGTGTGAGGCAAAGAGCATTTTAACCGCCAACTTGAGGCGCTCATGGCACCCAATACCAAATAATTATGATCCACAATAACCAAAAGTATAAAGCTTATCTGAGCTTAAAACAAATTGGGCACGCTGCATGGTAACGCATTTCGCAATTGAATTTCACTGTACAACGGAAACAGTGACTTTAGTAAACCGTACTTACTAAATATATATTAAACCGCGTAGGTTTACCTACTACAATTTGTTATTTTCTCATTTACACAAGCCATTACATTCGTTGGAGAAAAGATTGCATACCAAAAGTCACACAAGTCTTCAGTCTCTTAACTGAACTTTCCGTGTGCCCTATTATAGTGTCAATGACTACGTCTAGTCTACTTAATTTAAGTAAATAAATATAATTTATTACTATTAATGTCACATGACACCATGTCATATTGTTAATTCGACCTTTTGTGCACCTCTGTGGTACAATAAAAATTGTCGTATGAATATGAACGACTTTTACAAGGAATTAAGGGAATAAGTCAAAACCTTCAGCCCAAGAAAGTAATTTAACTCTGATTTTTCCAATTATCACTGTGATCTTAGGGTCACACAGAAGTACATAAACATGGTTGGAATTAATTTTGAATAATTGTGCCGCACTCTTAAGCTCTTTGCTTGGGGCCGAAAGTCCTTCGCCTACCTACATGGTACAATTTACAAAATTCATATTTGATGTGATTTAAATCTATCAATTATTATAGGTACTGTAACGAAGGTAGTCACAAGCAAAATGTTGTGGCACAAACAACTGTTTACGAGTTAGTTTGTTTTAAGTACAACAGCCTCGTGGAATATTCTAATACCTACCCGACTCGCTAGGTCAATAAAGTAATTTGTCTCTGCTGACTATTGTCACAAAAAATAAGTACTTACCTACCTACTGGCAACTTAGGTATGTACACTTCAATGAATCATGAGTGACATTGGCGATGATATAAAACTTTGTGTTACACAAACATCATTACATAAATATTAAAAATATTACATAAATATTATTACATCGTGCAAATGAGCGATCGTCAGACGGCATTCAGGGTGATGAAAATAAATCATTCGAAATTAAATCCGATGCCCACCCTAGGGCCTTGATGAAACCTGATAAGGTTTAGATCGGCTACGAAACTATCATTTAATTCTAGCTGTGCTTGCGACTTCGTCTGCATAACTTTTCCCGCTTTCGCAACATTCTTATTGATGCTCCGCTACTATTGGTGGTAGAATGATGTAATTATGATTTTATAGCATTCGTGGTTAAAGGACTCCAACACAAAGATAATTTTTGTGTTGATGCAAACAAACTCTTCTTCAGCCTTATAACATTATTATCATAATTGTAATTACAATAATACATAATAATTACATATTAAGATTGCTCTGAATTAAGCTGGTTGACTAAGTAACCGTCAATAAGCTGATCTAGCTGACAAGTTATCACTGTTAGCCCTAAAGATAATGGTCGCACAGTCCTACCACAGCACCGACGTTGGTAAACCGCAAAGTTTACTAACTTTGTACTAGGAAAGTAAATTTTATCAATTCCGACTCAAACTTCGCTATCCCTAGCGAACAGCGAAAACGCGGAATACTCAGGCAATACAAAAGTATCGTACCTATACATAGCCGGCTAGCTATTGTCACCTATTCATTACACCGTCCACCTAGGCTACGGTCCTGTAAAGGTTTATAAATATTAAAATCTGATCTGATACCTAAATGTGGGAAATGTTGGAGATCATCAAACGCCCGCTATCGGCAAGCGACCTTAACTGTACCAGTGAATATTCTTCTTATACCTAATAATTATTCACTCTTACCGAAGCTTACATATTTCATCCAATGATCTGATAATGTGAGTTAAGGTGAACGTAGCTTTTGAGCCTTTTACATGACGTAAAGTAACTGAAAGTTCATTATTACGTAGTTAATAAACGATCCATTAAACGTGAATTTACGGAGATGCAGATGCAGTGGTTGCATTCTGTAAAATATTGTAATGTACCTACACACAGTACATTACCACTCGGTAGACAGATAAGCGTATCCACCTAAATATTCAACAATTTTATTTAGGTTCTAACTAATTCATAACATTTCTCACTGATCAATGTCTTATTCTTAAATTGATCACATTGGCGATTACACAGCGCCACCAGGAGATAATAGACACGTCTCTCATTATAAAGGCTTCGAATAACGGTACAGTACTGTTTAATAGCGACGTTTTACCTGAAAATAAAACGTTTATTAAACATACTTACCTTATTCGAAGCCTACTTTTTAAATCTACCTGGTGTCATAAAACACAATGGCGAGAATATCGAAACCTAGTTTCGAGCTACCGTTGGTGGCGCTAGTGTCGTTAATTGAGGCGTGCTTAGGCGGTGGGGGACCGGAGCGGAAGTCACGTGGGCAGATTATACGTCAAAACTAGAACTCAAACAGGAAAAGACAGACACTACTCTCATTATAAAGGCTTCGAATAAGGTAAGTATGTTTAATAAACGTTTTATTTTCAGGTAAAACGTCGCTATTAATACCTTATTCCTTTACATTTCGGTAAACAACACCGCCTAACTCTATAAAAAAATCAGTCAATACCGCTCAAGTCATAAAATATAGGTTAAAATAAAGTAAATCGTCAAATTAAGTATAAATAATTATTTCTTAACCGCTAAATAAAGTATTTAATAAGTAACAATAGGAAAAATCCACCGATTTTTTAAAATAAACAGTTTTTTTCGTCTCCTGTAAAGTTGGTAAAAATGACTTACGCGGTGTTGTTAGCTAAGGGACGATATCTGAAGTCTCGCTGACGATTGACGTCTCAAAGACACCTCCCGTGCTGTTCAGGCACTAACTGAGATAAGCGCAAGATCTGTAATAAAATCGCCTTTGATTTGCATTAATTGTGTGGGTTGTTAAATACAAAGTTTTTAGTCAATTTAAGTTCCAATTAAGTATCTAATTAGATAAATGTGTAGGTAATTAATTTTCTTTTAACGGAAAATTTTCGTGAAGAGAAAATCTAGTTACCTAATATATTTTTTTTATCCACAACGAGGAATCTCTTGGCCTGTGTCTGACCTGATGGTAAGTGATGATCACTCCGAAGGTGGAAGCGAGCTTCACCCGGAATCCTCAACCACGGAGGAACTGGCTATCTTACCTCTAACTGCCGGAACACAACAATGCTGTTAACATTGTTGTTATGGCGACAGACTTAGGTAAGATGGTAGTAGCTAGCCAGGCGGACTTAGAACAAGTCCTACCACCAACCAAACCGAACAGAAAAATCTGCCCCCACTGGGAATCGAACCCGGGACCTCTGCGTCTGAAGCAGATGGTCTTACCACTAGACCACAGAGGCGGTATTTCCTTACTAAGTCAGAACGTTCAAATATTTGCAAACTGAACGAGTTTCAAACCATCCCACACTATTTTAACGCGTCATGAATGACCCATTTACAAAAGTCACATTCAATCTTCAGGTTATTTATTACAACGAAGTGAGGTCAACGTGTATTCGTATATCTATAAGTAATCAAGATTTATGGTTGTTTGTTCTCTACTGTGTTATAGCTAATAGTTTTTGAGACATGCGAAAGAATAATTAGTCAGTATACGTTTGACTTTTCGAAAGTCATGGTGGATTTAATAACTGGTAATATCTGAGAGCGAGGAGTTGGAATATAAGTAAATAATAATAAATAAATAATAAATAAAATATCTTTATTCTCACCATAATCTTACAAATAAGGTACATAAGACTGATTAAAAGGAACATTTTACCGATTATGGCGGGTTGACACCTGAACTAGGAAAGGTCCTGTATCTCAGGTTGCCAACCCTCCACCTCTAATACTACTATGGGCTCTGCATAAAATCTTAATTTTATTACATACCTACTGATTACTTGTAACTATTAGCTAAATAATTAATACTAAAGAATTTTTGAGGTGAGTAGTTATGTTGGTGATTATGTGTGTGGGTGTGTTTGTGTGTGTGGATGCTATATGTAAGCAGTCTAGCAAGCGATGTCACTGCTCAAAGTTATTATTTTTGGATTATTAGCAGTTGTTCCGTTGCGGTATGATCAAGCCCCAGCAGGGTTGTGGTCATAAATGATTTCAACTGCTTGCGATTCATGTTAAAAATCGGGTTCAAATCATTAAAATGTCGGTACAGGTATGAACCCATATGGGTTATTTGTCGTTGTGCGAAATGTGTGTTACAGGATTGTACCGTGGTGCGTACTCTCCTCTTGCCCTTTGGCAATTTTTGGGGATCAATGTTACGGTGATGGCGAAGCACTGAAGATATAATATACAGTTGCCGGACCGTTAATAGTTTCGCTTCCTCATAAAGTAGGTCGGATGGGTATCTTCTTGGCTTATGAAGCATGACTTTAATGACTGCTCTTTGTGCCCTTTCCACTTCCATAAGATGAGTGACAGCTGCACCGCCCCAAATTGAGATGCAGTACGTCAGCACGGATTGACACAAGGCGTAATAGACTTGTGTGACTAGTTCTTGGTCAGCAGCATCTCTCAGGTTCCTAAATATGTGCAAAAGCCTCCTTATTTTTTTACTTAGCGTTGAAATTTGTGATTGCCAGTTTAGATTTTGGTCAATTACGACACCAAGGTACTTGTGAGAGTCTGTTTGGATTAGCGAAGTACAGTCGCAGCCAGCGCCGATACCGCCGTTCCCAGAGCAACAGTTGGAGTGAGCCCTGATACTGAAATGTGAGGGCTGCGTTGTTTTGTTGTTTATTCTGAAGCAGATATATTTTGTTTTCTTTATGTTCAGAGTGAGCAAGTTGTTATTTAGCCATTCTGTCACCTTTTGCAGTCCCTTTTCTGCGCTTCTTTGCACGTCTTGCCATGATTCACCTCTGAAAACTAAGGCCGTGTCATCTGCAAAAGAAAGCGTGCACCCGTTTCTCAAGTTCAATTCACACAAATCGTTCACGTATACCAGAAATAAAGTTGGTCCGAGCGTGCTGCCTTGTGGAATGCCGTATGTAGTCGGAGAGCTATCACTATACTGTTGACTGATTTTGACAACTTGGCTCCTATTCGTCAAATAACTACAAAACCAGTCAAGTACAACTCCACGAACCCCCATCCCTTCCAGTTTGTTTAAAAGTATCGGTATGGACACAGTATCAAAAGCCTTCTTAAGGTCTAGAAATACGGCAGCGCACTTGTGTCCCTTGTCTAATTGTTCAGTTACTTTGTTCACCAGGCAGGATACGGCATCTTCTGTGTTTTTACCCGACCTAAAGCCATATTGATTAGGCGACAAAAGGAGGTTAGACTCTAGGTAGTTGGTTAGGCGGTTGTTGACAACTTTCTCAATTACTTTACCTATCGTACTGAGGAGCGAGATAGGCCGATAGTTTGACACTTCATCCACAGCTCCATCTTTGTGAATTGGAACAACAACAGCCTTCTTAAAGGCTGTTGGAAATATGCCAGTGTCGAAGCTAAGATTACACAAATGCGCAATCATTGAGCACAAAATGGTGTGGGAGTTAAAGAGCACAGCAGGTGGTATATTGTCTATTCCAGGAGCGCTGTTCTTCCTCATATTTCGAATAATTTTGTCCACCTCGATTGAATCTGTTGGTGATAGAGTCATGGAGTTTACGCTTTTTGAGGAACTGTACGTTCTACCGCTATTAAGTTTTGAGGTGTCAGTATTACTTATTATGTTCTTGGCTAGTTCACTGCCAATTGTGGTGAAGTAGTTATTTACCGAGTTCAATGATGCTAGTGGTGTGGGCAAAGTGCTGAGAAGAGCTGTCGCGTCTGATTTATTCTTTTTAATATGGCATAGATCTTTTACAGCTTCCCAGGTAGCTTTGTTATTTTTGTAGTTTAGTGCAAATTTATCCTTGTAGTAATTGATTTTCATGTCTTTGGCTGTATTTTTACAAAAGTTTCGATATTTATGGTATGCCAGCTTCAATTCAATGTTGTTGGGATCATTCTTCACCAACTGATGCATGCGATCTCTTTTTTTAAAGCATTTGATAATCTTGGGCGTAATCCATGGCTTTAAAGGTCTTATACGTTTGCTAATTGTAACTACGCTGGAATGATCCTTTATTTGTCCCTGGATTATGTCAATCAAGGCAACGGCAGCTACATTTGGGTCATCAATTTCCATAAAGGGTTTCCAGTCTTTGTCTTTGATTGATTTCATTAAAAGTTCGTAGTTAATTTTATTTCTAATGACTGGATCATTTTGCGATTCGCATTTCTGTGGGCAATCCATGGATAACATGATTGGATAGTGATCAGTTATATCCGTTTCCAGCACGTAACACCACATATTTGCCTTGGACTTACACATAAAGTGGTCCAGACATGTACGTCCATGTGTGGGGATATTTATGCAGTTTTGTAGGCCATGTGACCCTATGATTTCGAGGTAATCTCGAACTGAGTTACTTCTGGTTTCCAGTGTGTCAATATTAATGTCTCCTGTTAGAATAATGTTGGTGGAGTGTGTTGAGCCTAATAGGGAATCCAATGAGTCGAGAAAACTATCATGACTTTTGAAGCAGTAAGGTCTGTAAATACCGATTACAGTTAAATCCCTCAATTTGGCCACTAAGCAGTTACCTTCATCCAATTCCACCTCGTGGATGGAAGCGTTCATGTCAGACTTAACGTACATCATAACGCCGTCATTTTGGTTGTAACTGCGTTTAGTGTAGTGCATATCGTAATCATTAAGCCTTGGTGGAACTGAATACTCATCACACCAACACTCCGTTAGGACAATAATATGAAACACAATGTTTATTCCTGTAATGAAGGTAAGAAAGTTATCAATGTTTTTATGAACACTTCTGATATTAATACATATAACGTTAAGTTTTTGTTCATATCTATGTATGCTATTAATTTCATATTGCAATGTACTTGAGTCTACAATATTTGCGCAAGGAACTGTACATGAGTTTTCGATCTCTTCCGATAATTCGAGTCTACTCATGGTTGTAGGTATTCGTATAGTAATAAATTAAAATAAGTTCTGCAAAAATAATCTACAGGTAAACAAAACGAAAGAAAGAGAAAAGAAATCTACAATTTAGCGATTAACGATTAGAAGTAGGTAAAAAACTTAGTTTGGTTTATTGTATAGTATGTACTAGTGCGTTTGTATAAGCATGTATTCTTTGGGTATTGTGTACTTACTGAGTTAATAAGTTTTAAACTAGTGATAATTGGTAGTGGCAGTATACAATTTGTAGGCAAACAGTAAAAAACTAGGTACAAAAACAATTAATTAATATAAAAATAGTTAAGTAAAAAACAAACAATACGAGATATATTATGACACTAGGTTCTCCAGGTCCTGCTCATTGGATATTCGGACGGGTTGATCGCTGTCCTCCCTCTTGACGTAGATATTACCGTGGTATGTCCAAGCAGCAACAAGTTTCTTTGTTTTTATAAGTTCTCTCGCCAAGAAGAAAATATGTCGCGACTTTGTGGTAAGGTGGTCCGAAATATAGACGGGTTTTGCAGTTCCTTGCAAGCCCAAAGTCTCGGTATTCAATTGAGCCTCCTGAGTAGTTCTCTTTGTTTTGTTAAATTCTTTGAATTTCGAAATAACAGTTTGCTTTCTAATAACGGAGGTAAATTGTACTACGATAGCGCTGGACTTTGTTCTAAAGATGTCCTTTATTTCACCTTCATCCAAATCTGTTTCTACTATTGATGCGATTGTTTTGACCGTTTCAGTCAATGATTTTTTGTTTTCTTGGTCGGCTTTTGGAATATTCCTTATTTCAATTGAAGTTGACTTGGCCTCTTTCTCTAATAATTCAACTTTGTTTTCTAGTGTCCGTATTTCAGTTTTAAACTGTGAATTTTCTTTTTCCAGGACATCAACTTTGTTTAAGAGGCTCTCATACTTGGCTGCCATGGAGTCCACGGACTTCTTGATCTCGCTGTTTTGTTCTATGAGCGTAGTCTGTGCAATGTAGTGTAGGTATACATATTATGTTCCAATACGATCTATACCTTATACTTCGGGACCATTTATGAGAGCCAGTGCTGAGAAGAAGCTAACTCGGAAAAGACTACAACTAGTGTATAACTGTCAACTATGTACCAACAGTAGTTGAAATTATAGTTTCACAGTAGTATCTGCTTGATATTGCTCCCCAAATACTCATAAGTCTCTATGGCTAAACTCTAGCTAGTCTGTACTAGTGCTTAGTGTAAAATATACCCTGAGGTCCAGTTGACGACTAATCCTACCTAATAATATATTGTTTCTCATTACCTGACACTCTTAAAATGTTTTCTTGTCTTCTTTCCACAGTTGTATGATTCAAAATAAGTACCAAGCGTGCTCAAGCAGCGGAAAATAATACCTCATTATATCATTAGGTTACAATTGAACCGTCGTCAAGTCAAGACATTTTAAGACACGTTTTCGCGTGAAACTGAATATTTCTTTTGCAAAATTGTTATTCGGCTCACGTGGCTCGTCCTAAGTAATGTTTGCTCTTTGTATACCTACTTGGGATAAGGGTGTGTCAGCATGGGGCCACAGTGCAGGGGCATACGGTGGAATCACACCATGCATTCAACTCAGCTTCTCGGTACGATTGTACTCGTATTACTGACGATCATTGTACCGATCAAACATTATGAGATAGTTCACGATCACGACATAGTTGTTAACAGATTTCAAATTATTATTTTGTCCCTTAGTCGCCATGTGTATGGTCCTGTACTTTGCCGAAATCACATGGCTGTAATTTAATGCACAATCGGAGGCGTTTTCTCAAAAGCTTCTTCATGTAACATTTGTATGGCGCTGGGAATAAGACAAGATTTTAGAATCGAAAGTCGATTCAACATCAAGCATAGAATCTATCAAACTTGTTTATGTATCTCTCCAATATTAGCATGAAGCCCTAGTAGTATCTCGACCCATTTAGCCTTTGGTTGATTGTGTGTTTGTTTTAATAACACTAGTCTTACTGCATGCAGCTCACGTGTGACTCTGTGGTGTTCAGCATCTGGCGCTTCAAATTTCAACTCATCGATTTAGAATTAACAACTGTTTCAGCAAATTATTTGTTAGTTGGTGTTGGTTTCAAATAGTGGTTGCTTTGTCAACGGTTTCGAACTTCGTTTTGATTACCAAACCAGAGCAAAATTATTTTGAGTTTAGTTATTGTTTAATTGCTAACTAAAGAAGTTAGCCACAATTAAACAACGAGACGGCCCAGGACCGAGCCGCATGTAGACGCATGATACGGAGGGCCGACCGCAAATAAAATGGGAATGGGCTAGGAAAAGAAGAAAAAGTTAACCATAATATGAATACTTTTCTCATATTGAAAAACATTGGGACATAATAGTATTATAGCTATAGTCTGGTTCGTGAGCACGTAGAATTTTGTCCAATGACCCCAAGCTACCCATCCTTATCGCTCGCGCGTAATTATGCTGTTATCGCGCTCGCACACTCACTGCGGGTCACAGTCGCACAGTCGCGACAGCAATATAATTACGCGCGAGCGATAAGGATGGGTAGCTAGGGGTCATTGGACAAAATTCTACGTGCTCACGGACCGGGCTTTAGTCACAAAATATAACAGAAGACAAACTCCATACTAAACGCGCTCGAGCCACGCACACATAGACACCGCTCCTAGCAAGACTGTCTTGGACGAATGCGAGCGCGACAGACGTTCGCCACACGTTCGCTGTGGTTCGCTTGAGTCACGCGCCGGTCAACCGCCTGTGATATTATTTTGTTTTGCGAAATTGACGAAAATGAGTAAACAGAATAAGTCGTATTATAATTGTTCGGTATTTGGTTGCTTAAACTCATCATTAAATACCGAATTTTCATTTTTTAAATTACCAGTTGATTCGGGGAGGTAAGTAAGTTATTTATTTTAATTTCAATTGAAATTGAAAGCCAACTCAATTATTAGGAATATCGAATTGTTTTAGAGAGGTTTTATGAATTATTGGATAACTAGCTTTTGCCCGCGGCTTCACCCGCGTGAAATTCAGTTTGTCACAGAACGTCATAAATTATAGCCTATATGTTAT
Organism: Ostrinia nubilalis; assembly: GCF_963855985.1. Lineage (NCBI taxonomy): Eukaryota > Metazoa > Arthropoda > Insecta > Lepidoptera > Crambidae > Ostrinia > Ostrinia nubilalis. Next base: position 18,965,735 of record NC_087088.1, on the reverse strand, counting down.
TCTGGGTTATAAACAATAATACTGTAAAGTTACATCAAAATCCGTTCAGTAGTTTTTGCGTGAAAGAGCAACAAACATCCAGACATCCAAACTTTCGCATTTATAATATTAGTTGGATAATAGTGTCAACCACTCAACTAAATACTACTTCCTTCTCGTGTATTTGTTTGCAAACTATTACTATAATAACGTACTAAATATAATATAAATAAGTATACGTGGATATCTGTTATTGTCTTTCTTGCATAGTATTAAGAGTAACATTTTTCTATCATAACGAAATAAACGCAACACATGACAAGACAACCCTAGCGTCCCTAGCGCGACGGCCGAGCGTGCGAGCGAGAGAGGTATGCAAAGCGAGGTACATACATGAGTTTACCTTCTGTTATATTTTGTGCTTTAGTATAGGTACAAATAACCCAAAAATAAGTGTTCCACACTCAAACAAGTCCGGGCAAGCACCACCGAACGTTAATCAGCTTGTCAAATCCATACTACCCTCCTCGTCCAGTGGCCACCAGCCGCGTGCATCAGTACACTTTTCTCACGGACATCACATGGCTACTTATTCTATACTTACCTACGTCGCACGTGTCTATGTCCACAAACTGACAGTGTACAGTCAGCTCTAGAAATTGCCAACTAACACAAATTAAACAAGTATTAAGTAGTAAACATGAAAAATAACATAACATGCCTAATCTCTAAGCTAACTTTTCAATACAATTAGCACTATGCTGAAAACTTCACTTTGTACTCGTACATTTAATGTACCTATTTTGGTTTAAATTGTTAATTTAACCATCAAACTTTTTAGATATGGGTACGTATCACAGTTGGTTAAAAATTACCTCTAGGGGATGATAAATGGAGACTGCGATGATACAAAGAGGCTGACATTCAGAACAGCTTCACAAGATAGAAGAAACTATCTAGCTCCCGTATTCACAAACGATGCTTACTTAAGTGAAGCAGCAAATCGAACGCATAGCGTTGAATAGAGTTCTGTGATTGATTCGTGTCACCCTATGCGTTCACGCGCACTGTGAGACCTCACTATAATGTTTGTGCGTAAGTTCAAGCTGAGTGTACGTCACCCGCCTGAGATCAAAGGCCACACGCCGCCGCGCTTGATTGGCTCAGATTACCATAATGCACGCGCCCGCAGGACCGCCCCAGGACAAGCCCTAGTTTATGCCTGGCCACAAACCACATGCCACGCTGCACCAGTTAGCCGTAACCGTTTCGATTAAACTCAAATTTCTAGATTTTAATAGCGCACCTATAGGTTATTTACATCAAATTAAGCGCCTTAATTTGCCCGACACCCCTGTACCATTTAGAGACCCCTACGATTTGATTTCGGGAATTTATTAAATTTTTCGTATTTTTAATTTGGACTTAGAATATTTTCATACAAAATTTTATAACTTTGTCATTTTAACTCCGATTTTCAAAATTCTTTCGCTTAAATAGACTCACCCCTTTCGGTTTGACATCCCCCTGACGTTCGATTGACACCGCTCCATACTAATTTTCGCTTTTTTGGCGGACTTTAGTGTTTTAGGTAAAATCTGAGACGGTTTTTGGACGTCAACTTCAAAATTTTCTAGGGCCACCCCCGACGTTTATCGGCTATTCGTGTTCGTCTCGGCGAGCCCTATCCGTAGACACCCCGTTTGTAGGGATCCGACGTCAAAAACTTGAGAAATTTGCAAAAACCTACTCTAAATTTGACCGTACCGAGGTTACTTGGTGAAGCCCGACAAAACAGGAAATCAACTCAAATTTCTAGATTTTAATAGCGCACCTATAGGTTATTTACATCAAATTAAGCGCCTTAATTTGCCCGACACCCCTGTACCATTTAGAGACCCCTACGATTTGATTTCGGGAATTTATTAAATTTTTCGTATTTTTAATTTGGACTTAGAATATTTTCATACAAAATTTTATAACTTTGTCATTTTAACTCCGATTTTCAAAATTCTTTCGCTTAAATAGACTCACCCCTTTCGGTTTGACATCCCCCTGACGTTCGATTGACACCGCTCCATACTAATTTTCGCTTTTTTGGCGGACTTTAGTGTTTTAGGTAAAATCTGAGACGGTTTTTGGACGTCAACTTCAAAATTTTCTAGGGCCACCCCCGACGTTTATCGGCTATTCGTGTTCGTCTCGGCGAGCCCTATCCGTAGACACCCCGTTTGTAGGGATCCGACGTCAAAAACTGCCCACCCACCCTTTTCTCTTTTACCAGGTAAACTTTCTAGATTGGGCAAAAATTAAAATTTCTCTCTTGTGTCGGTTTATGGTAGCACTGTATTAGAGTGACCTGTTGGCGAAGTTTGAGTTATTTTTTAAGGTCCTATCATCCTGTTTGACGTGAGTTTTTGATTTTACACTCGTATTTTTGGGCTTCTTTTGCTTCTCGTCGTTAGGCCGCTGCACCTGGTACCTGCAAAGAAAATTATAGTAACCAGTGACTGACAATAGCATTTTAGAGACTTACCAGACGCTGCGACGGCTGCACGGCTTGAACGGGAGCACCTGAAACAAGAGATAGGACACATTAGGCATTACTTTCTAAAACTTATACAAACCTTTTGTTTGATCGTCTTTTACGTAGTCTCATATAGACTTACTTTTACAAATTGACCAAATACTGACGCGTACCTCTTGACGAAAAATGTTTGGCTTCAGAACCCCGGCAAAGCCCGGGAGGGACCTGACCCAACGTAGGACCCCGGACAGCGAGGAGAGAGCTCAGGCTCAGTCTCAAGCCAACGTCAGGCGTAGCATTGGGGAGTGGGAGGCAGGAAGGGCTGGCCCTTCAGCTAAATCCCCCCCAATCCCGAAAGAGGCTGAGTCTCCTAAAAGAGCCACAAAGAAACCCACCCTCCCCTCCGGAGAGAAGCTGGAACTCCGGAGAACATCGGCCGGGTCACCGGCCCCCTCCCCCCCGATGATGGCCAGCTCAAAGGACAGGACAACCGAAGCCAGGGCCTGTCCGACAAAGGCGAAGACAAGTCTTGGCACGGCCAGAAACCTTCGCAGGGACATCAACGCCGATGTCATACGGGCCCTGGACCGGATGTATCAGCTGGTCAAGGAGTCAGAAGCGGAAATAAAGGGAAAGGGAAAGAGAAATGACGGAGTTAAGGACAAGGAAAGAGTGGAGATAGTGGAGGTGGTGGATGTAGACAGGGATCAGGTGATAGCCAGGATAGAGGAAAACACGAGACTGTTATTAGAGAATAGTAAGAAGCTTGACCAGATCAAAGATGAGATAGGGAAGCAGACCACCAAACTGGACACGGCGGCGGCCACCTACGCGAGTGTTGCGGCGGCTGCGCCCCCGCAGCACTCGAGCGGGAGGTCACCAGCGAAGACTACGCTTCACTCAGTCATAGTGTCCTCGGTGAACGTTCAGGACACCGGAGACACTGTGCTGAGTAAAGTCAGAGAAGCGGTGAACGCAAAAGAGGGATGGGTCAAGGTGGAGAGGATTCGCAAAGCAAAGGATGCTAAAATTATTATGAGCTGCGGATCAAAGGAGGAGCGGGCCAGAGTTAAGGCAAGAATAGAAAGTGCGGGCGACCAGCTCGTCGTCGAGGAGGTGAAAAATAAGGACCCGCTCCTGGTTTTGAAGGATGTCTTGAAGCTTAATAGCGACGACGACATCCTAAAGGCAATCAGGAGCCAAAACAAAGACCTGTTTCACAGCCTCGGCGACGAGGAGGATCGCCTCCAAATCAAGTTTAAAAAGCGTGCCAGAAACCCGCACACAAACCACGTAGTGGTGAGCACCTCACCACTCGTATGGAGACGCGCTATCTCGAAGGGTTCCCTGCATGTGGACCTGCAGCAGGTCAGAGTTGAGGACCAGTCCCCTCTGGTTCAGTGCACAAGGTGCCTTGGCTATGGCCATGGCAAGCGCTTTTGCACCGAGACGGTCGACCTCTGCAGCCACTGTGGGGGCCCGCACCTTAAGACCGAGTGTGCGGATTTCTTGGCAGGCGTAAACGCCTCATGCAAAAACTGCTCCACCGCTAAATACGATCAAGTAGACCACAATGCGTTCTCGCAGGCCTGTCCGGTGCGCAAACGCTGGGACATATTAGCGAGATCATCAGTAGCTTATTGCTAAAGTGGTCCCAGTGGTGAATGCCCCGTATATAATCGCCCAGGCGAATTTGCAGCGCAAAAAGTTGGCCAACAATGAGCTCCTCCTAGAAGCTGTAGAGAGGAAGATCGCTGTAGCGCTCCTTCAAGAGCCATATGTGGGAGGCGGAAAAGCGATGAGGGACCATCGAGGCGTGAGGATCTTCCAAAACACCAACCCCGGGGACGGAACTGTGAAGGCTGCGATCGCTGTGTTCGACCAAAGCCTCAACGTCACGCAGTATCCAGAACTCACCACCAACAACATCGCGGTGGTCAGGATCCAGACAAGGGCATGGGAGATCTCTCTCGTCTCTCTTTATTTCGAACCCGATGAGCCCATCACACCCTACCTCGAACATCTGAGGCAGGTTGAGAAGAAGCTAGGCTCGAAGGGGCTCATTGTTGGAGGCGATGCAAACGCTAAAAGCACGTGGTGGGGAAGCGCCACGATCGACCATAGGGGCGATGATCTGGCCGGAACCCTTGCAGAACTCGACCTGCACATTCTGAACACAGGGAAAACTCCGACTTTCGACACAATCCGCGGCGGGCAGCGATTCAGCAGCTATGTCGACATCACAGCCTGTTCGACTGACCTCCTGGACCTGGTGGACGACTGGAGAGTGGACGAAGGCCTCACCAGCTCGGATCACAACGGCATTATCTTCAAAATTAATTTAACTAAATCTAAAGGAACAAAAATCATTAGGACTACTAGAGTATACAACACTAAAAAAGCAAGCTGGTCTCAGTTTCATGAGAAAATGAGACTAGCTTTGCACAATAAAAACATAAATAAAGACACGATAGATATAATAAATGACACAATAGAACTGGAAAACATAGTTAACGATTACATAGAGATTATTACAAAAACCTGTCAAGAAACAATACCTAAAAAGAAAACCAAAGATATACTTACGCTGCCGTGGTGGTCCGAGAGTCTGGCGAAGCTGAAGAAGGAGACGGTCACCTGGAAAAGGAGAGTCAAAACCGCTGCACCTGCCCGCAGATCGAAGGTCGTCGAGGAGTACCTGAAACATAAAGAAGAGTATGAGAGGGAAGTTGGGAATGCGCAGGTCGAGAGTTGGAGGGAGTTCTGCACTAAGCAGGATCGTGAGGGTGTTTGGGAGGGGATATACAGGGTAATGATGAGGACGGCGAGGAGAGGAGAGGATCAGCCGTTGGAGAAGGATGGAGGGGTTCTGGATGCGAGAGGGTCTGTTCGGCTACTGGCGGAAACATTCTACCCGGAGGATGGAGAAGGAGGGGAAGGAGAGGAGCATAGACGGACAAGAGAGTTGGCTGCGAGGGTGAATGCTGGAGAACAAGCTGAATCTTGCGACCCGCCATTCACCCTCACTGAACTTGAGACAGCAATCCGCTCTTTCAACCCCAAGAAAGCCCCGGGCGAGGATGGCTTTACGGCCGATATTTGTGCACATGCCGTCGGCTGTGACCCTGAAACTTTCTTAGCCCTGCTAAATCGTTGCCTGGCGCACCACCTGTTCCCACGAGTGTGGAAGAAAGCCACGGTGGTTATCCTCAAAAAGCCGGGCAAGGATAACTACAGCGTCCCCAAAGCTTATCGGCCGATTGGGCTTTTGCCGATCCTGGGGAAGCTGTATGAGAAGATGTTGGTGGCGCGCCTCAAATACCATCTGTTGCCGGGCATGAGTACCCGCCAATATGGCTTTATGCCTCAGAGGAGCACCGAGGACTCCCTCTATACCCTGATGCGGCACATACGGGACGGTCTGGACCAAAAGCTGATCGTCACGATGGTGTCGCTTGATATAGAGGGAGCCTTCGACAGCGCCTGGTGGCCCGCTATTAGAGTCAGATTGGCGGAAGAAAAGTGCCCGGTCAACGTGAGGCGTGTCTTCGACAGTTACCTCACTGATCGTAGCGTCACTGTGAGATACGGCGGCGAAGAAGTCACAGTCGCAACAAATAAGGGATGCGTCCAGGGCTCCATAGCTGGTCCGATCCTTTGGAACCTTTTGTTGGATCCTCTTCTGAAAAGCCTGGAACGACGAGGTGACTACTGCCAGGCATTCGCTGACGATGTGGTCCTCATATTCTCCGGGAAAACAGCGCTTGAGATCGAAAGACAGGCCAATGCCACCCTCGCACATGTTCTGGAGTGGGGTGTCAAAAACAAGTTGAAATTCGCTCCCAGTAAGACCAACGCCATGGTCATTACCAGGAAACTAAAGTTTGACACACCACGCCTGAGCATGGGCGGGGTTGATATTGGAATGTCTGACGAAATCAAGTTGCTGGGGCTCACGATTGACAAGAAGCTCACGTTTAACACCCACGTATCCAACGTCTGCAAAAAGGCAATAGCCATCAACAAGCAGCTCACACGTGCAGCCAAAGTCAGTTGGGGCCTCCACCCGGAGGTTGTGAGGACCATTTACGTCGCGACCGTCGAGCCGGTCATCATGTACGCCGCTGCCGCATGGGCTCCTGCTGCCTCTAAACTTGGTGTCGTCAAGCATCTGAGCGCTGTCCAACGGAGTTTTGCTCAAAAGCTCTGCAGAGCCTACCGCACGGTATCCCTGAACTCCGCGCTGGTTCTGGCTGGGATACTCCCATTGGATCTCCGAATTCGTGAGGCCGCCTCACTTTATGAGGCCAAGAGGGGGGTGCCCCAGCCAGAGCTGGGGGATAGGGAGGTCGAGCGCATGGCTCCTGCGATTGAGGCTCCTCACCCAGCGAAACATACGCGTCTCGAGTTCGTGAGCTTGGTAGATGAGGAACAATTAAACGCGAACAGCGATTACGCAGTGCGTATCTTTACGGACGGCAGCAAAATTGAGGACAAGGTTGGCGCTGCGCTATCCTTGTGGAATAGACAGGCGGAAACCAAATCCATCAAGCTTTGTCTGCCGTCATATTGTACTGTCTACCAGGCGGAACTCCTGGCGGTATGCGAGGCTACCGAGGAGATCCTCCGGCGCAGGGAAAACTCCTTCGCTATCTACAGCGACTCCATGTCCGCCCTCCAGACCATCACCAATCTTGCCTGCTTGCACCCGTTAGCTGTTAAAACTAGGGGAAACATCACATCCGCTTCCCTCCAGGGCAAAGTTGTAACTTTGCACTGGATAAAAGCGCACGCGGGTCTGGCGGGCAACGAGAGGGCGGACGAGTTAGCAAAAGAGGCAGCACTCAACACCAAGAAAAAGCCCAAGTACGATCTGTGTCCGGTCTCATTCATCAAGCGGTGCATTCGCATGCGCTCGCTTGATGAATGGAACCAGAGATACAGATCGAACGATACTGGGGGCGTCACCAAAACATTTTTCCCAGACGCGACGGCGGCGTACAGGGTGGTCCGCAAGATGGAGGTTGACGCGGTGGTCACCCAGGTGTTGACGGGACACGGCGGGTTCTCTGAGTACTTGCATCGTTTCAAGTGCAAAGAGAACCCGTCGTGCCTCTGCGACCCGGACGTTGAAGAAAGTGTGCTCCACGTAATAATCGATTGCCCTGTATATGCCAGCTTGAGATCAGAGGTAGAAAATAAGATAAATTTGACACTAAATACGACCAACATACCGCGTATTATGATGGACAACAAAAATAGAGTAAAATTCCTGGAATATTGCAAGAAAGTCGCCAGCAAAACAATAACCAGAAATAAAAACTAGTGTACCCCCAGTATGATGGGCATACCGGAGGGTACATAGAAAACAATAAAAAGAATAAAAATGAACAAGGAGAAAAGGATCAATTAAAATACGACCAAAAATAAAAATACAGTTTATCTAGTCTGAAAACAATAATTAAAAAATTAAAATTCTTACATAAAAAGTTAAAACACCCACATATATATTAAATTTACATAAACATAAAAGAAAATAAAAACTTCGTAATAAGAAAGTCTCTGATTACGTCAGAGGTACTAGAGAAAAAAAAAAAAAAAAAAAAAAAAAAACCGTTTCGATTAAACTGAATTTCGATGAAATGTTTTTGTTGTTCAAAAATAACTCACTGCTGAAAAGCAATTTTTGATGTAGGCAAACTGTTTGTATTAAGCTCAATTCTTTTTAAGTCAGTCTGTTTTTCTGTTTATCCAGTTTGTAATTCATTTTTTGTTGCTTTTATAAAAAAATGGTTATTGAAAATTCATAGCGTGAAGGTTCAGAATTCACAACATCAGTTTAAAAATAATCCGCCGAGTAAATATTTCAGAGTTTTTTGTTTTTGTAAAAAATATTTCTTATCTAAAATACCCCGAAACGTCTAGAAACTAAATAGATTTGCTAAACAAATGGCCCCAGAAACAATCCATTGCTCAAACTGTTCATACAATTATCGGAGATACCGAGTAGTCGGAGCCGAGCCGATCCCTCTACCAATTAACTCTACCTAAACCTCTTCAGATTTCGAACATTGGTTGTCTCTTAGTTAATTACATTAATATTGCACATACCTAAACAATTTGCATGATTTCAAGTTGATAAGATCTGTAAAAAAAAATGTATTCTTTAGCTCTAATTTTTAAGCAGAAGCTTGAGTAAATAAAGTAAAGTTCACCGTCAATCCTGTCAACAATATTCAATAAAATCCGCCCAAATGACCGGACTTGCGCCCATTGCGACCTTCATTGAGTGATAGCAACGAATGTTCGGCCATGGACACCGTTAACAGTCGGTTAAGTAGTAAAATTCTATTGGGTTCAGCCATCGAAGCGAACTCGCCGAAAGGTTATTGCGTAGAGCGGCACAGAAACGGCTGTAGAAGTAGATAACGACTTCGAATAGCCGTTTGTATGTACGAGTATGTAGGTCGGTCCAAGCTGATAGTCCTACTTTACATAGATTGCCCTTAAGGTGGCCAATCGAATAATCTTGTCCAAAAATAGTAACAGAAAAAACCGTACCGTAGCCATCATTCAGTGGGATCAGAAAATAAGGGTGAATAAACATCTGACGTGATTTGATTCGGGTTCAAAAATAACGATCCCTCATGTATTTTAATGATGAGGTATAAATCAATAAAAGCTCACGGATTTGTGATATTGACGTGGCCTAAAAGCTTATCCCTATAGATCATATTGGAAAGATTTACCGCTGCTATTTGACTTGATGTTTTGCAGGCAACGAAAAACAATTTTAATTGACAACAAAAAGAAAATAGAATATTTTTAAGTGTTAACTTATAAATCGGCTACAATACATTCAAATACGAGTTAATTCTTAGTAAATTTAGTTAGGTCTCGCTGTCAGCACAAAGCTCCTTTGAAACTAGACACTACCCTTCCGGGAACTCGCGGCGCTAATACACACACCCATTCTAGAACCTTGGCTTGACACAAATACATAATTTAATAGGACAGATGTTAATAACGTCACATAACAGAGTGATTACGGTGAATTTAACTTCAGTTTGAATATATTCAACAGCGCTATTAAAGGTATAATTAAACTGATATTCGGTACTATAAAATGAATGGCAACGGTATTGAATATCGAGTTATTATTAATTAAAAATGCTATAAATGTAAATGTTTTATGTACCAGGCAACAGTGTTGACTATCCATTGCCTGTCATGTCGTCTCGTTCTATCGCAAAGAATCACCATTTGATGAGAGCGAGAGCAAAAACGGAAATGTATAGTTAATAACAGTGTGGCCGTGTGTACATTTATGAGCTTTTTAAATTAAAGTACTCTTACAGCTATATTACTTTGTACTTGCCATATTTATTACATTTCCATTCCGGGTAAATGCGTGTGTTCATCATAGAAACTTTCACACCGTAGGGATGTTATTTCAGTTCATCGGAAATATCTGAAACTTTTAAAAAAGCAATAAAAATATTATTATGTCCAGTCGACAGCACTCATAGGACACATACACCTCCTTTTACAAGTAAAATCGTACATAATGTATATTGTATACCACAATGTTTAGAAACTGTGCTGTTCTCCGAATATCTCGTTAGAATGACGCTATCTCCACAGTCTATCCCTCGTATTTCTCAGTACCTATCTATATTTACCTCAATAAAATGACGACGAAAGCTTAAAATAGTATCGTAACTAATATTGATATTTGCGAAGCCCTACTTGCCAGGGATCCGTGGATCCTAGCTCTCTATTGGTGCCCCGCCGGCACGTGCCGTGTCCTGGCAACCGCGCGAGTACCTAGGGCTTAGGGCGTACGAAAGCTAAGTGATTTCGAAAGAAAAATTATGACGTCACTGTTATTTTGATTTTTGCAAATCCCTTTGTAGTTATTAAAATTTCTTAGGCTGAGTTGCACCATCTTACTTTGACCATATTACGAGTAACAATAACCGGTGTTTTTGTATGGATTTTGACAGACTTTTGACGTTTGTTAAACTCAAAGTAAGATGGTGCAACCAAGATTACCGTGACCAAGCCTTAGCCTAGAGTCGCATCTCAAACTACATTATAAATAACTTGGAAAAGAAATTATTCCCGCTTTCGATTTTTTCAAGTTATTTATAATATCCCTTTGTAGTACTAATATGGTAATAATTCCTTTATATTGTACTACTCGCTGCTGTGTGCGGTAACTACTTACTCGATTTACAATCATAATAACAAAAAGATATTCTAAATATCACTAATGAAATGAATGCCCAAAGCCTTCGGCTCTCTTTACCGAGAAAAGGCGGATAATATTGAATTCAGGTTAATTGAGTAATTAACTTTTTGCCGGCCTGTCTCTTACACTAATACCTGGCAAAATTACAGATTCACTTTTAAACCCCAATTCGTATATTTCGGACAATTTATAGGTACTTACAGACTCCATCACCAAATAACATCATAACAAAATTACATGCAGTAATGTATACATGTCACGCGAATACGTTACCGATATGTTAGAATAAGAAATAGAAAAAAAATCCAATCAATAGCGCTTTCGCTGAAGTGTACTCGTATGCTGCACTTAACTCCTTCGCATTCATGCTTGAGTTAAATCCAGGCGGTTATTAATTCAAACCTTTTGTTTGACCGCCCATTGAGCTGTCGAATGGCCCTCGAGCGAACAGCCACATCCTTTTTATTGTGTCGAGGGTGTTGCGCCCTGACAGTTCCGGGCTCCGGAAACGCCTTTTGTTAATCTTGTAATTCGTAGCTTGGTAAGCGGGATTTGAGCACGCTAGCCCTTTCCTATAAAAGTCATGAGAGAATTTATTAACAAAACTGTCGGATCAGTAGTTCTGGTTTACTGCTTATTTTGTTCAACGAAATGCTAAGATAAGGCTAAGAAAACGATAGTGATGAATATTAGAAGCTGTTCGAATTAAGCATTTCATTTTTCAACGAAAAATCACTAGCAGAGTTATGATATCCCAAAGAGAAATGCGATAAGTCGAATTTTTGTATGGTCGAAAGGGGGCGCGTCTCAAATAAGTTTGGGAACCAATGCACTAGGTAGATCTACGATCTGGTGAAGGTTGTGGGAAATGCCTAGATGCGGGCGGCACAAGACCGGTTGTTGTGGAAATTAGACCCAATACACTGAACTGGAACGGGTGAGACCCGTGACATTGACAGGGGCGCCACCGTCAACATCGGATCGCTGGTTCTCATTTTCCCATGTTGGAAACTTTATAGTTGAACGATGGTGGTGCCCCCCTGTCAATGAGTTTGGTGATACAGTTCAGTACCTAGGTTATCTATACTATAGATATTATTACTATAGATTCTATAGTAATAATGATGACGGTGTTTACCAGGTGGTACCGCGAGACCGGCGGCGGCGTGCTACGCGAGGTGCGCGACGGCGAGGGCGGCGGCCGCTACAGCCGCGCGGCGGACGCGCTGGGCGTGCGGCGCGCCGAAGCGGCGGACGGCGGCCGCTGGGCGTGCCGCGCCGCCAACGCGCACGGGCACGTCACGCTGCGCCTGCACCTCGCCGTGCGCGCGCATCTCACGGCGCACGCGCAGCCGCACACGCAGGTAACAATAGGCTAGTTTCCTAAACAAAGGACATCATCCATTTTGGTCCAAAATCAAAAGTGCCGGCAAAAAAATAAAAGTGCTGTATTCTGATAGAATACGTCTGCCTTAGCATTTATTACTATGGCACCAAAGCTGTAGCACCACTGTGCATCGTAGTATTTGAGTTCTAAAAATATATGAAACGACTGACTTTGATCTCAAATACTACGACGCACAGTGGTGCTACAGCTTTGGTGCCATAGTAACAAATGCTAAAGCGGACGTATTCTGTCAGAATACAGCACTTTTTTTTATTGGCCGACACTTTTGATTTTGAACAAAAAATGTATGAATATCGATGACTTTTAGATCTCAAATACTCGACGCACAGTGGAGCCACGGCTTTGGTGCCATAGTAACAAATGCTAAGGCAGACATATTCTGTCAGAATACAGCACTTTTTTTGTTGGCCGGCACTTTTGATGTTGGACCAAAAATATATGAAACGTGGATGATGTCCTTTTTTTAGTCCGTCAATTTTACTATAAAAAATATTGGACACGTATATTTTTAATTGCCAATCAAACAAATAATTACAAAGTTATAGTGCTCTGAAGTTCCGCGCGACGTCACAAAGTGCTGCACTTTTTACGCACTCACTGACTTCACGAGCCTTTTCTTTAGAACTTTGGCACGCTTTATCTCTTTACATTTTCATTAGTTTTTAAAAGTGAAAAAATACGTGTCGAGTAGTTTTTAATAAACTAATTGACGGAATAATTAAAACTCTTACTTTTTTACCCAGGAAACATCCCTATTATGACCTTATTGGTAACACCTTTGTAAGAGGAGTCATTTATTACCCATGTGATTCCAGCAGAGTAGAATAAGACAGCCTCCACTCTTCCCGTGGATGTTGTAATAGGCGACTACATTAAGGGAGAAATATGCAAACGTCAGGCCTTCCAAGATAGTAGAGATTGTAGGCCAAATCCTACATTTGCTTCTGGTAAATAAGAGAGGTTCGACCTCCTGCAGTGGCTAAATTACCTAATGATGATGAGAATATTATACGTACCTAAGTATTATAAGTACCTAAGTACTTTATGTCTGTAGTGTTCAATCAAATCGTCATATTTTCAGACAATCAGATAATTGGCGGAGTTATCGCGTAACAAACATAGAAAAAAAACATACGGGTCGAATTGAGAACCTCCTCCTTTTTTTGAAGTCGGTTGAAAATTGTAGTTTAGAATGTTCTTAGTGTACTCAAAACAATAAACAATCTAGACAAAATATTTTTACACTGTTTGATCATTAATCATTATGCTCGAACATTATTACTTCTTCATAAAGGGCCTCATTAAAATTTGGCCGATGAGCAGCTGAACATACCCTTGTTCAAGATGAAAGTGAAAATAAATCAGAATTGTTTACCGAAATACTCAGACCTAAGTTTATTTGCTCCATATTTATTTAATGATGAAACAAAATTATCTGCAAATAAAACCTCGTCTAAATGCGATCCAATGTAAAATACCCATGTATACTTAATACTTAGGTATATGTTTACCACAGTCACGCGTGCTTTTGATGCGTCCAGCAAACTTACGGCATTCAGAAGCTCAAATACAGCTGTTTTCAGCGCACGCGAGCCTTTTCAACATGGCGCCGTCACTTAGCGCTCTTTTCCGCGACATTTCATACCTTTATTCAGACCCGTAACGTGTCTACACAATGTAACATGCAAGAAAGAGGTATACAGGTACCATACGTCCGTAATCATCGTGACTGGTCTAGGGATAGATAACGATTGATAATTTAATTAACTCATAGGTAAGTAAGCAGTTTAGAGAACAGTATAGATTACTAATTACTTTGTAAACTTTACTTTTACGAGTATAAGTAGTAATAAGCTAGGCACTCCATCACATACAAAGAGATTAAATAGTTACTAACTCACATAATACAAATATAATGGACTGTATAATAACGCAATGAGCTCAGTAATGACGTCATCATGCATTTCAGAAACCGCCCACATGATTAGATTTAAATTACCATTTATACTGATGTAGCATAATAGTATAATACTTCTGGCTCTGTGCACGATTACAGCGCCAACTAGCGTCCACAACTTTGTGGGCTCTGTCACATTGACATTTAGGGCGTTATTTGTGAAAAAATATCGAAATGAAAAAATAACAAATATTTTCGACTAATAAATTGTTGTGATACCACGATTTGGGTGGAAAAAAGGTTTTGAAATCATTTTGGTCATTCAAATCAAATGAGGCAAGTCCAAAAAGTGTGTTTAATTTTGATTGTGTCAGGGTTTGTTTACTTCATTTATAGTTGTAGTTTTACAGTAAAACAAAAAGAAAAAGCTACTTTAACGGTTTCATTATATAACAGTAAATATATTTAAATGTTCCTGTATTGCTAGTAATAAATTAAATATCGTTTTCAGATCGAAATGAGTATTGTTTTGAAGACCGGGTTTGTGAGTGTTACAATATCAAATTCCAACCACAAACCGTATTTAAAGGAAAGTTGTTGGTATTGGCTGGACAAGTCCGAGATGTAGAAGAATTAAGAACAAAATAAGGGCAGAGTTCAATAATTCACGCTTTCATCATAAGGCAAACATTTGTGCACAACAACTACTGTGACTCATTTTTGTACTACCACGTTGTATAGTCTAGTTATTTCCAAATTGAAAACGGCTATTGAACCCTATCGAAATACAGTCCACTCTTTTATTTAAGTTCCCAGTAGGACCCTTTTCATGCGATTAATTAATGATATTAAAATGTATTATGTAGAATCGCTTTGCCATTGACATATACATCTGATGACAGAGCTTACATTATTTCTACTTTTGACCACCATGAGCGCTGCGATAGATTATGTTACCCCCACCTAGTGTTCGCACCCAGCGATATCCGGGAATACGTAGTGTGTTGGCAAACATTAATTGAGTAACTTAGCTGTACATATAACATGAATGAATAACATATTTTTGTTCTATCACTATTAGATTTTTCAAATTCTGAGCTAAATAATTATTTATGCAAATACGAGTATAATCCATTGAACAATATAATTTTAAAAAATTCAGAGCAAAGGATAAAAAACAGATTAATCCGTAATAATTGAAAAAGTTGATATCAAAAATGACAACATCTGAATAGTTGATACTGTTAATATAATTACTGACCAATTAATATTGAATGAGGAAACTTTAACGTGCATCTGACTGGGCTCGTCCTGTAGGTTGGAAGTCCTCGACAGTAGGATTACACCGGATAATATTATGAATACTGCTCGATTTTTAATTAATGTGTATTCCTGGGCTTATACCTAACGCCCGTATTCACAAACGATGCTTGCTTAAGTGAACGCACAGCGTTGAATAGAGCTCTGTAATTGGTTCATGTGTCACCCTGTGCGTCCACGCGCACTGTGAGACCTCATAGTAATTGTGAATACGGGCGTATTTACCTTCTGTCAGTTTTCGATCCGGTAATTTGACAAAAATACACGTCCTCTTCAAATCAGGGACGTGGGAGCGTGACTCTCAGATCCGACAAAATTGGGAAAAAATATGAAGACATTACGGCTTAGTAAATCTGAATAAGTTATTTCATTTGTTTAGTTTAAAAATCAGCTTTTTATTTGACAATTATATTTTTGCAAGAATACCTAAATAAATAAGTGTAAATAGGTTGTTGCATAATTCCCTATAATAGGTAGGTGCATAAAACCACCTAAGTTGCATAATTCATGAATAGACAGCGTAAATTATACCACCTACGAGTATGATGACGCACATCTCTACAATGACGTCACTCAGTTCATTGCACTCCGAGGCCCGTGGGATGACGTCCAGAGAGACTACAATATTGCGATATCACTATTATTTACGCAATAACTCACATATTTTGACTTCATTGTGAAATACAGGGTAATTTTAATTGCTTCATTCGAATATAACATTGTTAATATTTTACACTTTCAGACCAATTTCATTTGCTTCGATGAACTCGTCAGCTTTTTTGTATTCAAGTTAATATAATTAAGTTTTCAGTTCCAAATAAATGTGAAAATTATGAATAATCGCCGGTTATTATGAATAATTACCGCATGATTTGGTTAATGTGATTAATATGAGGTCATTTATGTGTGTATAAAACTAAATAGGCGGCTTAGGGGTGGCCCAAGGGCCACCCCCGCCGCACCTTAACCTATTTTTCACTTTAAATCAAAACATTATGTTATAGGCATCATGGAAAAGTAATATTATGCAAGAAACATTCCAAACTCATTATGCCAAATTATATTAATATATGATATCAAAACGTTCAAAAGTTTGGCTGTACACGAGCACGTACACAAGATGTTGTTCTCTTTTAAGAAATTTGTTAGTACTAAGGTTGAATTATTAAATAATCACTGTTAAATGTGATTAATTTATCACTTTTACCGCGACTGTCGGTAATTATTCATAATAACCGGTTATTATTAATAATTTTCAATTTATCACATTAACCGTAACATACACACTGAAATATTGTGCAACTTGAAGGTGTATTTATGTACTAACTAGTTGAAGATACTTAGAAAGACCCATATTCGGAATCGTGCTTAAATATTAATCGAACAGATTCAGGGCAGTGTTGAGTTTAAATATTTAAACTTAGTCTACGATTGAGTTTCAAAAGAGTTTAAGAGCTGATCCTGATGACGCGTTAATACTTAATACTCGCGGGTTTACCTATGAAAACGCGTGACTGCATGTAGACAGAATGTATGAACCTCTAGTATCTCTACTAATATCAAGCATAATCTTTACTTCAGTGAGACTTGATATGTTTTGGACGTTGTTTTACAATACAGCGTTACGAGCAATCTTTTCGAATATTTTAAATATGATGAACTTTAAATACCTACCTACTTTATAATAATAGTAAACAATAGTGGCTATTTTCTTTGTTTAGGACAAACTATTCAAATGAAAGTCAGAAGTCATTGCGAGAGTCCCGTAAGTATTAGCTTACCAACAATAAGCTTAACTTGAGGCCAACGGAGGTCCGACGCGACCCTCCTTGATTAATAAAATAAAAATAAAATAATAAAATAAATATTTATTTTCTCTTCACAAAGGTAACAAAGAATAATGGGTACTACAATATTGTGAATGTTACAATAACAGAACCTTTGCGAGAGACTGGTGTCTAAACTAGGGTAATCCCTGTGTGATAGATCACCAGGCCCTCAACTTGCTCCTTGAACTTAACAATCTGACCAAATAAACACGCGCAAAGTGCGAAGAGAGATCACAAGTACTTGCACATCACTATACATAAAAATACGTGATACTGTTAGTAATATAAAGTGCGTTATGTGAGTGTGTGAGTTTTGTGTGTCAGGCATGTGTAGTATGAATGAGCCCTCATAGCAAAACCTTCAACAAATCCTCAGCCTCACCATAGTCCAAATTCAACAGCCACTCAAGTATCAGTTTTTTGCATGCATACTTTGGTAATGAGTAGAAAGATTGTTTCAGATTGGAAGGGATGATGCAACATGCCTTGGCGGCTAGGGCTGTGCATCTCTTATTATTGTCAGTAAGCAGGTACAATAAATAATAATTAATCTACAAGTTGTGCCTACCTATTATATTCTAAAGAATTTGGAAGACGAACAACGATGCATCTGGTTGAGGCAAGCATGGTAAAAAAATTGCACATTTTCAGGTTTATCGTGCAATTGATTTGATGCATGTATCACAAAAGGATATTGTAGCCTCAAAAACCACTCATTTGAGCTTAAACATCACCACAAAATACACCAACATTTCAGTGATAAAAAGTGTAATTAGGTCTTTCAAAATACAACATTGCTTTACTTCTCTTACATAAAGATGACATTATGGTTTACAAAGCGTCCTATTTTTGACCAAAAGGATTAAAACAAAAGCTTTTCCACCGCTGTTTTAACGAGGTCGCAACCCTGCCGCGTCCCTCTAGTTAGCGGGGCCCTTTTAGGAGAATCGCAAATAAGATTGTTTCAAATGTCCCCAACCGTTTTCGAGTAACGAGATTTTTTACTCGGCTCTGTCCGTCGCTCCGTCACACACGTTTTTGTTCGTAAGGACACTTTGTGCGGCACAACAGTGAGATTTGTAAAGGAAAACTTTTTGGTTGATTGTAAATTCGGTTTGGGCCACATGCGGCGTGTATTAGACTAACTAGCATTCGGCAAAGAAATCGGATTTGGCTGGTAGTGACCTGCTTCCTGGAGGTCTTTCATTCTACTCCATGATAATAGACAACTTGGAAATTCTATAATGGGGAGGAAGGTTAATTTTTAATATTCTGTAGTTCTAGCTGTTATTACTTACAGGCTTTGCTAAATTAGGATATACCTAACTGCTAATGTGACATTTTTATTTAAGTTTTCAGGATTATTATTATTTTACTAAAGAGAGTAAACTCTTACAATACCTACTAATAATACTAGGCCAGTAATACCTACCAATATTCTTCATTTACCTACCAAGGGCTACCCCATATGGGCGATTTTTTTAGGGTAGAGCGGAGTAAAACTGTAGAATTTGTAGTATAGCCATTAGCCATCCTATTTTCAATTCCATACAAAAAACTATTTACCTACAATCTGATACCTACTTTTTCCATCAGTCAGTTTGTTTTGTCAAGCCGTCAAACTGCAATCCATTAGCTTTCGTTTCGTGTAGATAGAGCAAAGAGCCGTTATTTACCCGCCTTCGAACATTTAATTACAGCGCGCGCGCAAATAAATCCCGATAATTCGTAGGCGCGTTAATCCGCCGTTATGTTTACAGACTCGAATTCGGAAAAGTAGCTGAATATGTCGCGGGTCCCGTAGATTTTATAAGCTAATTACTCTCTTAGAAAAATTGTTTGAATGCACAATGCAAAAATGTGACTTCGAGATGAGCTTCTGCAATACTAAAAACAATATTTTTCTGAAATATAGAAAAAATCTTCTCTATGTTCAAAGAAAAAAAAATGGCTTTGACTCTACATTTAATTAAACATCAATAGCTATGTCAATAGAACGATTTTACCAATATTTTTAGCGTTGCAATATCGTTCTAAAAATAAAGTGTGGAACTCCAAAACTTTGTTTGACGAGCAACATTCATTTTTAACTGCCCCAATACAGGTTGAAATATGAGAGTGCGTTGTGTTGCCACACTTAAATAGTTTCACGAGTAATGGAAATATTTTATTTTGCACTTTATTCGCTTTATTTATAGTTTTCATGCCGTTGTTTGCGCAGCATAATCAAAACGCTTTGTTCTGACTCCGTTATTGTTCTATTACGCAGGTTTATTTATTTTTCTATTTTTGTCGACACTTTTTTCCTTTTGAATGCTGTGTACCTGCCAAAATTGTATGGACTTTTAAAATTTCATGAATTTTTATGTTTAATGCTGTTTTTTTTTTTTTTTTTTTTTTTTTTTATGCTAGACAAGGCAGGTATGTGCAATAAGTATCGGATTTAAGCACAATAAAAGATTAAGCTACATTAATTTATCAGATTTCTGTAACTTATTTGCCATTTTAATTAAAGTTTGCACTGTTTAAAGTCGTTAATGAAGTTAATTTATTAACAATTACGGCAGCTACTCACGCGAGCAATGTGCGGCGCGGAACAAACTGCGGCGGCCACCGCGAATTATTTACCAAACCGTGCTATACACGTGTGTAGACTAGTAACAGGATGCATTTTCGCATTATAATTATACATAAATTGGTGGAAAGTGTTTTTTAACGCTAATTAAGTACGAGAGGCTGTCGTAGGTCGTACTTACCCACCTGTTACTTTATGAAAGCAGC
This sequence comes from Ostrinia nubilalis, assembly GCF_963855985.1. Lineage (NCBI taxonomy): Eukaryota > Metazoa > Arthropoda > Insecta > Lepidoptera > Crambidae > Ostrinia > Ostrinia nubilalis. The sequence continues at coordinate 18,945,740 of NC_087088.1, read as the reverse complement.
AAAAGATTATAAAATGTCAAGTTATTTATTTATCTTCTGTGCATCGGAGCCATTAAACTCAATTTCAGCGACCCATTTTAGTCCAATCCTCCATTCCATTTTAGTTACAAAACCACTGAAATTTCATTTCAAATCATTGCTAAATTTGCTAACTCTAAAAATAGTGTCTGGTAAGTAATATCTGCAAATAAATGCCATATCTGCAGATCCAGACTTAGATCTGGAATCCTCAAACGATGAACGCGACGGGAAAGAGTCCGCAAAGGAAATACTTAAGTACCTACGTAAAGTCTTTCAACGATTCAGTAAGTTTTAAAAAGAAAATATTGTCACAAGAAAGTTTTAAAATGAGGAAAATTCCAACATTTTGTATTGCATTCAATTGCATTACGACGTTACGTGTTACTAGAGAATGTATTAAAAGAAATGGAACAACTTTTAAAATTAATTAATTTCTGCAACCTGAATTTCAGCCTGCAAATACTGACAGGCGCCAACAAAACGCCTAAACGCTTCACAAACCCCAGTATACTGTGCCTTCAGTTCATGCTATTGAAGCACTACTTAACTACCTCTGTAACAAACATCGCATCAATATAGCACCGTTAATGGAATTATAACAACTTGCACATTATACTTGCAGTGTCGTGCAATGTTTCATGCAAATGGCGCTCCGCCCCTTCTACACCACGTAATCACTTGATTTAGCGCTGAATTGTACTTTAATAAACACTCATTCGTTTTACTGATAGAGTCCGTAAATTCTATGCAAAGAAAATACTGAATCCCTTTTACTTGTAATGTTTTTGATATGTTTATTAATGCGTATCATTAATAAACATCTAGGATACACAAGGTTTTCGAACCTTAATTTCGAACTCCTCCTATGTTCTTCAGATTAATTTGGTTGCGGGTCCAATGACAGTTTAACTTTCCCCCGGGACAAACTTGACCTTCATTGGTTGGGTTTTTGTGGCGGTCAAGCTGTAGATCCTGGCTACACAGGAGTTGCAGTGGTGGGAACGAGAGGTGGGAATAGTCCCGTTTACACAAGGTTTTCCCAGTTGATTTTTTTGATTTACTTTTTGAAACAAAAATTGGGTCATGAAATCATGTGTATCGTTCTGGGTAGAACGATGTAGATCATTGATTGCGTTGTACTATTTAATAAATACTTATTTGTTTGGTAAGACAATTAAACATTCTTCATGAACAATCCTCATAATCGTCCTACTTCATTAATCTCTACCACCTCTCCAATATCCTCAGGTGGTGAACAGCGGCGGCACTGCCACCATCAACTGCACGTGGGGCGGCTGGCCGGCTCCACGACTCGAGTGGCTCCACAACGGCATTCCGCTCGGAGTCGGCGTGGCTGGTGGCAGGGTGCGCGTCATCAACAACGGGGAGCAGCTCGTCATCAGCGCTGTGCATAGAGCTGATAAAGGAGTGTACCAATGCATGGCCAGGAATGAGAGGGACTCGGCGCAGGCCAGCGCTGAGCTGAGATTGGGAGGTAAGACTCGATAAAACTATCTTACACCTTGCTATCTATCAACTGTACGTGGAGCAGCTGGCGGCTAGTATCGTCAGCGCTCTGTGCACAGGGAAGACAAGGATGTATGTATACCCATGCATGGTCATTAGAAACAAGAAGTTAGGTTGGGCTGAGCTTAGGTTAGGAGGAACATCCTTTGCATCTAGTAACTCAGAAAAGCGCTGCTACATTGAACACTAAAAATGGCATGATGAGTATGATAATACATTTCACATGCGTTAGGGTACCAGAATGACGGCTTAGAAGAAAATATTTTTTGTAAAAAATCAGTTTAAAGTTTCAACAAGTACTTCCTCCAACAGTTCTTAATATTTGGAAATCATTTCCTCAGATCATTTTATCAGCCTAGAAGGGTATGTATTTTTACGATGTTCCATTTCTTTTATAGAATCTCAATGGCAACCTTTCTCTCCTCAACAGACACAGCGCCAGAACTCCAGTACACGTTCATAGAGCAGGTCCTCAGGCCGGGGCAGGTGGTGACCCTCAAGTGCTCCGCAGTCGGCTCGCCGCCTCCGCACTTCTCGTGGCTGCTAGACGGGCAGCCTCTCAACACCATCGCCAGGGGTCATAGGTCAGCTGAAACTAAAAAATGTATTTCAGCAATTGAATTTTCTTATTTACCTTACTTGTTAATGAGGTTTGCTAGCCGGAAACATTGGAAAACATTTTCCGCGAACCTTTTCCAATTAGGTTTCGATAAACATCAAAGAAGAGGTGAAAATTGTTTCTAGGAATAAGTACCTATCTACCTCTAAACTTTAATGGAACTGCAGCAGCGGAATGTTAAAAATAAATATGTATCCAAATATTTTCAATGTTAACATTACTTTAATTAAATGTTTAGAAAGTTGTTTAAACAACATTAAAATTAATGTTGCACTAACTTTGTGTTGTTTGTTGATTTATTACAACTTTTTATCGTCGTCGTTTCAGCAAAATGACATCCACTGCTGGACAAAGGCCTCCTTCAAGGATTTCCACAACAATCGGCCCACATTTCGGTGCTTCCCGTGCCTTTATAAGATCGTTCGGTCCATCTAGTGCAGTCTTTCCCAAAGTGGGCGATAACGCCCCCTTGTGGGCGCTGCAGGCTTAAAGGGGGGCGGTAAGAGACCCAGAAAAAAAATCGGGACGTTGTGTAGAGGCTTGGGAGGCGTCATCTACTAGGAGGACTCTTAGACATCGACTGAGCTCAACTCTTGACTACAAAAATGGGGGGCGCTAAAAAATATTTTATTCTCAAAGTGGGCAGTAGACTAAATAAGTTTGGGAACCGCTGATCTAGTGGGAGGCCACTTACCTACTTTGTATAATCAAATATTTTTTGGTATCTCTTTTGTTATACTAATTATGTTCTATTTGAATAGATACAGTGTGGAGCAGTTCGCCACCAAGGCCACGGACGTGGTGAGCTACCTGAACATCTCGGCGGTGCGCTCGGAGGACGGCGGGCTCTACACCTGCCGCGCCGCCAACTCGCTGGGCGAGGCCGCGCACACCTCGCGGCTCAACATCTACGGTAACTGGCGCCCTATACTTGATACAGCTAGAGCAGCGAGCCACCAAGGCCACGGCGTGGTGAGCTACCTGAACACTCGGCGGTGCGCTCGGAGGACGGCGGGCTCTACACCTGCCGCGCCGCCAACTCGCTGGGCGAGGCCGCGCACACCTCGCGGCTCAACATCTACGGTGACTAGCGCCCTATACTTGATACAGCTAGAGCAGCGAGCCACCAAGGCCACGGCGTGGTGAGCTACCTGAACACTCGGCGGTGCGCTCGGAGGACGGCGGGCTCTACACCTGCCGCGCCGCCAACTCGCTGGGCGAGGCCGCGCACACCTCGCGGCTCAACATCTACGGTGACTAGCGCCCTATACTTGATACAGCTAGAGCAGCGAGCCACCAAGGCCACGGCGTGGTGAGCTACCTGAACACTCGGCGGTGCGCTCGGAGGACGGCGGGCTCTACACCTGCCGCGCCGCCAACTCGCTGGGCGAGGCCGCGCACACCTCGCGGCTCAACATCTACGGTGACTAGCGCCCTATACTTGATACAGCTAGAGCAGCGAGCCACCAAGGCCACGGCGTGGTGAGCTACCTGAACACTCGGCGGTGCGCTCGGAGGACGGCGGGCTCTACACCTGCCGCGCCGCCAACTCGCTGGGCGAGGCCGCGCACACCTCGCGGCTCAACATCTACGGTGACTAGCGCCCTATACTTGATACAGCTAGAGCAGCGAGCCACCAAGGCCACGGCGTGGTGAGCTACCTGAACACTCGGCGGTGCGCTCGGAGGACGGCGGGCTCTACACCTGCCGCGCCGCCAACTCGCTGGGCGAGGCCGCGCACACCTCGCGGCTCAACATCTACGGTGACTAGCGCCCTATACTTGATACAGCTAGAGCAGCGAGCCACCAAGGCCACGACGTGGTGAGCTACCTGAACACTCGGCGGTGCGCTCGGAGGACGGCGGGCTCTACACCTGCCGCGCCGCCAACTCGCTGGGCGAGGCCGCGCACACCTCGCGGCTCAACATCTACGGTAACTGGCGCCCTATACTTGATACAGCTAGAGCAGCGAGCCACCAAGGCCACGACGTGGTGAGCTACCTGAACATCTCGGCGGTGCGCTCGGAGGACGGCGGGCTCTACACCTGCCGCGCCGCCAACTCGCTGGGCGAGGCCGCGCACACCTCGCGGCTCAACATCTACGGTAACTGGCGCCCTATACTTGATACAGCTAGAGCAGCGAGCCACCAAGGCCACGGCGTGGTGAGCTACCTGAACACTCGGCGGTGCGCTCGGAGGACGGCGGGCTCTACACCTGCCGCGCCGCCAACTCGCTGGGCGAGGCCGCGCACACCTCGCGGCTCAACATCTACGGTGACTGGCGCCCTATACTTGATACAGCTACAGCAGCGAGCCACCAAGGCCACGACGTGGTGAGCTACCTGAACATCTCGGCGGTGCGCTCGGAGGACGGCGGGCTCTACACCTGCCGCGCCGCCAACTCGCTGGGCGAGGCCGCGCACACCTCGCGGCTCAACATCTACGGTGACTAGCGCCCTATACTTGATACAGCTAGAGCAGCGAGCCACCAAGGCCACGGCGTGGTGAGCTACCTGAACACTCGGCGGTGCGCTCGGAGGACGGCGGGCTCTACACCTGCCGCGCCGCCAACTCGCTGGGCGAGGCCGCGCACACCTCGCGGCTCAACATCTACGGTGACTAGCGCCCTATACTTGATACAGCTAGAGCAGCGAGCCACCAAGGCCACGACGTGGTGAGCTACCTGAACACTCGGCGGTGCGCTCGGAGGACGGCGGGCTCTACACCTGCCGCGCCGCCAACTCGCTGGGCGAGGCCGCGCACACCTCGCGGCTCAATATCTACGGTAACTGTACGAGCGATAAATCCGAAGATTCGTAAATTCTACTCACACAGCGGTTGCGGGGTAATATTCACCATAGGTCGTGGTATTTTTATACTTCAGAAAAGAGATCAAAGAAAGGGAAGATTGCTGCTTTCTACTACTACGAACAAACAGCGCACTCACCCGTTCTGCAATCCACCAGCACCAGCAGTTTCAGGGGGGCGAACCGCGGTTCCCAATCTCTTGTCTGCCCTCGAAGATGGAAGATGATGAAGGACCAGCCTTGACTCCGTAGATCAAGGCAGCGGGTGCATATAACGCGCACTTCACAAACACGCAATATTTCAGTTCTCAGCGTCGGCTGAACAGTTCCAGCTTATAGTACAGTACAGCGGTGTGGACTTCAACGATAGAAGGTTCCAGCAAGAAGAGGCGGTAACTCCGATGCGGCGCGACGGCGTCCGGAGTGAGCCACGTCAATTCGTAGACTAGTGTAGAAAGCAGCGAATAATAGCGGGGTAAAATTATTAGACAGAAGCGGGTAGGTAGGAAAAAAGAAAAAATATGAATGCCCACATTGGGCATGAACATTGCCCCCGGCTTTAAAACCATCGGTTTTAAGGAAAATAAAGCAAAGATAAAAAGTGGAGGAGGGCAATGATGTTAACCTAGATAAAATTATTGCGATGGTAGAGTGCAAAGACGCACGACAGGCCGTTTATATACGCCCGTTGAAGTCTTTACAGAGGCGACTCTTACGACACCGTCCGCCCCAGGATAGGTAGCGACGACAACGCCGAGAGGCCAGTTAAGCGGAGAGACATTGTCAGTAACAATTGTCACAATACAACCTATGCGGATAGGGTTTGAAGCGGTATTCCATTTAACTCTGGATTGTAACAAATGTAAATATTCTTGCTTCCATCGTTTTGCGAAAGATTGAACCATTTGATCCAATAATGAATAGCGGTTACGTAAATTATGCGATTGAGAAGTTAAATCATAAGCGGGCAAGTGCTTCAGAGGAGTCGACATTAAAAAATGTGCGGGTGTTAACGCGCTCAGTTCTGATGGATCGTCACTAAGTAATGTAAGTGGCCGAGAGTTAATTACAGCCTCGATCTGTGAGAGTACTGTTAGTAACTCTTCGTAAGTAAGCAACTGAGTGCCTATGACGCGATATAAATGTGTTTTAAAAGCCTTCACATATATCTCGTAATGACCACCAAAGTGTGGGCTTCGCGGTGGATTCAGTTTCCATTTAATGCGATTATTAGCAAGCTCTTTCGCAAATTCAGATTGGAAGTCAGCGGAATCTAAAAAACTATACATTTCCGACAAACTGTTTTTAGCTCCGATAAAATGAGTACCTCGATCAGAGTACATGCAAGCGACTGCACCACGACGAGATAAAAATCGCTTAAAGGCGGATAAGAATGTATTAGTAGATAAGTCAGTTGCAATTTCCACGTGAACTGCTCTTGTGACCAAGCACGCAAAAATACACAAATAGCATTTCATTGAGCGAACTCCACGTTTTCTATATGGAATAAAGTTTAAAGGACCACAATAGTCCACAGCGGTGTGCGTAAACGCTTTGGTTTCATTTACCCGAGAAGCGGGCAAATCAGCCATAATTGGAAAGGTAGGCTTTGGATTTAACTTAAAGCAGAAATTGCATTTATGAATGCAAGTTCTCACGATTCTTCTACAGGAGAGAATCCAGTATCTCTGTCGCAGAATAGACATAAGCGCCACGGAACCAGTGTGACAGTTATCACGATGATAATGGTTAATGATGAGCTCGACTACGTGACCCTTACGAGGCAAAAGTACAGGGTGTCTTTGCTCATAGGATAGGTCAGCGTTACGTAGTCGGCCGCCAACGCGGATAAGTCCGTTGTCGTCCAGAAAAGGAGCGAGACGCATTATAGCGGGTGAACAAGGTTTGTTACTCTTCAGAGCATTTAGTTCATTTTGAAAGTAAAACGACTGAACTGCCTTTAGAATTTCAGTTTCAGCCTTTAGCATGTCAGAGGCAGAAATCGCCTTATCAGAAAGCGGAAGTTTCTTCACAAATCGAAGACAATATACAAATGAGCGGAGCAAAACGAGCCACGAGGAAACTCGCTCAGACAATAAAAGAAGCGGATGTGACTGTGGGGAGTCTTCAGAAACTGCCGCCAGCACTACCTTTGTCTCGGGCAAATCTGCGGGAAGAGAATCAGCGGGAATGGCAGAAATTGGCCATTCAGTGATGTTGTTACAAAGCCATGAGGGGCCAGTGAACCATTCAGTATGGTCCAGAATTTGTGCAGGAGACAAACCACGCGACAAGCAATCGCTAATGTTTTGGTTTCCTGGCACATGATAAAAATGATGAGCGGGAAGCGAATTTAATATTTTTGTTACGCGAGTAGCGATAAAAGTTTTAAATTTATGCGGTGAACCGTGGACCCAATGAAGAGCGACCATAGAGTCGGAAAGACAACATATTTGACTGATATTATGTCGCGGCTGTATTATGTTAATAATATTTTGAACAAGCTTCGACATCAGAAGAATGCCGCAGAGCTCAAGTCTCGCCACGGATTGAGTTTGAAGCGGGGCTACCTTGGATTTAGCACACACGAGCTTAACGAGAGGAGCGCGAGCATCGTGTGACGCGTCTGCAGAGCGTATATACAGGGTCCTTCTAAACTAGCTACATTCCTTTTAATGGGGGCATCTATACGGTACACTGAACAAGTTCACGAAATTTGAGTATGTGTTTTATAATGATTTTACAAAGTTACTTTTTCTAACAAAAATAAAAATTCATTTCGTCTTACATAATGGAACATGCTGTATTTTTTACTCACACAACAAAGCTGTAGTGTATTCATTCTGCACAGGAACACGAGACACAACACACACAACGCTCACTACCACTGCACACTTTTTTGTTGTTTACACTCACGTCATAACAACTCACAGCAGTCGTCACAGCTGATAGCCGATTAGCTGATCGACTGATTGGGCGAGCTATCACTTTAATGTTGCAGGCCTACTCTCATATCGTTGTCTATCCTTATTATCTTATGTTAATCACAGTAAAACGGACTCACGATACCATCGAAAAATCAACCAGCAAAGGCCATGATTTTTAAGGCGCGTCTTAGTAAATTTATTTGCATTTGTGCATCTGTGCGTCATAGTTCACTTCACGAGCACTACAAAACGCACCTTCACACAAGAAAGCTAATCAAAAACTGAATTAAATCAAAGCGCACGCGCCGACAAATGCCGACAAGCCGCACGCCTTTTGTTGACACAAAGACGCCGACGCCGCCAAAGCAAGAGCCGAAAAGTTGGCATAAGCGTACAGTCGACGACAAAAAAGAAACTTATTTGTTTATTATTTTATCTGCTTGCTTTCGATTTCAATTGATTCGAATCTAAATTATGGTGTTGTGTATTTCATGGTAAAATATCCTATAACAGATAATAATTAAAAATTAATCGAACTTATTGTTTTGTGAAGGTAATTCAATGGCCTAGTCAATTATTTAGAAACATTAAATTAGACTATTGAAGCAAATAAAACTCTTCAATTTGTTTGTATTGATATTCCATTTATCCTAAATCAAAGTCCATTCTTAAATTAATCGTTAATGTCATCATTTCTATTACAATAGAAAAGTAGATAAATTAATCGTTAATGTCATCATTTCTATTACAATAGAAAAGTAGATGAGGTAGGTAGGTACCTAATTAATTAGTTAAATAAAATTTCCGAATCATTTCCGTTCCAACTTGGTATTTATTTATGACCTATCTTATTATCCTGTGATTTAACAATAAACACAATTTTAATTTGAATAGTAAAAAAAAGTTTGTTGCATTTCTTAATTTTATTTTGGTGAGTGTACATTGCGCTAGCCGGCGGCCGGCGGCACGTGTCTAAAGGCGGCGGCACGTGTCTAAAAGTTCGTTTGCTGCGCGCCGGCTAGTGTTGTACGATACGACACTCGAGTCTTGGAATCTTACTTATTAAAAGTTTGAAGAAAATAAAATAGCTATGAATTAAGACTGTGTGTTTATTATTTTATTGGACCGTTTTAACTTTTTGATTACGAAAATCGTCAGTCTTTAGATGGATACTTCTGATTCGATTATTTACGTTTAATGCAATTTTATTGATATAACATTTGTATTGTGCGATTTATTTTATTTTCAATTAGGATATAACATACGGATGATGATATGAAATCACTCATTATTGCCTATTAGTATACACCAACTCAAGTTCATGTCATGATTCAGTCTAGCTCAAAGAACTTAAAATACTCGAAAGGACTCGGAAGACTCAATTATTCCCTTATTCATGTGACTAACGAGTCCTAGTCTTAAAAATAAACTCAAGTCTCAAAATAAAGACTTTAAAGACTCGAGGTTCTTACAACACTAGCGCGGTCGGCTATTGGTGGCTATTGTGAGAGACGGCTGTCTTTGATACCACCGACTCCGCCACGCATAAATAAGGATGTCAACTCCAAAATTCTTTCTAATCTTAATAATAATAAAACTATCATTATTTACTTTTATAATTTTTTTTTGTTTCTACGATGATTTTAATGATTATTATTTCAGTTTAAAATTGATAGTTGGGAACAATTATTTACTTATTTACTTCGGAATACTAAAGACTGCCGATAATCACAGGTAGTTAATTCGATAGCGTTTAGTTTCTGCTATGATCGAGTCAATTACGAATCACATTTTTATTTAATTTGCTAAGGGGATATTAAGCGATTAAAATTAACATGAAAAATGTGCCTGCTTTATCGTAATAATAACCGTAATTCTAAATTTCATAGTCATGGTAACTATCCCATTTGTGTATGGCATAAAAATAAGTCATTGATTTCGGCAACTAACTTTTTTGCTTCGTTTCGTTGCTACGTTTGAAATAAAAGATTTTTACAAGCGCAAAAGTATTTTAACGAACTTTTGAATAAACATCATTCCATTAAGGCCACTAAATAAGTACTTACCACATAAGATTTTTTTATGTTACCAAAAATAAATAAACTTTAATTTTCTGCTTAATTTAATTCCTTAAATAACTAGTAGTAGCCCTAGAATAGCTTGTGTGGCGCCCGGTCCGTCGTCCGGCGGCACTCTTGTGTTCGCGGCCAGTGGCCCAACGGCAGCACAAGCGCAATGGCGGCCATTACGTAAGCTCGTGTGCGTGCGGATTTTTGTCAGTGTAGTAGTGAATCAGCTGAACAGGGTGTTGTATTGGGTTGATAAGAAATGAAGTTGTTTCCTTAATTATCTCGGAAACTAGCCTGAATTTTTGGCTCAAACTTTGGGAACGTATTCAGTGTGACGTATACATGCTCCCATTAAACGGAACGTAGCTGATTTAGAAGGACCCTATATATGACGCAACCGTAGGCACGCTCACTAGCGTCCGCAAAGGCGATCAAAATGAGTTTTGAATTTTCATTCACAGCGAGATGACGTGGAATGCGTATTTTCTCCAATAATGGAAGTTCAGTCAAATAGTTGTTCCATAATTTTGTAATATTAGAGGGCGGTTCTTCGTCCCAGTCAATTTTTAAAACGAAAAGTTTCTGTAGTATGAGTTTAGCGTATAAAATGACTGGCGCGATCAATCCGAGCACGTCAAACTGACGAGCTATCACAGAGAGAATATTTCTCTTGGTACATGGGCGAGGATCAAGCGAAACAGAGAACATAAAGTCGTCGCTAACGGGGGACCACTTTACGCCTAACACCTTCAAGTCACCGGAGTCCTCAAATGGAACATCCCCGGAATATTTATGCGAACATGGCAACGATTCAAGCAATTCTGGGCAATTACTTGACCACTTGACTAAGTCAAAACCTCCGGCCTTAAACATACCTAACAGCTCATCTCTGAGCCGTAAGGAGCCAGCAACGGAAGGCATTGAGTAGCACACGTCGTCCATGTAGCAGTTCTTAACAGCAACTTGAGCGGCAAGCGGAAAAGACATACGTTCGTCCTCGCACAGTTGTCTCACCACGCGCATGGCCAAGAAAGGGCTACAATTTAAACCAAAGCAAACCCGAGTGAAGCAATAAGTAGTGAGAGGTTCGCTGGAATCAAAGCGGTATAAGAATTTAAGATATTCGCGATATTCTTCATGAACCAAAACTCGTAAATACATTTGTTTTATGTCTGAAGTAAATGCGATTTTGTATAAGCGGAAATCGATCAATATAGAAAATAAATCATTTTGTAAGTTGGGTCCGGTATGTAAAATATCATTCAATGAAAGTTTTGAATCAGTTTTAGCGCTGGCATCCATTACTATACGTACCTTAGTGGTAAGTTTGTCCTTGCGTACCACAGCGTGATGTGGTATAAAATAACCTAAAGAGTTACTGCTATTTAACGGAGAGATGTAACCGTTATCTACATAATCGCGGATTATATTGTTGTATTCCTGGCGCAACTCGATACTAGCGTCAAGTTTCCGCTCTAGGGAGAAAAAACGTTTTTTAGCGTTAAGATACGAATCGCCTAGCATGGAGGGATCATCCTTAAAAGGTAACGCGACCGAATAACGGCCCGAGACGTCGCGGGAGGTATTATCAGTAAAATTATTTTCGCATTCGCGGTCAGCAGGACTCAAGATAGGCAGGCACGTGGAGACTTCCTCGAGCTGCCAGAAAGTTTGTAATATGTGATTTAAAGGCGCATCATTTTGCACCATAGCGGTGAGAGAAAGAGAATTATCACCTGCGATATTCTCTATGTATGTGTTACCTAATAACATGTAACCAAAAATGGTATTAAATGCGGTAGGGGTTCCGGTTGGACCAACAATACGTCCTTCCAAGAAAATATCGGCAAAAAGCGAGGCACCTATAAGCAGGTCTATTTCACCAGGCGAATAAAAACTATCGTCGGCGAGCGGTTTATTATTTAAATAAGAAAAGGAAGATCTGTCGATTTCCACAGTGGGCAAATTATCGGCAATGCGGTCAATAACACATAAGTCTAGCGGCATCGATATGTTATTGTTAAAACGAGAATATATAGTTAAATTCGTGGCGCCCTTAATTGGGTTAGGAGTGGATCCGATTCCCTTGACTACCGTATACGACGCTTTATTTATGTAAAGGTTTAATTTTTCGCAACATTTTAATGTAATAAAATTACTTTGGGAGCCAGGATCTATCATGGCGCGTAAAGAATGCATATTGCCATTTGAATCAGCGGCCAACACATTCACAGTGCCAAGTAAACAAGTTGTGTCGAGTTTAGGTTTGGGCGGCAGGTTATTGGTATTGCACAACGCGATGTTTTGTGAGACCGCGCTGTCTAAGCAACTAGACGTGCGAGGCTCGGCAGATGCCTGTGGAATGCACTCGCGCGCAGTCGCCTGCACGGCTCGCACGCCGTTATCAGTCTCGATGACGTCACGGCGCGTCGAGCCCGCGCCCGGGCGCTGACGGCACAGCAAAGTATGATGCTTCGTAGAACAGTTTCTACAGCGATGAATTGAGTTACAATTTGTAGATGTATGCGATGAACTTAGACAATTTGTACAACCATGATTAGTTTTAATGAAGTTATAGCGATCGTCAATTGAAAGGTTTTTAAACGAAGGGCAAAAATATATTTTATTGTGTGATTTTTGTTTACAATAGGCGCAGTGGCCATAACTAGTTTGATTTGCGTGCGTGACTGATAAGGAATGAGTAGGCTTGCTACTGCGGGACGGAAAGTTATTATTCTGTTTAGAAGTAGATGGAACGGAGGTGATCGTAGTGCGATCTAATATCTTGCGTTGTTCGCGTATATAATTAACGAGAGAATCGTATGTAGGGAATGGCGTATTACGATTTATCATTTCAAATTGACGAATAGTGTCTAGATCAAGTTTTTTACTAGCGAGATAAAACAACAGAAAGTCCGAAAGGTTGTCAAGATTTAAAGACTGAAGACTAGAAACAGCCCCACAGAATTTATCTAAAAATGTATCGTAATGTTTTGTAGTTGCGGAAGTAAAAGATCGGAAATTCAGCATTTCATCTAAGTAAGCGGATGCGAGATTGCGTTTATTTTCATACCTATCTACTAGGGTCTGCCACATTAACGCGTAGTTGTTGGCGTTCGGTGCGATTCCAGCACAAACGCAACGTGCCTGGCCAGACAACTTACTGATCAGGTATTGCACGCGTTCGTGATCTGTTAAGGCGGGATTATTGTGAATAGTGTTTTTAAACGATTCATAAAAAATGGGCCAACTCGCAAGTTCCCCAGAAAAACCAATTAATTCAAGTGTCGGAAGCTTTATGACGGATTTTGCTTGAAAATAAGTTTTATTTTCCGATTTAATTGAGTCAGTAGGAGATGACAACTTTGTGGAAATACGTTTACAATGACAATAAAGTTCGTCAAATGCATTAAGACTCTGATAATTGGGGTCAGAATCGGGATTGAGCTGAAGTTCTTTGTCTACAATTAGTTCAGTGATTGCATGAAATTCAGTTCGTAAAATCTCTAATGATTCCATGTTCACAAGAAACGATTCCTTAGCAGATTCATCAGAAAAGACAAGTTTAGAATCATAGAAAATATTTTGTAATCGGGAAAATATATTATTCCGCTTAGCGTTAAGTTTTTTCAATTCGACATCCATGTTGTCAACTTTCTGAGAAGCACTTGTACCACTTTTAGGCATAATGTTTTGTTAAAAATAAAATAAGTGTGCAAAGTCCGATTCTATTGAGTGACTGCGACACAACGCAACGAACAATGAAAGCAAGAACGATCACGCGCTGTTCATGCTATTATTATCTTTGGCAAAAAAGAAAAAAAAAGAGATGTCTGTGGTAGCTCTTTAATCTATGCTTGTCGCCATTAAAACATTCATTGAAATACAGTCCTTTTTTATTTGCTCTAATTCGAAAATCTAATAAAAACACACTTAAGCGTCATCACACTAACATTTGGTCCTTCGAGCCGGATACGAGCCGAACTACAAGAAAAAGTGTGTTTCGAGCGGTGGGCCGAGTTTTTGAGTGAACAATTTATGTGAACAATAAACTGCGCATGTGGTGTGCATTGGAATGCAAAGAACTCTCGGCTGCCGGTTTTTGCAAGTTCAGTTATCAGTGCGAATTATCTACAATACGAACGATTACTATACAAACTGGGTTTCTAATGTGTTGTGAACTTGGCAATTACAATCATACAATATTGAGCGAGCATTGCAATTCACAGTAAACTTTAACCTCCTACGTTTGGTTGTTGCAATTTCAAGATGGCGAAAGACTCTGGAAAACTAAAAGTGTTGTTCGCATTACAAGATGAGTGCAAAAACAATTTGGTGAAAGCGGAAACAAATTTCAAGAAATCACCTAGAGATAGGTTAAAAAGACCATATTTGGAAGCTAGACTGGAATCGCTAGAGAGTTTATACTATAGCTTCAAGGAAGGTCATAAGGCAATAGTGTCCGAAACTTTGACGGACCGCAACCACCCGTACTTCATTGAAGATAAATATGAAAATTTCGAGGAACTATACATTCAGTATAAGGCGTTGTTGCGAGAGAATCTACAATCATTACTAACGTCTACACAGAAAACAACGACAACACCAGTGGTTACCCAAAATCTTGGTCAATGCGACTTAAAACTACCTCGTATTACATTACCGACATTTAGTGGAAAGTATGAAGAGTGGCAAACATTTTTTGACATGTTTTCATCATTAATACATCAAAATAAACATATTACGCCAGTAGAAAAACTTCATTATTTGAAGAGTAATTTATCGGGTGAAGCACAAAACCTATTGAGTAACTTTTCTACTACAGATGCGAACTACGAGGAAGCTTGGAAACAGCTGATGAGACGCTATAACAATAAGAGATACATAAGTAATGCAGTGTTGAGAAATTTATTTTCAGTGAAAAAACTGAATAATGAGTCAGCTAATTTGATTAAACAATTGCTGGATACTACATCAACATGTTTGAAGTCGTTGGATAACATAGGTGTTAGCACGAGTGAATGGGATGCGATTATAGTGTTTTTAGTAGTGTCAAAGCTAGACACTGAATCAATCAAACATTGGGAACAACATATGAATTCCGTAAACAGTGATGAGCTACCGACCTGGGAACAATTACGAGAATATTTAGAGAGCAGATTCAGGTCTTTAGAGATGATTGATACAAATGTGACACGCACCACACCAGCACGCACCACACCAGCTGCTAAGCCTAAAGCTTTTCATGCTTCTATTGAGAACAAATGTAAAATGTGTCAAGAAAACCATTTCCTTAATCAGTGCAAAGAATATGGATTATTAACACCCAACAAAAGACAAGATTTTGTGCAAAGTAACAAGCTATGCTTCAATTGCTTATCACCTACACATTCCGTCGCAAAGTGTCGTCTTCCAACGAGCTGCAAGAGATGCGGACGTCGTCACCATACTACCCTACATTATGAGAGAGAGAACAGAGATTCAAATCAGCAAACTACTGCAGCGAACGAGAGAGATGGAGCCACAGTGACATCTAGAGATTACCAACGTGAGAGAACGAGTACATCATCAGGTGGTACCCATATTACTACAGCATTTTCTAGAGGCAAACTTCAGCCAACCTGTGTCCTGTTAGCAACAGCTAGAGTTAAGGTATTTAGTTCAACTAATTGTAAACATACTGTAAGAGCTTTACTTGATCAGGGGTCTCAGGCTTCTTTTGTAACTGAGGCCACAGTACAGTTACTCGGTTTATCACGTAAACCTGTAAGTGGTTGGGTGTCAGGGTTGGGGGATGGTTCTTTTAGAATTAAACACTCAGTTTCACTTCACCTTGTGTCACGGCATAATCCACAACGTGTTATCCAAGTAAATGCATATGTGTTACATTCCTTAACATCTTTGCTTCCAGCTACACAACTCAGCACACCATCGTGGTCAGATATTGATAACCTACCATTGGCTGACCCCACCTATGCAACGCCAGGGAAGATAGAGGTCTTACTTGGAGCAGACGTTTATAGTGAAATAATACTGGAAGGAGTAATCAAGCAGACTGAAGGGAGCCTGATGGCGCAAAACACAGTATTCGGATGGATAATATCAGGGAAAGTGACACCAGAGCCCGGTGAGTCATCACAAGCTAATTTTACGAGCATGCACATACATATTGAGGAGGATGACTTATTGAAGAAGTTCTGGGAAATGGAGAATGAGCCTAATACAATACAAAAGGAAATGACAGAGAGCGAAAAGTTATGTGAAAAGATATTTGAAGCAACAACAGTGAGAGATGAGGAAGGAAGATTTGTTGTGAGATTGCCATTTGCAACGGATGATCCTAAAAGTAAATATGGTCATTCTGAAGAGATTGCTATCAAAAGATTGGAGTCATTAGAGAGAAAATTATCGAGAGATCCTAAGCTGAGAGAAGAATACAACAAAGTGTTTCAGGAGTATTTGACTTTAAATCATATGAGACCGGTTTACGAACATGAGTTGGAGAATAACAAGGCAGTGTATCTTCCTCACCATGCCGTGATAAGAGAAGATAAGGAGACTACAAAAGTACGAATCGTGTTTAACGCATCGAGTAAAGGAGACAACAATGTATCACTCAACGATGACCTACTTGTTGGTCCCAAATTGCAACAAGATTTAAGACATATTCTGATGAGATGGAGAAATCATAAGATATGTCTTATCGCGGATATCGTCAAAATGTATAGAATGATCTGTGTAGCAGACGAGCATACAGATTTTCAGAGAATTGTATGGCGATTCACTTCAAATGAACCCATCCAACACTTCAAGTTATTACGCCTGACGTTTGGTACTGCATGCGCGCCGTATCTGGCAGTCAAAGCTTTACAGAGCCTAGCCAAGTTAGAGGAAGATAGGTATCCGCTAGCAGCCAAATTAACTAAGACAGATTATTATATGGACGATCTAATTACTGGAGCAAACACAGAAAGTGAGGTATTACAAATATACGATGAGATGAATAGGTTAATGAAATTGGGTGGATTCAAACTTCAAAAATGGAATAGTAACTGTGAAAACATAGTAGAGAAAATACAAGATAAAAATGAGCAAAATGGTAAGCAAGTAACACCTATTAAATTGAACAAGACCATCAAGGTCCTTGGAGTGAGTTGGTGCAGAATAACAGACAATTTTGTGTACACAGTGGAGTTACCAGATCCCAAGGAACCGATTACCAAAAGAAAAGTGTTAGCTGATGTAGCAAAGCTTTACGACCCAGAGGGCTGGATTGCTCCAGTCGTTGTTAACGCCAAGAAATTTATACAAACACTGTGGAAATCAGGACTATTGTGGGATCAAAGCTTACCTGAGGACATCCTGAGTGAGTGGTTGGAGTATAGAAGTAGCTTGGCAGATTTGAGGGAACTGAAAATACCAAGATGGTTTAACGCTACACCAGGTTCTAAACAGGAATTACACGTGTTTTCAGATGCTTCCAAATCAGCCTTCGCAGCTGCTGTCTACATACGAGTCACCGATGAATCAAACAATGTTCATGTTCACCTGGTAACGGCAAAAACCAAAGTGGCCCCAATAGAGAAGGAAATCACGATCCCGAGGCTGGAGTTGTGCGGTGCTACCTTGGCGACCAAACTCATATGGGAAGTATCGCAGGTTATGGAGATACCCAAAGAGCATTTGTTTGGCTGGACAGACTCCACGATCGTGCTCGCATGGCTGAGAGGAGGCGCATCTCGGTGGACTACATTTGTGAGTAATCGGGTGTCCACTATTCTAAATATAATGAACGTTGAACAATGGAATCACGTACCTACAGAATCAAACCCTGCAGACTGTGCCTCGCGAGGTGTGACCCCGAGGGATCTCATTGCACATCCTTTATGGTGGCAGGGCCCGCAGTGGTTGTCGAAGAGTAAACTTGAGACGAATACTACATCAATTGAAGACACGCACGAGGAAGAGAAAGTTAAGGCTCTAACTGTTTCAACCAACATTGAAGAAGACTTTATCTGGTCGAGATTTTCTTCTTTATCGAGGTTACTAAAGGTCCTGTCATACTGTAGAAGAGTTAAGATACCAAGAGATGAGAGATTAAACTTACCGAAATTTATAACAGTTGACGAACTTAGAGAGACATTATTGATCTGCGTTAAACAAGTCCAACAGATAGAATTTGAGAGTGAAATAAAACACCTGAAAGCTAAAGGATGTGTACCTAAGAAAAGTCCTTTACGCACTTTATGTCCTTTCTTGGATGAAAAGGGAATTTTAAGAGTGTCAGGTCGCATCTCACATTCAGACGCAAGTTATGATACGCGACATCCAATGATTATGCCTGCTAAAAGTCATTTTACCAAGCTTTTAATTGTTGATGCGCATCATCAGACTGCTCACGGAGGTCCGCAAGCTACGCTTAATTTCTTAAGGTCTAAGTTCTGGATCATACAAGCCAAAGAGCGTGTCAAAAAGACCTTTAGAGAATGTGTGACTTGTTTGAGATATACATCAAGGAAGAACACTCCATTGATGGGTCTTCTTCCAGAGTCAAGATTAAAACCGAGTAAACCCTTTAAATCTACAGGAGTAGATTATTTTGGGCCAATACAAATAAGATTTTCACCAGGTAGAGGAGCCAAATCCTATAAAGGCTATGGATGTCTTTTTGTGTGCATGGCTACTAAAGCCATACACTTGGAAGCCGTCACTGACTTGACCGCAAAGGCATTCATTGCGGCCTTTCGGCGTTTCACAGCACGACGTGGCCATTGTCAAGACTTATGGAGTGATAACGGCACTAATTTTGTTGGCGCCGACAAGGAAATACAAGATATGTTCAATAATGCCAAATCATCACTTCCTGAAGAGATAGCAAAACTGCTTGTGTTAGAGCGCACAAATTGGCATTTTATACCTCCGCACTCACCCAATTTTGGAGGGTTGTGGGAAGCGGGCGTGCGTAGCACTAAAACACATCTGCGTAAAATGCTTGGAAACACTACACTTACCTACGAAGAGTTGGCAACGGTCCTGGCACAGGTGGAGGCTTGTCTAAATTCGCGTCCCATAAGCTTAATTAGTGATGACCCTAACGATCCCCTGCCTTTGACACCAGGCCACTTTCTCATAGGCGAACCATTAATAAATATTGTTGATCAAGAAGTCGATGGTAATTATAAGGGTTTAGATAGATGGAGGATGACTCAAAGAATTGTTAATCATTTCTGGAATAGGTGGTATAGAGAGTATTTGGGTAATCTTAATCAGAGATATAAGTGGAATTCACAAAATAAAGAACCTGAAATAGGTAATATTGTAATCTTAAAGGAAGATAATATGCCGCCTGCTAAATGGCTATTAGGTAAAATTATACAAAAACATCCTGGTTCTGATAACATTACAAGAGTTGTATCTGTCAAATGTAAATCTGGTATATTCAAGCGTCCAGTAAGTAAGCTATGTTTAATTACTAAATAGGTTTTGTTCATGCTGGTTAACTGTTTAGTTTTGTGTAACTACATATTTGTAAAACCTACTTAAGTTCATTATTAAGTTATTAGTATCTATTCACAGCATAAATATGTTCCTATAGCAGTGCTAAATGTATCAAGTAGGTACATTAAGACAAACTTATTATGTAAAATTTGATATATTAAGCATTTAAATATTTAAGTTTAAAGTGTTATTTAAGAACTAAGTTCTTGGTGGGCGGAATGTTCATGCTATTATTATCTTTGGCAAAAAAGAAAAAAAAAGAGATGTCTGTGGTAGCTCTTTAATCTATGCTTGTCGCCATTAAAACATTCATTGAAATACAGTCCTTTTTTATTTGCTCTAATTCGAAAATCTAATAAAAACACACTTAGGCGTCATCACACTAACACGCGCTATGCGAGCGGTACAGGCGTGAACGAATGTTTGCAAGTTACCTCCGTTTATTAATAAAATTATAATATGGTAGGAAAAACAAGTTATCTGGATTACAGCTTTAGAATGCGTTACCGAATGTATAAAAGTTATTATTATGTAGAAAATTAGTAAGAACAGCGTACAAATAGCGTATTTACGGGAATATAAATGTATTAAGCGGGAAATATCGGCAAATAGGTGAATAATTTACAGCCTATTTGTCCGTTATAATTTATGATTATAATGAGTATGTGGCGTAAAGACGCGCAGAATGTATGAAATTGGAGAACGAAATATTGCAAAAATTGTGATGATTTTGAAAATTACTAGAACGTACGGCTCAAAGACCTATAAAATTGTACATCCGGCTCGAAGGACCATGAAATTGTGTACGAGCGATAAATCCGAAGATTCGTAAATTCTACTCACACAGCGGTTGCGGGGTAATATTCACCATAGGTCGTGGTATTTTTATACTTCAGAAAAGAGATCAAAGAAAGGGAAGATTGCTGCTTTCTACTACTACGAACAAACAGCGCACTCACCCGTTCTGCAATCCACCAGCACCAGCAGTTTCAGGGGGGCGAACCGCGGTTCCCAATCTCTTGTCTGCCCTCGAAGATGGAAGATGATGAAGGACCAGCCTTGACTCCGTAGATCAAGGCAGCGGGTGCATATAACGCGCACTTCACAAACACGCAATATTTCAGTTCTCAGCGTCGGCTGAACAGTTCCAGCTTATAGTACAGTACAGCGGTGTGGACTTCAACGATAGAAGGTTCCAGCAAGAAGAGGCGGTAACTCCGATGCGGCGCGACGGCGTCCGGAGTGAGCCACGTCAATTCGTAGACTAGTGTAGAAAGCAGCGAATAATAGCGGGGTAAAATTATTAGACAGAAGCGGGTAGGTAGGAAAAAAGAAAAAATATGAATGCCCACATTGGGCATGAACAGTAACTGTCATCCTACTACCTACACTCACCATCAATATCAAGTTATTTAGTACTACAGGAGCACGAACCTGAGTCAAATGCAGAATTTGGCCCACACCCCCTACACTCTGGCCAGTTAAGGAGGCCTGATGTTCACATATTTGTCAATACTAACGAGGAGAGTAAGTAGTGTGATCATAATTTACTCTGCTAGAACCACATGGCACTTCTTTTTAGCACCAGCCCATAAAATATGTTATCCTGAAGTGGTGTTAGTAAGCTATATTTCGAACGTGTATATGTGCCCTGTTAAGATTTTGATTGGAAATAAGTACTATATCTTTATTTAATTCAGATGTTTGATATTACAGGGCCACCCTACGTCAGATCGATTGGACCCATACGAGCAGTCGCTGGACGTGAACTTATCCTGTATTGCCCCTACTCTGGCTATCCCATCACGTAAGTATAACACTAAATACTGAATAAACAACTAGTTTCCCTAATACTCCGCCAAGACTACCAAACGGTGAATGAATTCTTACATTCTAAAACCTTCATAGGTCTTTAAAAATAAAGAAAAAACGCGTAACAACATAATCCGGAACCAATGATTCCACTTATCGCTTACTTTGGCTGAGTTGCACCATCTTACTTTAACTTTGACAAACGTCAAAAGTCTGTCAAACTCCATAGAAAAACCACCGGTTATAGATGACCCACACTGAACTGTCCCACCAAACTCAATGACAGGGGGCGCTACCATTTCCAACATGGCAAAAATCGGAACCAGCGATCCGGTATTGACGGTGGCGCCACACTGTCAATGTCATGGATAGGACAGTTCAGTATTTTGGAACTATATTGTTATTGTTACAGTTCAAATAAGGTGGTGCAACTCAGCCTTAGTATAATTCCCCCCTATTCACAGTATGTGATGCAGGTCAGCAATACCATATCCTAACAATGTCCCACCTTCAGGTCAGTGAAGTGGGAGCGGGACGGCAGCCCGGTGGAGTGGGACGGCAGCGGCGATGGCGCACTGCGGCTGGCGCGCGTGGAGCCGTCGCACGCCGGCTCCTACAGCTGCGCCGTCATGGGATCCCACGGCGAGATCGCACGGAGGGACTTGCAGCTCGTTGTTAGCAGTGAGACTTCACTTTGTTTCATTTTATACTGACTAATCAACCGCCTCTGTGGTCTAGTGGTAAGACCACCTGCTTCAGACGCAGAGGTCCCGGGTTCGATTCCCAGTGGGGGCAGATTTTTCTGTTCAGTTTGGTTGGTGGTAGGGCTCGTTCTAAGTCCGCCCGGCTATCTACCACCATCTTACCTAAGTCTGTCGCCATAACAACAATGTTAACAGTATTGTTGTGTTCCGGCAGTTAGAGGTAAGATAGCCAGTTCCTCCGTGGTTGAGGATTCCGGGTGAAGCTCGCTTCCACCTTCGGCCTGATCGTCACTTACAATCAGGAGATATACAGACCAAGAGCTTACTCGTAGTGGATAAAAAAAAAACACTCCCATCCATGGTTCTTCCTGCCTCACGGCGTACGAACCGATTCTCGGGAGAGCGCGCGGCTCCTTTCCCCGGGCGCTTTGCTTGACTCCCTACACAATCTGATCCATGTCCTTCTCGTGGTCAATTCTCATTTTATAGTGACTAATGAAGTAACCACTTCTTTGGTAATCGT
The DNA here is from genome assembly GCF_963855985.1 of Ostrinia nubilalis. Classification (NCBI taxonomy): domain Eukaryota; kingdom Metazoa; phylum Arthropoda; class Insecta; order Lepidoptera; family Crambidae; genus Ostrinia; species Ostrinia nubilalis. Next base: position 18,923,233 of record NC_087088.1, on the reverse strand, counting down.
TCGTTACAGCCAAATGACGTCCACTGCTGGACAAAGGCCTCCCCCAAGGATTTCCATAACGGCTGGTCCTGCCCGAATCCAGGTTCTTCCCGCGACCTTTACCAAATCGTCGGTCCACCTAGTGGTAGGCCTTGGTAATATGGGATGTTAAAAATGATAAGGTCTGTAAAATTTCATGGTATTCCAATTGAATTGAGAACCTCCTCCTCCTTTTGTTTCAGTCGGTTAAAAAGCAATAAAGACAAATAAAATATGTATGGTTGATTTTATGGTGATCCACTGAAAATCAAGCTCTCTGCTTCTAACTCAATTAGCATTGCTTGCACAAACATTTGAGGGCCATAATAAAGTCGATGCAAATGAAGAAAAATTCAGTAAGGAATTCTGCTTGTTGATTGTTGATTCATTGCTAAACTTTAAATAAATCACTTAGGTAAGTGATGTTGCGTAATATTAGTGGAACATGATTTTCATAGACATAGGTACCTAACCATAAAATAGATAAAGAAGAAGAAGAAAATAAACCTACTACAAAGCAAGTAAAATATGTTAGAATCTAAAGCCCAGTCAGTGAGCACGTAGAATTTTGTCCAATGATCCCAAACTACCCATCCTCGCGTTTGCACACTCATTGCGGGCGCCCGTCGCACAGTCTCGACAGCAATATAATTACGCGCGAGCGATAAGGATGGGTAGCTTGGGGTCATTGGACAAAATTATACGTGCTCACAGACCAGACTATAACCACAGAATAATAATAAGTACTACGTACAGAAGTTTTACTTCGCGAAGGTATTTAAAAAAATGTATGCTCAATGTCATTAACAATATGGTGTAATTTAGCCTGGTCTCAAGAGTCAAGCACCATTTTGTTGACAAACGTCAGTGATCGGCACTGCGCCGAAGCTATAGGGCTGACTTCGGTAAAATGATGTGACGTGAGGTGCCAAACTGCGGAAAATGGCGGAGGAAATACATGATTTAGCATTAATTATCATGAATAACATTAACTACTTTTTTTTCCTCTCAGTGTCTTGAGGCAACTTAAAAAAGTACATTCTGTGTTTTTTTTATTATTATTTAGGCAGTTAAATACTGCACAGTATTTAGTACACCATTTTCTTTATTTTCTTCCATCATTCACAAGAATACGCGTGCGTGAGTCAATGTTCGCTCGTATGTGAGGCCTTGTCGAATAGTATCCTGTAGGTGGGCCATCGTGCGTGTTTTGTTTTCGATGTAAACTCGCGGAGATGAACAGGCCTGCTATAACTCAAAGATATTAATTTGTTTCCAGATCCCCCCGAAATCGAGCCGTTCTCGTTCTCGGCCAACCTGCAGGAAGGCAAGCGGGCTCAGGTCAGCTGCAGCGTGACGTCGGGCGACATGCCGGTCCACTTCACCTGGCTCAAGGACAACGCGCCCATCCCTTCCGCACTGCAGGTACAGAGATATACACTTTATTACAACTAAGAATAGGGGCTCTTTCAAATTAGATGTTTTGAGACGGAGTCGTCCGTTTGCAAGACTTGACACTCTGTTAGTAATTGTCTAATCTAAGGTAATTGTTTGTCATTTTTATTCCAACGCAGTTTTCATAAGGCGAGTGCAGACGGGTGTAATATAAGATATTTTTATTTATTTATTAGGATAAAAAACAATGTTTAATCTTGATTACTACTTGTAATGTACCTAACAAGAATTCTACGTGTGGACGGCACTACGAGCATTACATGTAAAGTGCTGTCCGTACTATTTCCATTACATTACACGGTGGATTACTTTACTCGTTACACCAGTCCGGTTATACAATTTTCGATGTGCGTTCCTGCAAACGTACGACAAACGTCCGTCTCAAAACGTCTAATTTGAAAGAGCTCTAAGCAGATTAGTGAAAAAATTATCGAATCGCACCAAAAAATTCATGGTTTAAAATGGATAATAAAACAGGGACAGGGAAATAATTTAGAGTTCACTTAAAGCTTTGAAGGAGGGAGGATGCCTGGGATCGACCCTTAACGTCCAAATTAAAAATGTTCTCTCAAAAACATAATGTGTTACTATATTCCAAAAGACGCTTCAGTTGAAGGTCTGTTCATTGAACACTCACCAAAGTAAGCTTTGGTTACATAGGTGGAAGAGCGAGGCGCCGATTTTTTCAGCAACCTCGTTTTCAAAGAGGTGTCCGCCCGCCACAGCGGCCTCTACACATGCGTGGCGTCCAACTCGGCCGCCAAAGTTAACTATACCGCCGAGCTGGTGGTCAAAGGTACAATACTACCACCCGAGCACACGCACCGAGCACTCACGAGCATTCGCACCAGAACCGCACCGATCACGCTTGCACCTGCACTATGATCCCCTAATGTTTGAAAATCTAATCGAGCACTGGTCTATTGTCACCGCCTTATGTCTGGAGAGTTTTTGTGCATTGTATTTGTCAAAACTCCAGTTCACAAAGATCCATCTACCGTCGCTTCTTTTGATTACACCTCTTTGAATTTCTATTTTTATCTAAATGTATTTCAGGAAGGCTTTTATAAAGTATCTCACAGTTAATTATTTTTGTTTTGCTCAGCGTTGGATTTTAGATGGCTATTGAAATGGGTAATTGTTTACACATTTTTAAAGAACTTTTGTCACTTTTAATTATAATCGTTAAGTTATAAGACATAAAAATAAATAGAATATTTAAAATATTCATAATAAATAAAAGTGCACTATTTGTAACTTAAAAAACGTTCCAACCAAACCTAACTACCTAAATGCTGCCAGGATCAGGTAACCGTAAAAGAGCATTAAGTAAGATTTATTTTAGTTTGTAGCATTAGAGTAAAGGAGAATGTTCATGTTACCAAGAAAACAATAAGAAAACCAGAAGACATCGTCCGCATTATTTACCCAGATTTGTATTTTATGTGGATCTAAACTCTGGCTTATGAGCATTCTCCCGCAAAATTTTTACTAAATTACTAATTCATTAATTCCTTATTAATTTTATAACATTTGGTATTACTTTCATGCTGCAGTATCGCCCAAGTGGGTGATGGAACCGAAAGACGAAGCCGTTTTGGCTGGAGAGCCTCTTGCTCTGCATTGCCAGACTACCGGCTCACCGACGCCACAAGTCACCTGGATGAAACAGAGAGGTAAAGATAACTTCCAAAACATTATGTTTTTGTTCTTTCTTTCATGAAGGAAGATAAGCAATTTTAGGGGTGGCACTTCAAACAGCTACAAGTAGTATAGCGTGTAACTGAGACGGTTCCTATTGGAGGGGTGATTAATGTGGAAAATAGAGTGTCATGGCATACATGTCTAAAGCACATCAAGTCTCACTGATGACTTGACGCAATAAACACACCCTTTCGCACTGCTCCCCCAATGCTTTAACATACGTTATACCTACCTTTATTTCTATCAGGGGGCGTAGTGTGAGTTTATGTCAAACGCATTCGATGTCGCAGAACTGACGGCCGATGGGCACCAAGGTTCTGGAGTGGAGGCCACGTACCGGAAAGCGCAGCGTAGGACATCCACCCACAAGGTGGACCGACGACCTCATAAAGGTAGCGGGAAGGCGCTGGATGCAGGCCGCCATCAACCGGCCATTGTGGAAATCATTGGGGGAGGCCCATGTTCAGCAGTGGACGTCCTATGGCTGAAATGATGATGATGATTTGATGTCGACTGCGTAAAAAAGTGTCAATATATGTATGACGGATTGTACAGTGCCCCTAGCGGAAACTTTCAAGAACTAAAATATTTTTTTTTAACTCGCTCGCTAGTGAAGACGTTTGAGAGAAGGCTACTTCTACTTTTCTCCAGGCCCGTCATCGTCGGACTTCATCCCGCTGGTGAACCTGGGCGGGCGCTTCCAGTTCGTGGCGAACGGCACGCTGTGGATCGACGCGGCGTTGCCCTACGACGAGGGACACTACATGTGCCGCAGCGAGAACGGCGTGGGCACTGCGCTCACCAAGACTATCACCGTCGCTGTCAATGGTGAGTGGAACTGTAGCTTCGGGTTGTGGCTTTAGAATCAGAGGTGGAATTGTGTAAAGCAATCGTAATCATTTGACAGTTCATAATGTACGATAAAGTTGGTTAAACGAAGCGTTTGACAGAATAATCGTACGTTATGAACTGTCAAATGATAACGATTGCTTTACACAATTCCACCTCAGGTCATTTAGTCTGCGCTGAAGGAGGACAACCCTCTCTAACTTACTAGAGATGAAAGGAAGGATCACAATCACAAGACACTCCTTTCTTTTCATTCTTATTCATATTCATTTACTTATTGCATCCTGTTGTACAATTGGGTGTTTACAAATAAATATGTCTATCTAGACACAAACAAGAGCCCTGTAAGGGTATTGCAATTACAAGCTTATTCCTTTACAACCAAGAGATGTAAGTACACTGCTAGACAAAGACTCCTTTAAGGATTTCTACGGCGACCGGTCTTGCGTTACCCACCCGCATTCAGATATTTCCCGCGACCTTCACCCATCGTCTGTCCACCGATGACTTCTTCCTTTTTATACATTATTCCGAGGATTTTTAGGACATTTACTCAAGTACTAAGCAAATAATATTCGACTGCTACTGCGAGACACATATTAAATGGAGAAGCCCGAGCCCAAGTGACCTTTGTGCAGAGTCAGCATGCAGTGTATCTTTTAATTTTTTATTCACAAAAAATGCATCCATAGTTGACTTAATTGACACACAGACAGTAGAGACTGAGTTCGTTGCGGCGCTTCTTCTCAGCACATGCCAAATGTTGGTCTCGAAACGCTGGTAGGGTAAAAAGATTATTAGACATGTAGAGGCTCCTTAAGAGCAAAATATTTGACGATTTGTAAGGCTAAACAAATAAATAAAATTTGACTTTGACTTTGACTAATTTCTTACCAAACTTCTTATTTTTCGGCCAAGAAAGAACAATCTAACACCTAAATTGAATAAGCTAATAAAACACCTATTTCCAGAGCCGGCCCGCTTCGAGCTGACGTCACACAACATGACGGCGCGGCGCGACGCGCCCGCCACGCTGGCGTGCGACGTGCGCGGCGACGGCCCCATCCGCGTCACGTGGGCGCACAACATGAACCATCTAGATCTTAACTCTTATAGGTACCTCATCATCATCATCATCATTTCAGCCACAGGACGTCCACTGCTGAACATAGGGCTCCCCCAATGACTTCCACATCGCACGGTTGGTAGCGGCCTGCATCCAGCGCCTTCCCGCTACCTTTATCAGGTCGTCGGTCCACCTTGTGGGTGGACGTCCCACGCTGCGTTTTCCGGTACGTGGCCTCCATTCTAGAACCTTGCTGCCCCATCGGCCGTCAGTTCTGCGTACTATGTGCCCTGCCCACTGCCACTTCAGCTTGCTGATCCGTCGGGCTATGTCAGCGACTTTAGTTCGGTATAGGTATAGGTACCTCGCACCTGTTTATTGAGGGACATTTTCGTTTTCATTGCGAGTCCAATGACAGCTTAACCTTTTTATCGGACCAACTTAACATTCACTGGTTGGGTTTTTATAGGCGATCAAGCTGTCATCATCATCATCTCAGCCATAGGACGTCCACTGCTGAACGCTTTGCTCTCCCAATGCTTTCCATGCTGCCCGATTGGTAGCGGCCTGCGTTCAGCGCCTTCCTGATATCAAATCAAATCAAACCAAATTTCACATTTCTCATAAGTGGTCTTACCAGTCTTACATAGATTTGGTAGGTTTCACTGACATTTGCTCGAACTAGGAAGCGTGCAAATATTAAAAAGAGTAGTAGACTTTATACCTGTAGATATTAGGTACCTTTATGATGTCGTCGGTCCACCAAGCTGCAAATCAAGCTGTAGATCCTAGCTATATAGGAGTTGCAGCGGTGGGATCGACAGGTGGAAAAAGTCTCGTGATGATCGTATTTGTATTCACTAGTTGACGCCACTAGCGGGTAACAAGACCTCACTCTACAGTGGCCATCCTAGTGAGTGCAAATTTATGATAGTCCTTCCAACCGTATAGCGCTCACCAGTTGGCGCCACTATCTTAGCCACTAGATACTGAAAGGACTTTACAGTAATACCAACAGCCCTCGTCGTTTCAACTAAATAACGTCCACTCGTGGACAAAGGCCTCCCCAAGGACTTCCAAAACAACCGGTCCTGCATTGCTCGCATCCAGGCCTCTCCCATGACCCTCACCAGATCGTCAGTCTACTTAGTGGGGGGCCAGCCCTCACAACGTCTTCTGGCCCGCGGTCGCCACGCGAACTTTTCTGCCCTAGTGGCCATCAGCTCTATGTGCTATGTGCTATGTGCTACCGCGCCCGCCCACTACCACTTGATTTTAGCAATTCTGCGGGCTATGTCGGTCACTTTGGTTTTCCTGCAGATCGCCTCATTTCTAATTCAATAAGACAGCAGCCCTCATTAATTTATCAGCCATTTTTACCTGTTTATGAATTTGATGTATGTATAATGTCATTAACCATTTGAATGTTCCATATCTTACATGTTGTCCCCTGTCCGCAGGCTAAGTATCTCCGAAGCAAAGACTGATAGTGGTTTAAGGTCCCAGCTGTACATCAGCCGCGCGGAGCGGCTGGACTCGGGCGTGTACAAGTGCCAGGCCGTCAACGCGTACGGCCACAGCGACCATTACATTTACCTTTCCGTCCAAGGTGAGTGCAGACATACGAGAGATAACACAGTCATGATATGGCGCTGAAAAATTTTAGGACTGAAGACTGACGCACAGAAATCTAATATTTTTTAGAATCGAAAGACGCGAAGAAGTCTACGAAGCTTTTGCTGTCTCGAGCTTCAGAATTAGTTTTTTTACAATGTGTTGGGAAAGATTGCCTAACCTTAGCCTTAACCGCCTCTGTGGCCTAGTGGTAAGACCACCTGCTTCAGACGCAGAGGTCCCGGGTTCTATTCCCAGTGGGGGCAGATTTTTCTGTTCGGTTTGGTTGGTGGTAGGGCTTGTTCTAAGTCCGCCTGGCTAGCTACCACCATCTTACCTAAGTCTGTCGCCATAACAATAATGTTATCAGCCAGTTCCTCCGTGGTTGAGGATTCCGGGTGAAGCTCGCTTCCACCTTCGGTCTGATCATCACTTACGATCAGGTGAGATACAAGCCATGAGCTTCCTCGTTGTGGATAAAAAAGAAAAAGTGGAGCAGATCCAAACATAAGGCAGATCACATACCGAATGACAGCTTGTCACCAAGACTCACGATTATAATTCACACTATAAAAAGTAGCAGTTGCTTAAATGCGTCTGACCGCTCTGAGGTTTCCTATTCTCTCACCGCATTCCTACTATCTTGTCACACACGTTTCATTCGCTCTCCACAGAGAAGCCAGACACGCCCCAGTCGCTGTCAGTGACGGAGATCCTGTCGCGGGGCGTGCGGCTGTCGTGGAGCCAGGGCTTCGACGGCAACTCCCCGCTGCTGGGCTACTCGCTGCAGCACTGCCCGCTGTCGCCGCAGGGCGCCATCCGCGCCGCGCAGTGGGACGCCGCCGTCACGCACAACGTGTCCCTCCGCGCCGGCGTGCAGGCGCCCGTCACGTGAGTGCAGGCCGCTGCTGTCACGCTACATGCCAGGGCTGCCGCTGTCCCGCAGGGCGCCATCCGCGCCGCGCAGTGGGACGCCGCCGTCACGCACAACGTGTCCCTCCGCGCCGGCGTGCAGGCGCCCGTCACGTGAGTGCAGGCCGCTGCTGTCACGCTACATGCCAGGGCTGCCGCTGTCCCGCAGGGCGCCATCCGCGCCGCGCAGTGGGACGCCGCCGTCACGCACAACGTGTCCCTCCGCGCCGGCGTGCAGGCGCCCGTCACGTGAGTGCAGGCCGCTGCTGTCACGCTACATGCCAGGGCTGGCGCTGTCCCGCAGGGTGCCATCCGCGCCGCGCAGTGGGACGCCGCCGTCACGCACAACGTGTCCCTCCGCGCCGGCGTGCAGGCGCCCGTCACGTGAGTGCAGGCCGCTGCTGTCACGCTACATGCCAGGGCTGCCGCTGTCCCGCAGGGCGCCATCCGCGCCGCGCAGTGGGACGCCGCCGTCACGCACAACGTGTCCCTCCGCGCCGGCGTGCAGGCGCCCGTCACGTGAGTGCAGGCCGCTGCTGTCACGCTACATGCCAGGGCTGGCGCTGTCCCGCAGGGTGCCATCCGCGCCGCGCAGTGGGACGCCGCCGTCACGCACAACGTGTCCCTCCGCGCCGGCGTGCAGGCGCCCGTCACGTGAGTGCAGGCCGCTGCTGTCACGCTACATGCCAGGGCTGGCGCTGTCCCGCAGGGTGCCATCCGCGCCGCGCAGTGGGACGCCGCCGTCACGCACAACGTGTCCCTCCGCGCCGGCGTGCAGGCGCCCGTCACGTGAGTGCAGGCCGCTGCTGTCACGCTACATGCCAGGGCTGGCGCTGTCCCGCAGGGTGCCATCCGCGCCGCGCAGTGGGACGCCGCCGTCACGCACAACGTGTCCCTCCGCGCCGGCGTGCAGGCGCCCGTCACGTGAGTGCAGGCCGCTGCTGTCACGCTACATGCCAGGGCTGGCGCTGTCCCGCAGGGTGCCATCCGCGCCGCGCAGTGGGACGCCGCCGTCACGCACAACGTGTCCCTCCGCGCCGGCGTGCAGGCGCCCGTCACGTGAGTGCAGGCCGCTGCTGTCACGCTACATGCCAGGGCTGGCGCTGTCCCGCAGGGTGCCATCCGCGCCGCGCAGTGGGACGCCGCCGTCACGCACAACGTGTCCCTCCGCGCCGGCGTGCAGGCGCCCGTCACGTGAGTGCAGGCCGCAGGAATTCGTGTAGTCACGAGGCTGTGGGGAGCCAGGGCTTCGAAGCCTACTCGACGCTCTGTTGGTCTGTCGCCGCAACACAACCCTCAATATTCTTACTACTCTTGGACTATCTAAGATACTTAATACTTCCCCAAGGCGAAATGATAATCCGGAGGGTCACTATATTCTTTTATTTATCAAAGTTCATTCGTACTGTTTTCGTTTCAGCCAAAGGACATCCATAGCTCGACTAAGACCTTTCTTAAGTATTTCCCCAATGGATCATGTTACTTCTTCTTCTCAGTCGGTACCCTCTTGTCAGAGTGGTCCTGGTCATCATTGTGAATCACGATTCAGAGTGATGTTCCTCGTAATACGGCTCCATTCCTCGCGGACTGCAGCTTTCCGGGTACTTTCGCCAACCGAGCACTTATTTGCGGCCTTGATCTGGTCCGTCCATCTCATTGGTGATCTACCACGTGGTCTGGTGCCCTCAACTTTTCCCTGCACTACGAGATGCTCTATGGAGTCATTACTGCGCCGAGATACATGGCCGAAGAAGGTTAAAATGCGTGACTGAACCGTGGTTGATAGGCGCTGTCTGATGCCGAGTTCTTTTAATATGGAGCCATTGGTACGAAACTCGGTCACGATATTCCCAGCATCCGTCTCCAGCACCACATCTCCAAACCATGTTACTACAATCTTTGTATATTGTCATAATAATTTTGAACGTATTGTCCAGGCTAACCAAGAAGGGCGACATCCACTACGAGGCGTTCCTGAGCGGGCTGCGGCCACACACAGCCTACATGATCCGCGTGGCCGCCGTCAACCACATCGACCGCAGCGCCTACACCGAGCCCGTCGTCGTCAAGACGCAGGAAGAAGGTAACATTCGTTGTCCTTCAGCTTGTTGTCTCGTGTCATGATCTAAAGATAGATAAAGGCCTATGTACTATCACTTATTCTGTGTGCCGGTATGCACAATAGAAAGAAAGAAAGAAAGAAAGAAAGAAAATCTTTATTTGACAACAACAATAGTAGAAAATAGATACATTCATTTTAGAACACAAACATCAAAAAGGAGAAAGAAAAAAGGAAAAAATAATAATAAAGTTGTCAAAAAGGCCACCCACTCAGTAACGTCTTGGCCCGTTGACCAAGACACTGATTTTCAGTGGGCGCCTTTTTGTACGTAGGGGCAATACTTAATCTCTGCATATCTTATCTTGATCACGTTGACAGTGTCAGCACATTTATCACGTATAGTGTTGATGCTGTGACGTCATTTACTTTTAATCTATATCGTATAAATTCACGTTAATAAACAGACTAATAAAAGAGACTAACATGGCACACTGTGCTATGACTTTCTATAAACGAAATAAAGGGTGTGTAGTAGCGCAGCAGACAGCGCTCTGGCGGTAAAACAACGCAGTAATGCTTCCTCTAAAATTAAATGATGATGCAGCAAAGAATGCATGGGAGTTTATGGGACCAATCAATCCTCTGCTTTTCATCAAAACAAAAACGACCGAAATTTTGTTTTCCATCGACTTTCGATTTGACTTTCGACTTCTCTTGCTTTTCTCCCGGTACGAACTTTTATCTCTTAAGTCAGTGGTTCCCAAAGTTGTCTGGGCTACGTACGACTCATCTAATACAAGTTCCCAAACTCGGGACCCACCTATAGGAAATTTCGCCCGCTACCCAGTGGTTGGATTGGTAGGGTGGTGTGTCGTTCTACAGGCAGGGCCCACTCATTGTTCGCTCGCGACCCACCACTGGGTCGCGACCCATAGTTTGGGAAACCCTGTCTTAAGTAATTGTTCTAGCCTGGTCGCGTTTCCATTCCTCTAGGGTGCAGACCCTGTAAGGTACAGGGTCTGCACCCTAGAGGGTGTCACGATATTTAGAGCATTCTATGCTTAACATTAACCATTCTTTGACTACGTTTCCAGCGCCCTCCGAGGCTCCCACATCGGTGCAGGTGGTAGCAGGCGGCGCGGGCGAACTACACGTGTCGTGGCGGCCGCCGGCGCGCGACGCCTGGCACGGAGAGCTGCTGGGATACTCCGTGGCCTGCACCGAGGTCGGCCCGGGGGGCATGCCGCTGCCGAACACCACCAGGTAACATCAGCTCGGCTGGGTGGCACGGAGCGCACGTGGCGTGGCGGCCGCCGGCGCGCGATGCCTGGCACGGAGAGTTACTGGGATACTCCGTGGCCTGCACCGAGGTCGGCCCGGGGGGCATGCCGCTGCCGAACACCACCAGGTAACATCAGCTCGGCTGGGTGGCACGGAGCGCACGTGGCGTGGCGGCCGCCGGCGCGCGATGCCTGGCACGGAGAGTTACTGGGATACTCCGTGGCCTGCACCGAGGTCGGCCCGGGGGGCATGCCGCTGCCGAACACCACCAGGTAACATCAGCTCGGCTGGGTGGCACGGAGCGCACGTGGCGTGGCGGCCGCCGGCGCGCGATGCCTGGCACGGAGAGTTACTGGGATACTCCGTGGCCTGCACCGAGGTCGGCCCGGGGGGCATGCCGCTGCCGAACACCACCAGGTAACATGCAGCTCAGCTGAGTCTATAAATTGAATCTATACATTAACGCCGCGTACCGGAAAACGCAGCGTGGGACATCCACCCACAAGGTGGACCGACGACATCTTAAAGGAAGGCGCTGGACGCTAACAATCGCCAATCGGGCAACATGGAAATGATTGGGGGAGGCCTATATTCAGCAGAGGACGTCCTACGGTTGAGATGATGATGATGATGATACATTAAGAGGTGCCGAGTAAACTGCAAGTGTTGTGGCGGCCGCCAGCGACTGGCGCGGTTAGCTGCTGGGAGCGTATCAGTACATGCCCTATACTAATACGTAGTACTGTGAGATAGGCCCGGGGGGCATGCTACTGCTTAACACTACCAGGTAATTATGCAGTATGCAGCTCAGCTGGTTTGTACATTGAGTCGATTTAGGAGCTGGCGGGTGGTACAGGCGAGCTGCACGTGTTGAGTAGGCGGCGTGCAACGCTTTGCACGGTGAGTTGCTCAAATACTCCGTAGCCTGTACTGAGATCGGCCCGGGGGGCATGCCGCTGCCGAACACCACCAGGTAACATGCGGCTCGGCTGGGTGGCACGGAGCGCACGTGGCGTGGCGACGCCTGGCACGGAGAGTTACTGGGATACTCCGTGGCGTGTACGGAGATAGGTCCGGGGGGCATGCCGCTGCCTAACACCACCAGGTAACATCAGCTCGGCTGGGTGGCACGGAGCGCACGTGGCGTGGCGACGCCTGGCACGGAGAGCTGCTGGGATACTCCGTGGCGTGTACGGAGATAGGTCCGGGGGGCATGCCGCTGCCGAACACCACCAGGTAACATGCGGCTCGGCTGATTTGTAAATTGAGTCGATACGTTGGGAGTTAGCGAGTGAGCCACACGTGTCGTGGCGGCCGCCGGCGCGCGACGCCTGGCACGGAGAGTTACTGGGATACTCCGTGGCCTGCAGCGAGATAGGCCCGGGGGGCATGCCGCTACTTAACACTACCAGGTAATTACGCAGCTCAGCTGATTTTGTACATTCTTACATTGTTTAATAATTATAATTGTTTGAGAAACAAACATTGAGTCGATACGTTAGGAGATGGCGGGAGGCGTGAGTGAACTGTACCTCTAGCATGAACAACTTTCGTCTTCGAATCGTTTGCGTGTTCAACAAAATTCGATACCCAACCTTCGAATTAAACGATAACGTGACAATTTTGATTCTCAAAATAAGTTTCGTTCAACCATTTCTCATACTAAGTTCACTTTACGACACGTTAACAAGGGCGTTGTTGTAGTTTTCGTACTAAATCTTTTGATAGCGATTCGAGTACGCAAACAATTTGACCTCGAAAGTTTTTCGTGGTAGCCGTACTGTACGTGTCGTGGCGGCCCCCAACCAACTCGTGACTGGCACGGCGAGCTGCTGGGATACCCTGTGGCTTGTACGGAGATAGGCTCAGGAATGCTTATCGTTGGGCATCATGGGCATCGCAGTGCTACCGTTCACTAGACGCCACTGGCCAGTGACAGGATCATAGTCCCAAAAAGCGTTACCACCAGTTTATCCTGAAGAGAACAGTACCGATTCAAGGGTTAGTTCGGTCGAGATGTGGTGGATCCATTTTTAACACAAAGCATGTATATTTCACTTAGCTGCAGTTTTGAAAACAAATGCAACGCTCTTATGTTTATGAATTCATATTAAATATGCATAATTGTTTTCCAGAACGCTGACAGTGAACGGCTGGTCAGCCACAGAGCTCAGCCTATCAGCGCTGCGCAAGTTCACGCGCTACGAGGTGCGCGTGCGCGCCTTCAACGGCGTCGCCGCCGGGCCCGCCTCCGCGCCCGTCACCGCCACCACGCTAGAAGGAGGTGGGTTTCAACCCTCTTTTCATATTGAACTAGCGGCCGCCCGCGACTTCGTACGCGTGGATCCTGTTTTACCCCCTTTTCCCGAATTTTCTTTGCTATAAACCTCACGGAGCCCGAGACCTTTCCAACGAATGCAAAACCGTGGAAATCGGTTCGTGCGTTCTGGAGTTATAGCGTCAGGGAGGAAAACCCGACTTATTTTTATATAGTAGATTTATGGCTTCATTTTTATACACCGTCAGATTACTCCACAGCAGAAGCACGACCCTTCATTCAACATCATCATCATCATCATTTTAGCCATAAGACGTCCACTGCTGAACATAGGCCTCCCCAATACTTTTCATGCTGATCGATTGGTAACAGCCTGCATCCAGCGCTTCCCTGCTACCTTTACGATGTCGTCGGTCCACCTTGAGCCTCGACCCTTCATTACAACAGGCAAATAGAGAATTTAGTTTCTCCTCCACTGCTCCGGAAGCAGAGTTGAGGAGATAGCAAGCATTGTCCCTTTTTTGACATCTGCGGAAAAGGCCTATATGACCAATTCATTTTAAAACCATACAAACAGCATTTAAAAAAATCCGACTGAAAGTGTACACTGGCAATTATATACCCTATAGCAGTGTTTCTCCTGGGGTCCGCAGCCTTATCTATGGACCATTAACAATCGTAAGTGAATGCCACCAACCAAGTCTCGTAGTCGAGATTTATTACTACCTTTTTTATTCAGGAGGTCCATAAAATTGTGCTTGATTTCCTAAGGAATCAGTGGACAAAAAAGGCTAAGAAACACTGCCCTAATAGGTAAAAGTAACTCTCACGGTAATTTAGGAAAATCATGCCCGTTTTCACCATCAATCCCTAATTTTTAAGTGACCACTATGGTGACAAATAATAGGAATTTTGTTTACATAAGGGTCACTTAAATATTAGGGATTGATGCTGAAAACGGGCATCAGGCCCACACCGTCACTGCGGTCTCCTGTCTTTACGCTAATAGTTGTGTAACTTTGTAAAAAATCCAGAATATCAAACTCCATTGATTTTACGTAGCATTTTGTCTAGTAGTAGACTGCCTTCAATGAGGGCTATCGTTTTAGCGCTCACCAGTTAGCGCCACTGTAGAGTAAGGTCCTGTCACTTGCTAGTAGCGAAGACAGTGGCACCAACTTGTGAGCGCTAAAGTGATAGGAGGACTATCGCATTTGCACTCATCAAGATGGCGCCACTGTAGAGTAAGGTCCTGTCAATCGCCAGGGGTGCCAACTGTTAAGTATAAAAACGATAGCCCTCATTGATGCATTCTGACAAAGACCTTATCCTTTTATAATGAAATGTTTGTCCGTGTGCAGTGCCCGAGTCGCACCCTTTGCGAGTCAGCTGCTCGCCGCTGTCGTCTTCAAGCATCAAGGTGTCGTGGGCGCCGCCGCCCGCCGGCCAGCACGGCGGCCTCATCCAGGGGTACAAGGTCATCTACTCGCCGCTCACTAACGATCACGGTGAGTATCATCAGAGTAAATACAAAAATGAGTAGGTCATCTTCATAGAAACGCACCGAGCGCGGTTTGTATGTGAGCGCGCCACCAAAATTCGGCGCAACCACGACTGGCTCCCCGCTAATCCCCGCTAAATTTTGTCAGTGTGTGCGTGCGCGCCGCATACGTGTTGGCGCGCTCACATACAAACCGCGCCCGTGCGTTTCTATGAAGATGACCTACTCATTTGTATTTACTCTGGTATCATTGACTATGGGATAAGAGGAGACGGGTACTCTGGGGGTACAATTCCGGACTAGGGTAGGGTTATTGTAAATAGACACAGGCTGCTTTTTACTAAATACCAAGAGCTGATCTCTGGTTACGGTCCTCTCGCTAATCCTATTTAGCTAAGAACACTTTAACTAAAAAGCTTAACTTGGAAATAATGATAATTGGTTACAGATTAGCATCGAGATTTCTTTAAGCAGTTTTCGCTATTTTCTATGGTTCTAGATTTATTTATTTATTTATAGAAACCAGATTTGTTTTGCTCAACAATTCCACTTTAAAAGCTTCACCTCAATCACACCCATCGATGTAATAAATTTAGTTAAAACACAACATTCAGGGTAGGAATGGAATGGAAATTTACCATCATCAACAGGATCCCAATCCGGATTTGAGGTAGCAACGGTACAGGGAACTAAGTATCTACGGCGGTGAGTGTGTACTTATACTCTACTTATAGTCTGGTTCGTGAACACGTAGAATTTTGTCCAATGACCCCAATAAACACGCGAGCGATAAGGATGGGTAGCTTGGGGTCATTGGACAAAATTCTACGTGCTCACGGACCGGGCTTTACACGCGTAGCGTAGATATTCGTCATTGTACAGCGTTCAAAGACGCACGCGTCCAGTTTGCTACGCGCCGTGGACAAATCACTGACGTCATATTTCCTATCCTCAGCGGACGTGGGCGAGATCAAGCGCGTGACGACAACGGACACGTATCTGCACACGCTGCGAAAATACACCAACTACTCCATACAGCTGCTCGCCTACACCGGCGCCGGCGACGGCCGCCGCAGCCCGCCCGTGTACTGCACGACCGAGGAGGACGGTAAACGATTTATTGTTAAAGCCTGGTCCGTGAGCACGTAGAATTTTGTCCAATGACCCCAAGCTACCCATCCTTATCGCTCGCGCGTAATTATATTGCTGTCGCGACTGTGTGACGCGCGAGCTATAAGGATGGGTAGCTTGGGGTCATTGGACAAAATTCTACGTACTTACGGACCAGGCTTTAGACACAAATGGATAAAAAGCATCTAAAACGATGCACAATTTCAATGCCTATGAGGCCTTTGTTCAGCATTGGACGTCCTGTGGCTGGAATGATGATGAAGATGAAAAATAAGTAAGTAAATGCTCGAATTTACCCATTTTATTACAGTGCATGTAATAAAATGGGTAAATTCGAGCATTTACTTGCTTTTCTATTTAATGCAAAACAAGTCAGATATTTGACCGCATTTGCACCTGATGTTAAGTGAGATGCTGTCTAGGATCATTGGCGGCATAAGAGGGGTGGTAGAGGTGGTCCGCCCCGGGTGCCAAGCATCAGGGGGTGACAACTCATTTGCTCAAATTAGTACCCATTGGCGCATCTGCACGACAAGGACGGTGCCGGCGCAAGAGGCAAGACCATTGGCGTATCTGTTATCTATTTCAACTTTTCTTCTTCTGCCTTACAGTGCCATCAGCTCCAGAGAAGATCAAGGCTCTGGCGTTCTCCAGTGACACAGTACTGGTGAGCTGGCTGCCACCGCTGTATCCCAACGGCATCATATCGCACTACACAGTGTATTATAGAGAGGCTGGACGGTGAGTTTTCATTCCCGTTTTCATCAGACCATCATCGGCTGAATTAGATAGACAAAATTGATAACTTTTATTTTTAAATAACGCCGTTAAGGGCGTTGCAGTCTAGTGTAACTTATATTGGAGCAAGCACCCAACTTCTGACCAAGAGGCATACAACTTTCAGGGGGGTTACTGCCCTTCGCAAGAACTTACGTGAGAGGGGCAGCTCACGTAAGTTCTTGCTCACTTAAGCCTCGCGCGCACGGTTGACTTTTGTCACCTCCATACATCTACAGGGTGGAAACGATAAGTGATCTCACTCGATTATTTCTAAACTACACAAGATATCGAAAAACTAGTTAGAGTTACAAAATTAACTGGATCTATCCGAAAATTCAATGTTTTCAGCCTCCATACTAAATGTATGCCAGCCACACAATATGAAAAGTGTTATTTTTTTTTACTTAATAATAAAAATGAACTCGTAAATTGCATTCTTATTAAAATTATTAATTGAAAACATTGGTTCTAGGCTTTACTTGCTATAATAATAACAAGACATGAGTGCCTGACTGTGGCAGTACTAAATGTATGGAAGTTGGAAACATTGACAGGGTGTCCACATTCTGGAAAGTCAGGGAAAGTCAGGGAAAAGTCAGGGAAGCTCATAGCAGTCAGGGAAAGTCAGTGAAATAGAGGGGTCACCTGGAAAGTCAGGGAAACATTGAGATTTTGTCTACCAAAACACTGTTTGTCTCCCGAAATTTCCCAGTGATTGTAAAATAAGGGATTTAATTAATTTATGCTCTAGAAAGACCTTTGATCTTGACTATCGAAGCATATTTTTTTCAGGTTTGGAGTAATCTACATTATGACTTTGTTTATAGTCATAAATATTACTTCTTTTTAGTTTTTTATCTAATGAAGTGGATTGATCTAAATTATGACATAATTTTGTTCATAATTAGATTACTTTCATATAGTTTTTTTTTTTCAGGATTAGAGTGATCTATGTTATGTTTTTTTTTTGTCATAACTAGATTACTCCTTTTTGTTTTAATAGTTGTACTTTTTTGTTTCAATAAAATGATATATTTTCTATTGTCGATGTGAAAGTGCAACTTATAACTTATGTTTATTTATATTTTTTTTATAATTATTTATTGATTTGATTATTGAGTGCAGACTAGTGAGCAGTTCACTGTGAGTGCTATTAATACAGGGTGGAAACGATAAGTAATCTCATTCGATTATTTCTAAACTACACAAGATATCGAAAAACTGCTTACTGATCTTGAAAGTGCTTCACGAGCTCTTTCAAACGATATCAGTAATAGGTTACAGAATTAACTGGATCTATCCGAAAAGTCAACGTGTCCCAAAATTCAAGGATAAGCCGGCACCGCAGGATGGTCATAGTCATGACTACTTTAGGAATAATAAGGAAAAAAATCTATCTCAATTATTTTTTAAGTTCCACAATAAATTACGAAATTCTTCGAATATTGACACCCCTTATGATATTTTACATTACCACGACTACCATTTTTAAAATATTTGTTTTTTTGTTTGTATCGGCAACTTAAGTAGTGTTGCTGTCCACCCCAACTCTTAAAACCCCCAGAATCCTTGCAGTTTTTACACAAAAGTTAATCAAAATATTTTATTTCCTTAAAATTTTGAACGATTTTTACTTTCACTCCAATTTTACTCATCGTTTTGTAAAAAAAAAGTATGAACACTACTGCGGCAAGTTTTTCATAAAGTTGACGCAACTATCCAAGATTCCAAAATGGTATAATACTGAAGTCTAGTCGCAAAAAAGATATGCGTATTTTTACAAGCACTTCGCTTGTTAGTTATCTTGCAACTGAATTTAAAACCAGTTCTCCTCAACCGATTGAGCTGAAATTTGGTGTACTTATGTAAGTACGATGAAAATGCAATATTATGGTACCATTGAGCTGAAACTGGAGGTGGCCACAGGAACTTCTAAACGAAACGGCGGAATTGCATCTAGTTTGGGTTCGTTGGATTTTCTCTTTTAGAGCACTTTAGTGCTAGATGATGTCCAGGGTCCTGATAATGAAGTCAATTATAATTTTCAAACGAAGTCAAGCTTGTTTTTAAAAAAGTTTTTTTTTTATTACAACTTTATTTTAAACTTTTTAGTTGTTTCTCAATCTCATGGCCTAAGTGCTCGGGAAGACAAATCCAACGAACCCAAACTCGATAAGCTTCCGCCGTTTCGTTTAGGACTTCCTATGGCCAGCTCCTGCCACCTCTTGACTTCATCATCAGGACCCTGGACATCATCTAGCACTAAAGTGCTCGAAAAGACAAGTCCAACGAACCCAAACTAGATGCAATTCCGCCGTTTCGTTAAGAGTTCCTATCTCAATGTCTCTCTAACTCTGACTCCATCCAGCTCAATGGTACCATAATATTGCATTGTCATCGTACTTACACAGGTATACCAAATTTCAGCTCAATTGATTAAGGAGAACTGGTTTTAAATTCAGTTGTAAGATTTATCCCATACTAACTAACAAGCGAAGTGCTTGTAAAAATGGTACGCATATCTTTTTTGCGACTAGGTTTCTTAGAGTACCATTTTGGAATCTTGGATAGTTGCGTCAACTTTAAAAAAACTTGCCGCAGTAGTGTTAATACTTTTTTTTTACAAAACGATGAGTCAAAGTGGAGTGAAAGTAAAAATCGTTCAAAATTTTAAGGAAATAAAATATTTTGATTAACTTTTGTGTAAAAACTGCAAGGATTCTGGGGGTTTTAAGAGTTGGGGTGAACAGCAGCACTACTTAAGTTGCCGATATAAACAGAAAACCAGGAATAATTGAAAAATTGTGGTCGTGGTAATGTAAAAATTAAATATCATAAGGGGTGTCAATTTTCGTTGAATTTCATAATTTATTGTGTAAGTTAAAAAATAATTGAGATAGATTTTTTTCCTTATTTTTCCTAAAGTCCTGTGGCGTCGGCTTATCCTTGAATTTTGGGACAAGTTGTATACATAGTTGGTCAGGGAATTTTGAAAAAATTGTCAGGGAAAGTCAGGGAAAAGTCAGGGAATTTTTTCGAACATTTGCAGTGGACACCCTGATTGAATTTGCAGATTGATCCAGTTTATTTTGTAACTTATTATTGATACCGTTGGATAGATCTCGTGAAGCACTTTCGGGATCAGTAATTAGTTTTTGGATATCTGGTATAGTTTTTAATATTAAGTGGTTTTACTAAATGTATGGAAACTGGAATCATTGAATTTTTTGATAGATCCAGTTTATTTTGTAACCTATTATTGGTACCATTGGATAGATCTCGTGAAGCACTTTCAGTATCAGTAACCAGTTTTTCGATATCTTGTATAGTTTAGAAATAATCGAGTGAGATCACTTATCGTTTCCACCCTGTATATGGAGGTGTCAAAAATGTTTCTGCCATTGGCACGTTGCTACGTGCGCGCACTTCCATACATCTTCGTGGATTTGGTATGAGTGACGAAACAGTTAAAGCAAAGCAAAGACAAAAGTCGGCCGTTCGTGCGAACCCTAACATTCTCAAAACATTTCTGATTCTTAAAACATACGAAGCTCTGTAAAAACGTGAATGTCTAATTTCCAGGTTGGGCAAACACTCTAGCTTCACAGTATCCGCAGACAAGAAGCCGGAGCTGGAACTGATGTTCAAGGTGCGCAACCTGCTGGAGAGCCAGCTGTACGAGTTCTGGGTGTCCGCCACCACCGGCTCCGGCGAGGGCGAGTCCACGCTCGTGGTGGGCCAGGGACCCAGCTCCAGGAGTGAGTACCTAGTTACAATGGACGAGCAGCCGCAGCTGGAGCTGATGTTCAAGCTGCAACCTGCTGGAGAGCCAGCTGGACGAGTCCACGCTCGTGGTGGGCCAGGGACCCAGCTCCAGGAGTGAGTACCTAGTTACAATGGACGAGCAGCCGCAGCTGGAGCTGATGTTCAAGCTGCAACCTGCTGGAGAGCCAGCTGGACGAGTCCACGCTCGTGGTGGGCCAGGGACCCAGCTCCAGGAGTGAGTACCTAGTTACAATGGACGAGCAGCCGCAGCTGGAGCTGATGTTCAAGCTGCAACCTGCTGGAGAGCCAGCTGGACGAGTCCACGCTCGTGGTGGGCCAGGGACCCAGCTCCAGGAGTGAGTACCTAGTTACAATGGACGAGCAGCCGCAGCTGGAGCTGATGTTCAAGCTGCAACCTGCTGGAGAGCCAGCTGGACGAGTCCATGCTCGTGGTGGGCCAGGGACCCAGCTCCAGGAGTGAGTACCTAGTTACAATGGACGAGCAGCCGCAGCTGGAGCTGATGTTCAAGCTGCAACCTGCTGGAGAGCCAGCTGGACGAGTCCACGCTCGTGGTGGGCCAGGGACCCAGCTCCAGGAGTGAGTACCTAGTTACAATGGACGAGCAGCCGCAGCTGGAGCTGATGTTCAAGCTGCAACCTGCTGGAGAGCCAGCTGGACGAGTCCACGCTCGTGGTGGGCCAGGGACCCAGCTCCAGGAGTGAGTACCTAGTTACAATGGACGAGCAGCCGCAGCTGGAGCTGATGTTCAAGCTGCAACCTGCTGGAGAGCCAGCTGGACGAGTCCACGCTCGTGGTGGGCCAGGGACCCAGCTCCAGGAGTGAGTACCTAGTTACAATGGACGAGCAGCCGCAGCTGGAGCTGATGTTCAAGCTGCAACCTGCTGGAGAGCCAGCTGGACGAGTCCACGCTCGTGGTGGGCCAGGGACCCAGCTCCAGGAGTGAGTACCTAGTTACAATGGACGAGCAGCCGCAGCTGGAGCTGATGTTCAAGCTGCAACCTGCTGGAGAGCCAGCTGGACGAGTCCATGCTCGTGGTGGGCCAGGGACCCAGCTCCAGGAGTGAGTACCTAGTTACAATGGACGAGCAGCCGCAGCTGGAGCTGATGTTCAAGCTGCAACCTGCTGGAGAGCCAGCTGGACGAGTCCACGCTCGTGGTGGGCCAGGGACCCAGCTCCAGGAGTGAGTACCTAGTTACAATGGACGAGCAGCCGCAGCTGGAGCTGATGTTCAAGCTGCAACCTGCTGGAGAGCCAGCTGGACGAGTCCACGCTCGTGGTGGGCCAGGGACCCAGCTCCAGGAGTGAGTACCTAGTTACAATGGACGAGCAGCCGCAGCTGGAGCTGATGTTCAAGCTGCAACCTGCTGGAGAGCCAGCTGGACGAGTCCACGCTCGTGGTGGGCCAGGGACCCAGCTCCAGGAGTGAGTACCTAGTTACAATGGACGAGCAGCCGCAGCTGGAGCTGATGTTCAAGCTGCAACCTGCTGGAGAGCCAGCTGGACGAGTCCACGCTCGTGGTGGGCCAGGGACCCAGCTCCAGGAGTGAGTACCTAGTTACAATGGACGAGCAGCCGCAGCTGGAGCTGATGTTCAAGCTGCAACCTGCTGGAGAGCCAGCTGGACGAGTCCACGCTCGTGGTGGGCCAGGGACCCAGCTCCAGGAGTGAGTAGCATTTAGGTTTGTTTTTGAGGGAATCGTAATATGATCTTGACAGCTGAATGCATTCAATTTGATTTATTAAGTTTGGGAATTATTATTTACCAAGGCAAAAATAGAAATACGAGTAGCGCTGTCTGTTCTTGAGTTTTATTTGTATTTGTTACGGTTAATGTGATAAATTGAAAATTATTAATAATAACCGGTTATTATGAATAATTACCGACAGTCGCGGTAAAAGTGATAAATTAATCAAATTTAACAGTGATTATTTAATAATTCAACCTTAGTACTAACAAATTTCATAAAAGAGAACAACATCTTGTGTACGTGCTCGTGTACAGCCAAACTTTTGAACGTTTTGATATCATATATTAATATAATGTGGCATAATGAGTTTGGAATGTTTCTTGCATAATATTACTTTTCCATGATGCCTATAACATAATGTTTTGATTTAAAGTGAAAAATAGGTTAAGGTGCGGCGGGGGTGGCCCTGGGGCCACCCCTAAGCCGCCTATTTAGTTTTATACACACATAAATGACCTCATATTAATCACATTTACCAAATCATGCGGTAATTATTCATAATAACCGGCGATTATTCATAATTTTCACATTTATCACTTTGACCGTAACATATTCATCATTCACAACAGCCCGACCAGCTTCACATATTCCGTCGAGTTCCGGTGTAATAAAATCCATTGAAACACATACTGTTGGTAACTAATATTCTTAGTAGTGGCGAATGGTGCTCTGGGGAAGTAGAACACTAAGAATTGCTAAGCTAAGTTTCAAAAAAATGAATATGAAATGTTTTATTTAGCGATACAAAACAACATCAAGAAGAGTTTTATTTATTTATTATAGTTGAATCAATCACAGTATTTACATAACGTTGTTCTCAGTTCCAGCGCGCATCGCGTCGTTCGGGCGCCGCCTAGCCGTGGGAGCAGGGCGCGCGGCGCTCCTAGCGTGCAGTTGCGTGGGCGCACCTCCGCCGCGGTCGCGCTGGGCGCACGCGCGCGCGCCCGTCACGCACCACGCCTACTACCAGGTCACGCACAGCGGACACCTGCACATACGAGGTGGGTGATGACAGTCTACTCTTGATCTATCAGTCCCAGCACGCATAACGTCGTTCGGGCGCCGCTAGCCGTGGGAGCAGGGCGCGCGGCGCTCCTAGCGTGCAGTTGCGTGGGCGCACCTCCGCCGCGGTCGCGCTGGGCGCACGCGCGCGCGCCCGTCACGCACCACGCCTACTACCAGGTCACGCACAGCGGACACCTGCACATACGAGGTGGGTGATGACAGTCTACTCTTGATCTATCAGTCCCAGCACGCATAACGTCGTTCGGGCGCCGCTAGCCGTGGGAGCAGGGCGCGCGGCGCTCCTAGCGTGCAGTTGCGTGGGCGCACCTCCGCCGCGGTCGCGCTGGGCGCACGCGCGCGCGCCCGTCACGCACCACGCCTACTACCAGGTCACGCACAGCGGACACCTGCACATACGAGGTGGGTGATGACAGTCTACTCTTGATCTATCAGTCCCAGCACGCATAACGTCGTTCGGGCGCCGCTAGCCGTGGGAGCAGGGCGCGCGGCGCTCCTAGCGTGCAGTTGCGTGGGCGCACCTCCGCCGCGGTCGCGCTGGGCGCACGCGCGCGCGCCCGTCACGCACCACGCCTACTACCAGGTCACGCACAGCGGACACCTGCACATACGAGGTGGGTGATGACAGTCTACTCTTGATCTATCAGTCCCAGCACGCATAACGTCGTTCGGGCGCCGCTAGCCGTGGGAGCAGGGCGCGCGGCGCTCCTAGCGTGCAGTTGCGTGGGCGCACCTCCGCCGCGGTCGCGCTGGGCGCACGCGCGCGCGCCCGTCACGCACCACGCCTACTACCAGGTCACGCACAGCGGACACCTGCACATACGAGGTGGGTGATGACAGTCTACTCTTGATCTATCAGTCCCAGCACGCATAACGTCGTTCGGGCGCCGCTAGCCGTGGGAGCAGGGCGCGCGGCGCTCCTAGCGTGCAGTTGCGTGGGCGCACCTCCGCCGCGGTCGCGCTGGGCGCACGCGCGCGCGCCCGTCACGCACCACGCCTACTACCAGGTCACGCACAGCGGACACCTGCACATACGAGGTGGGTGATGACAGTCTACTCTTGATCTATCAGTCCCAGCACGCATAACGTCGTTCGGGCGCCGCTAGCCGTGGGAGCAGGGCGCGCGGCGCTCCTAGCGTGCAGTTGCGTGGGCGCACCTCCGCCGCGGTCGCGCTGGGCGCACGCGCGCGCGCCCGTCACGCACCACGCCTACTACCAGGTCACGCACAGCGGACACCTGCACATACGAGGTGGGTGATGACAGTCTACTCTTGATCTATCAGTCCCAGCACGCATAACGTCGTTCGGGCGCCGCTAGCCGTGGGAGCAGGGCGCGCGGCGCTCCTAGCGTGCAGTTGCGTGGGCGCACCTCCGCCGCGGTCGCGCTGGGCGCACGCGCGCGCGCCCGTCACGCACCACGCCTACTACCAGGTCACGCACAGCGGACACCTGCACATACGAGGTGGGTGATGACAGTCTACTCTTGATCTATCAGTCCCAGCACGCATAACGTCGTTCGGGCGCCGCTAGCCGTGGGAGCAGGGCGCGCGGCGCTCCTAGCGTGCAGTTGCGTGGGCGCACCTCCGCCGCGGTCGCGCTGGGCGCACGCGCGCGCGCCCGTCACGCACCACGCCTACTACCAGGTCACGCACAGCGGACACCTGCACATACGAGGTGGGTGATGACAGTCTACTCTTGATCTATCAGTCCCAGCACGCATAACGTCGTTCGGGCGCCGCTAGCCGTGGGAGCAGGGCGCGCGGCGCTCCTAGCGTGCAGTTGCGTGGGCGCACCTCCGCCGCGGTCGCGCTGGGCGCACGCGCGCGCGCCCGTCACGCACCACGCCTACTACCAGGTCACGCACAGCGGACACCTGCACATACGAGGTAGGTAGAGGGGTGACGATCAGGGAGCGTAGTTTTGCGGCCGCCCGCGACTTCGTACGCGTGGATCCCGTTTTACCCCCTTCATCTATCTGACGCGGTTCAGATTTTTTCATACAAATGTTTTTTCCCGCTAACTCCCGTTCCCGTGGGAATTTTGCAATATCCTGTTGTAACTAAGCTTTTAGTTTACTAAGATACCTGCATGCCAAATTTCAAGCGTCTAACTTAAGCGGTTTAGATTTTTCATACAAAAGGATTTTCCCGCTAATTCCCGATCCCGTGGGAATTCCTAAGTATACTATAACCTGCCCAGGAGTATGAAGAATAATTGTACCAAGTTTCGTTAAAATCCGTCGAGTAGTTTTTGTTTCTATAAGGAACATACAGACAGACAGACAGACAAAAAATTTACTGATTGCATTTTTGGCATCAGTATCGATCAATAATCACCCCCTGATAGTTATTTTGAAAATATATTTCATGTACAGAATAGACATCTCTACAGTTTTATTATAAGTATAGACAAGGCAGGTACTCAATCACACCTGGTGTTAAGTGGGATGCAGTCTAGAATGGTACATATCTACCCTGTAAGTGCCTATCCACTCTCGCCTTGAAAAGACCCGGATTATAGTCTTCGGATTATAGCAGCAGGCAGCGAATTCCAGTCCCTAAAGCCCAGTCCGTGAGCACGTAGAATTTTGTCCAATGACCCCTAGCTACCCATCCTTATCGCTCGCGCGTAATTATATTGCTGTCGCGACTGTGCGACTGGCACCCGCAGTGAGTGTGCGAGTTCAAAATAATTACGCGCGAGCGATAAGGATGGGTAGCTAGGGGTCATTGGACAAAATTCTACGTGCTTACGGACCAGACTATAGCTGTTCGCATTAGTCTGAGTTTTGGAGATTCTACGACAAACGCATTCGATGTCGACTGCGTAAAAAAGTGACAGTAAATGTATGACGGATTGTACAGCGCCCCTAGCGGAAACTTTCAAGAACTAACATCTTCATAAATTATATTTTTTAACGTGCTCGCTAGTGACGACGTTTGATATAGCCCTCAGCTCTAGTGTAACTAAGATCTACTCGAAATACTCCCACTGCTACCCAATGTATTATTTTGAGATTTATGACATTAACAGAAGAGGAAGGTTCTCGAGCGACAAACACGTACTGGAGGATGCAGGGTAGGTCTAGTCCTAATGGACTTATTTAGGATTGAAAAAAGCGGCTAGTAAGCTAGGTTACATGTCTCAGAGTAGCTCGAAGACTGAATAGAATTCTCTCCGACAAAGCCTGCTCATTAAATGCCGAAGGACGGGGCCACCAGCCCGACAGTGTCCACCGGAGCCCAATGAAACGGAACCGCAAGTTGTTGTCGTAACGTGGATATTCGCCCATAGCTCCTTCTTAAGCTATCTCGTTCGAAAGCGAGCTACTACAACTTCACGGCAACCCCCAATTCCCTCCTTCAGTTGATCCTTTCCTACATCCAGAGAATGTTTAATTCACTTTCAAATAGGTTCGATTAAATTTTGCAAAATCAAACGCTGGCTGAGTTTCTTTTACAACATTCTTTCATTTTTCCTCCCGCAGAAGTGAACGAGCAATCCTCTGGGAACTTCACGTGCACAGCTTCCAACTCGATCGGCGAGGACTCCATCGTGTACTCGGTGGTGCTGGTGCGGCCGCCCGCGCCGCCCGCGCTCTCGCTGCAGTACACCACCGCCTCCAGCGCCAAGCTGCACTGGCAGCGCGCGCCCGACGCCGCCGACCCTATACTCGGTACAGTACACACCGCCTCCAGCGCCAAGCTGCACTGGCAGCGCGCGCCCGACGCCGCCGACCCTATACTCGGTACAGTACACACCGCCTCCAGCGCCAAGCTGCACTGGCAGCGCGCGCCCGACGCCGCCGACCCTATACTCGGTACAGTACACACCGCCTCCAGCGCCAAGCTGCACTGGCAGCGCGCGCCCGACGCCGCCGACCCTATACTCGGTACAGTACACACCGCCTCCAGCGCCAAGCTGCACTGGCAGCGCGCGCCCGACGCCGCCGACCCTATACTCGGTACAGTACACACCGCCTCCAGCGCCAAGCTGCACTGGCAGCGCGCGCCCGACGCCGCCGACCCTATACTCGGTACAGTACACACCGCCTCCAGCGCCAAGCTGCACTGGCAGCGCGCGCCCGACGCCGCCGACCCTATACTCGGTACAGTACACACCGCCTCCAGCGCCAAGCTGCACTGGCAGCGCGCGCCCGACGCCGCCGACCCTATACTCGGTACAGTACACACCGCCTCCAGCGCCAAGCTGCACTGGCAGCGCGCGCCCGACGCCGCCGACCCTATACTCGGTACAGTACACACCGCCTCCAGCGCCAAGCTGCACTGGCAGTACTAAGTTTTAAAAAGGAAAAACCGTTTTTTGAAACCAAATGACAAACAAGGTGATCGGAAGGGTGATGGAGATAAAGCAAACTGTACTCGAAGTTTCTTTACATGATCTAATCACAAATTAGGTGATCCATTGAACCAAAGTAACCTGCATAGTTGACAGAGAGGCTAAGATCTTGGGACAGGCACATTCATCATCATCATTTCAGCCACAGGACGTCCACTGCTGAACATAGGCCTCCCCCAATGACTTCCACATCGCACGGTTGGTAGCGGCCTGCATCCAGCGCCTTCCTGCTACCTTTATCAGGTCGTCGGTCCACCTTGTGGGTGGACGTCCCACGCTGCGTTTTCCGGTACGTGGCTTCCATTCCAGAACCTTGCTGCCCCATCGGCCGCCACATCGGCCCCACAGGCACATTGCCAGTTAGTAAAATAAGACACGCTGTGGGTGCAGATGCGATCTATGATGGAGCGAGCTTGACCTGACGATGCCTTTTCACTCGTGTCTTGAAGGCCTTAATCATTTCGTCATTTGACTCTAATCTGCTATTAACATTTAGCTTGTCACCTCTTCCAGGATACCTCCTCCACTACAAGCAAGCAGCAGAGACAGACTGGCACACGGTGGAGCTGTCGCCGGATATGACGTCATACACCTTGGACATGCTGAAGTGCGGCTCCACCTACAACGCCAAGATCCAGGCGAAGAACAAGATTTCCATCGGGCCGCCCAGCGACGTGCTGACTGCTACCACTAGAGGAGGCAGTGAGTGGATTTCTTTTTACTATTCTTGAATCTAAACTGAACCTTTTCTTAACTAAGGAGACTATTGTTTGTCCTGCTCAGGATTTGGTAATTTTCATATCATCATCATTATCATCATTTCAGCCATATGACGTCCACTGCTGAATATAGGCCGCCTCCAATGATTTTCATAGTGACTGATTGGCAGCGGCCTGCATCTAGCGCCTTCCTGCTACCTTTATAAGATCGTCGGTCTACATTGGACGTCTTATGCTGCGGTTTCCGGTACTTGGCTTCCACTCCTCTCTCTCCTCCACTCTCATATAACTGACGTCATTTACAGATTCTTAAATTGTAGAGAGTTACAACAGTCACAAGGTCAAAGATTACTGTAACGATGACATTTTGTTACACAACATAGAGGGCGTTATTACATACTACTATCAATTCAGAGTTGTTTAATAATTTTACTAGATGTCGTTACCTTACCAGTCTTCGATAATTTTACAGTTGTAACAATTTCCTTTTCCAGGACCAAAACCCCCGAAACCAGAGGAGCACATCCACATGAATTCGACAGCAATCAAGATCAACTTCTACGCGTGGCGGGACGGCGGCTGCCCCATCCTTGGCTTCCGGGTGTCATACAGGAGAGCGGGGACTGAGCATTGGATTAAAGTTAGTCAACCTATTATAAAGCACCTACCGGATAGTAGAAACACCTTGCTTTATTCTACAGGCCCTTCTTTCCCACTGGGCACTCTGCCTGTTACCTGCGGGGAGTTTTCATTTGCCGGCACTCCAAACCAGCAAACGACGAGCTGATATCGTGTGTTCTACTGAACAAATCAGAAGATCACATACGATGAAATTCTTTTGTTATCTAGGTAGCTTATTGTACAATAGAATAAACCAGTCTCTATGTATTTACCCTATGAATAAAGTCGCATGCAAAAAATCATACAAGATTGGCTAAAAAATAAAACCTATGACGAAACAGAAAACCTATTTAAATTACAGATTGTAACTTAATTTAGATCAAGGTAAAAATAATGCTTAATAGTTAAGAATAGAAATGTATTTATATTTAGTTACACACTGTTATTGTGATAATGTTTAGTATGCACTAACCTACTTTTAATAAAATACCTAAGACGCAGGCAAACAATTTTGCTTAGTTTAGGTATTAATAATTTACCTTCGCACACTAACCTTAATTTAAGTAAGTGAATTCAAATGTATCTAGGCTAAGTTTTATTAAGTAATAAAATTTATTCTTATTCTTATTTGCTCTCAAAAAAGTTTAATGTATTTTTTCCAGCTAAACCCAGCCCTTTGGTGAAAGCCAAGCCCTCCATTTTTTCCGTCGGGAATCGCTGGCCAATCGGTACAACCAATGGGTTACGTACGTGGAATTCTCCTCGCCAGAAGGGCGGGGCCTACCTACTAAAACCCGACGGTGTCTTCCGCGGCCATTGACACGGATCCGCGAGATATTTTTTTCCTAAAATTGGACATTCGTTCGCGGCTTCGTCTCAGGCTACACTCGTTCTTGAGAGTCTTTCCGGCTTCAAGGGGAATGAAGGTATTTCGAATTGGCAGAATCTTTGAATAGCACTTAACTTGTTGTGTTCCAGGTCGGCGACGAGCTGAGTTCGGCGAGCCACGTGATCGGCGAGCTGATGCCGGCCACGTGGTACGAGCTGTCGGTGGAGGCCTACAGCGACGCGGGCGCCGAGCGCGTCACGCTCTACGCCGACACCTACACGCTGGCGGGAGGTGAGCGAGACGTGTGACGTCAGCACGAGTGCGAGCCACGTGTCGGCGAGCTGATGCCGGCCACGTGGTACGAGCTGTCGGTGGAGGCCTACAGCGACGCGGGCGCCGAGCGCGTCACGCTCTACGCCGACACCTACACGCTGGCGGGAGGTGAGCGAGACGTGTGACGTCAGCACGAGTGCGAGCCACGTGTCGGCGAGCTGATGCCGGCCACGTGGTACGAGCTGTCGGTGGAGGCCTACAGCGACGCGGGCGCCGAGCGCGTCACGCTCTACGCCGACACCTACACGCTGGCGGGAGGTGAGCGAGACGTGTGACGTCAGCACGAGTGCGAGCCACGTGTCGGCGAGCTGATGCCGGCCACGTGGTACGAGCTGTCGGTGGAGGCCTACAGCGACGCGGGCGCCGAGCGCGTCACGCTCTACGCCGACACCTACACGCTGGCGGGAGGTGAGCGAGACGTGTGACGTCAGCACGAGTGCGAGCCACGTGTCGGCGAGCTGATGCCGGCCACGTGGTACGAGCTGTCGGTGGAGGCCTACAGCGACGCGGGCGCCGAGCGCGTCACGCTCTACGCCGACACCTACACGCTGGCGGGAGGTGAGCGAGACGTGTGACGTCAGCACGAGTGCGAGCCACGTGTCGGCGAGCTGATGCCGGCCACGTGGTACGAGCTGTCGGTGGAGGCCTACAGCGACGCGGGCGCCGAGCGCGTCACGCTCTACGCCGACACCTACACGCTGGCGGGAGGTGAGCGAGACGTGTGACGTCAGCACGAGTGCGAGCCACGTGTCGGCGAGCTGATGCCGGCCACGTGGTACGAGCTGTCGGTGGAGGCCTACAGCGACGCGGGCGCCGAGCGCGTCACGCTCTACGCCGACACCTACACGCTGGCGGGAGGTGAGCGAGACGTGTGACGTCAGCACGAGTGCGAGCCACGTGTCGGCGAGCTGATGCCGGCCACGTGGTACGAGCTGTCGGTGGAGGCCTACAGCGACGCGGGCGCCGAGCGCGTCACGCTCTACGCCGACACCTACACGCTGGCGGGAGGTGAGCGAGACGTGTGACGTCAGCACGAGTGCGAGCCACGTGTCGGCGAGCTGATGCCGGCCACGTGGTACGAGCTGTCGGTGGAGGCCTACAGCGACGCGGGCGCCGAGCGCGTCACGCTCTACGCCGACACCTACACGCTGGCGGGAGGTGAGCGAGACGTGTGACGTCAGCACGAGTGCGAGCCACGTCATCATCATCATCATCATTTCAGCCATAGGACGTGCACTGCTGAACATAGGTCTCCCCCAATGATTTCCATATCGCGCGGTTGGTAGCGGCCTGCATCCAGCACCTTTTCGCTACCTTTATGAGGTCGTCGGTCTACCTTGTGGATGGACGTCCCACCCTGCGTTTTCTGGTACTTGTGTTACCAGTGATGACATATTAATATGGCTCTGAAATCTGGCCTCTCACCATAGGCCGCATAAAGATTAAGTTCAAAGTTGTACAGTGTGCTATGGAAAGGCTCGGTGTTTCTTTACGTGATTGAATTAGAAATAAGGGGTCAGGAGTCGGCGAGTATTTTTAATATTTTATTTGGTTCTTTTTTTTATTACAACAGTCGCCCGGCAAGCGAAAGATCGTAGGTGTATATTCCCGCCTTAGGCAGTTTGATTTTTTCAAGTTGTTTATTTAAAATTAGCGGCCGCCCGCGGCTTCGGATGCGTGGATCCCGTTTTACCCCCTTAGGGGTGGAGTTTCATAAAATCCTTTCTTAGCGGATGCCTACGAAATCTACCTGCATGCCAAATTTCAGCCCGATCCGTCCAGTGGTTTGGGCTGTGTGTTGATAGATCACTCAGTCAGTCAGTCAGTAACCTTTGAGTTTTATATGTACGTATATGTCAACGCGAAGTTGTGAACTTCGTCAGTTTATAATATAACGCGTGAGATAGTAAACTAACAGTGGGTTAGGTTAGGTTAGATTGTAATCTAACTACGGCAGACATCATAAAAGACCTTAATGGAGATCTGTTTAATAAGAAACTGTATAATTTGTTATGTGAAAAATGTTTTTATTCAGTTAAGGATTATTTGACATATAAATTACAATAAACAATTTGACATCTAATTTAATTTATTGAAGTAAGATTATTATAATTAATATTATTGAATAACTAATTGAATTTATTGACATAGCTATATAATAATTATAATTGTAATTGTAATTTATAATAATGATTTTTTATGCACAATTTCACATGCCAGCTACGCTGGTGAGATAAGCTGCACCTCTTTTTAATTTAAGACCACATATTTTATTGTACCACATTATCTCGGTGAATAAATAATCTTTGAATCTTTGAATCATATTATAATCTGACGGAATTCACAATGTTACGGTGACATGTAGATTTTGATTACCATATTAAACGTGCATTGCAGGGCGCATCCCGCCGCTGAAGCCGTCGTCGCCGCTGGCGGGCGCGGCCACGGGCCGCACGCGCGCGGTGGTGCTGGCGTGCGCGGCGGCGGCGCTGGCGCTGTTTGCGCTGCTCGCGCTCGCCACCTGCCTCGTGCACGGCCGGGCCAAGTACGTGCTACGTATTATCGGAGTAAATACAAATGAGTAGGTCATCTTCATAGAAACGCACCGAGCGCCAGTGGCGGCGTAGCATGGGTTGGTACCTGTGGCGACGCCACTACAAACTAGTGACCAACAGATGGCGCTGTCACTACTTCACTATGGCACACTCCGCCGCTCATACAAACCTGCATCGCGGTGACGGAGTTTTATATCCTGCCAAGTATATATAGGCAAACCAAGATGGTGTAAATTGGACCTTGGTCCCCGAGCATAACACCCGCTCGGAAGGAAGCACTAACATCTAGCTTCCTTATTGTGGATCAACATCATATCCCACATTGGTGACACCCCAACGTGATTGGAACGTGACCTTCATCACCACCATCTTCGGCATCATATCCCACAGTACCCAAGGCGATCACCCCCCCCCCCCCCCCCCCGTCATAAGTCCTAAGGCACCCCTGGTACCCCCCAGGATTTTGGGGTTACCTACCGATTCGAAGAAAGAAATCCCCCCCCCCCCCCCTGTATCATGACATTGACCGCAGATTTGCTATGCAGATGCGCCAGTGAGTGCTAATCTGCGCGACTTGTGTCACCCCCTGATGCTTGCCACCGCCCCCCCCTTACGCCACTACTGCCGAGCGCGGTTTGTATGTGAGCGCGCCAATATACGTCTGCGGCGCGCACGCACACACTGACGAAATTCGGCGCAACCACGACTGGCTCCCCGCTTAATTCCCGCTAAATTTTGCCAGTGTGTGCGTGCGCGGCGGCGGCGCTGGCGCTGTTCGCGCTGCTCGCGCTCGCCACCTGCCTCGTGCACGGACGGGCCAAGTACGTAATACCACAGAATAATAATAAGTACTACGTACAGAAGTTTTACTTCGCGAAGGTATTTAAAAAAATGTAAGCTCAATGTCATTAACAATATGGTGTAATTTAGCCTGTCTCAAGAGTCAAGCACCATTTTGTTGACAAACGTCAGTGATCGGCACTGCGCCGAAGCTGTAGGGCTGACTTCGGTAAAATAATGTGACGTGAGGTGCCAAACTGCAGAAAATGGCGGAGGAAATACACGATTTAGCATGAATTATCATGAATAATATAAACTACTTATTTACCTCTCAATGTATTCAGGCAACTTAAAAAAGTACATTCTGTGTTTTTATTATTATTTAGGCAGTTAAATACTGTACAGTATTTAGTACACCATTTTCTTTATTTTTTTCCATCATACACAAGAATACGCGTGCGTGTGTCAATGTTCGTTCATATGTGAGGCCTTGTCGAATAGTATCCTGTAGGTGGGCCATCGTGCGTGTTTTGTTTTCGATGTAAACTCGCGGAGATGAACAGGCCTGGTGCTACTTATTATTATGATCACATGCTACTGCGACATGTTGACACCACCAATCAATTGACGTACTTTTTAAAACTGTCAAAACGAAACTCTCCCATAGAATTTGTATGGCACTGCAAGCAAGTGACGTCACTATTTTGTCAACTCAATTTAACTACTTTTTTCAATTACAATGCGAACAAAAATCGTAATTTACAGGTAATTTAAAATTAATAAAGTTTTTAAGACCAGAATGAAGGGTCTTTTTAAAAAAGTTGTGGTTTCGAATTATTGGAGTATGGTGTCAAACTGTCTTTAGCAAAGCCAGTAGCACACCTCCACTGTGAAACCGTGACAGAGAAGGGTAAAGGACATGTCTATATTAGGCTAGATTCTAGCCATGTCACGTGTCCCTAGATGCTAGATGGAAAAAAAAAAAAACAATTGCCCACCTATTTGTCCGTCAGACAGATAATTAGAAAATATTAAACTCGTATTGTTTATTTTCTTTAATTATTAATGCAGAAAATGTGTGAAAATATAATAAAAAACGCAAAAAAAAAGAGTTCTCATCTTCCATTATGCTAGAGGAGAAGATTTGACTGACATTATTTTTCATATTTATTTGCCGGTCCTAAATACTGTACATATTTAACATCAAATATTTTTATATTTTATAGAATAAAATTACCAAACTAAAATGTATAACTCTTATTAAAATAGCGTAAAGTAGGTAGCACCTTAACACAAATAGAAGAAAGGCAAAATTCATCGAATGTACCGAACGGGCGAAATGACAATCACAGCGTTATAATTAAAATTCTTAAAAAACTATTCGCATTTTACAGATTCATTTGTGTCGAGAATGAGCTGTATGAAAGAGAAAATAGAAAACTAAGCGAAAGCAACGAAGCAGAGAGGGAGAAACTAAGAGAAGGACAGAAACTTTACTCCTCGTCGTCAATAAATGGCAATGAAAAGTCAAATGACGACTCTTCAGGTAATTAAATTCTAGAAGACATTACTTACATTAATATATAAGTTCATTCCTTAGTTAATAATGCCGGTTGATCCGAATCCTGCATTACTGGATTCTGCTAAACTGGATTGCCGTGGAAACGGACCTGTATACACTTGTGGTAACCGTTTAAATTGTTTGTCGTTTGTCTCCGTATAAATTGTGCCAATTAATTTTCAAACACCTTTAACCATCTTGTGTCCCTTGCAGTAGAACTATAGGTACAAGATCTGGGTCCGAGTGGGGTGCCCAGCATAGAACGACATTTTGCACCTTGTCTATTACTCACACAGGTGCAAGGTGTTATAGTCCGGTCGCCGAGCACGTAGAATTTCGTCCAATCACCCGAAGTTACCCATCCTACCACCTACCCTTATATTGCTGTCGTGACTGTGAGACGGGCGCCCGCAGTGAGTGTGCGAGCGCGACAGCAACATAATTACGCGGGAGCGATAAGGGTGGGTAGCTTGGGGTCATTGGACGAAATTCTACTTGCTCAGCGACTGGGCTTTAGTAACATTGCTAATCATGTCGCGTTCTTCACAGAGCTGTATGAGATCAGCCCGTACGCGACGTTCGGCGCGTCGGCGGCGCACGCGCTGCAGCTTCGCACGCTGGCGCGCCGCGAGCTCGACGCCGCGCCGCCGCACCGCCGCCGCCACCGCGCCTGCGACCACTACCGCTACGGTAACTAGAGATGGGTTTCCACCCGGGTAAAAACCCACATGAGGGTAAAAACCCAATAAAAACCCGTTTCATTCCACCCGTGGGTGTTTACACCGGGTGAAAACAAATATGGGGGATGCCAAAGATGCCAAACTCTCTCTTTGATGACATTACGGTATAAAGTTACAAATAACAACACCAACTACAAAGTATTTCTGCTTAAAAACTTGAAATCGAACCGCCCTTCCGCCACTGTAACGCATTGTAACGTTTTTCAAGACCCTCTCCCCCTAGATTGCATTACGTAACACTAGAACGCCCCCTTAGCAACAAATACCACTTCTCACTTTAAAAAAAACGCTATTTTTGTTTTCACCCACCAGAATTGGTGATAATGGGTAAAAACCGGGTTTTTACCCAAATCACCCAGTTTTAACCCAATCGGGAGAAATGGGTTTTTACCCACTACCCATCTCTAACGGTAACACGTGACATAACATGCGCCGCACCGCGCCTGCGACCACTAGGTACCGCTACGGTAACACGCGACATAACACAAACCTTCACTGGTTGGGTTTCATGTACGCTGGCGCGTTGCAACTACCGCTACGGTAACACAAGCTACACACGACAAAGCCCTCACTAATGACCACAATGATTCACGTTCTTAAGTCCGGTCGCCGAGCAGATAATATTTCGTCCAATGACTCCAAGCAAGCTACCCATCCTTATCACTCGTGTGTAATTATATTGCTGTCGTGACTGTGCAACCGCGACAGCAATATAATTACGCGCGAGCAATAAGGTTGGGTAGCTTGGGGTCATTGGACGAAATTCTACGTGCTCGGCGACTGGACTATATCTCCCGAGACTGAAAGCGCACGCGCACAGTATGCTTATCATGAGTACGTTAGGTGTGCTCGCGTTAGCGGCTACTTTCACAAAATAAAATCTTCGTTAAATTTTTTTGACGTACTCGCTAGCGAGCATACTTAAACTAGTAAGCACATAGGTAACTTTTGTCACCGGGACAGTATAATTATGTCTCTCTTTTTCTCTCTAAAAAGTGTAAGACGCAAAATGTCACCCCTGGACATTTTACACAACCTTCACTGGTTGGGTTTCATTGGACCAAACTGTAGATTCTGGTTATATGCAGTGCAGTGGTGGGATAAGTCCTGTGCACTTTATAGAAACAATTCGTCTGAGACATAATTAACTTTAAATATTTAAATATAAAGATTTAACTCGTAAACAGATTTACGACCATAAAAGGCCTAACCAATACACTCTGTAGCGAGACATCTGCTGAAAGTACAGCCAGTACAGCTCTAAATTCGTTAACTATGTAGTTATTTTAGCATCTGTTTCTGCGACAGCGTAAGCAGGTATATCGTGCAAGATTTTAAGTGGCTGAAACTACAGCAGATGTGTCCCAACAGTAGTAAATTAAGTCCCTATCAAAATTCCCCCGCACCCAATTGGCAAGCCTCAGTTTGCCACGTGCCAACGAGGCCGTTTCCGCCGCAGACGAGTCGAGCCTGTCTAAATGCTCGACAGTGGAGGCGCGGCACCGCCTGCGCGCGCCCGCCGGCGCCTTTATAGAAACAATTCGTGACAGTGAGACAGAATTAACTTTAAATATTTAAGTATAAGATTTAACTCGTAAACAGATTTCAAGTACTAGATAATTTGTGTTTTTTTTTTACAATTTAAACAAAAAAAACTCCCAGACCAATGGCTACAGGCCCAATCAATACGCTCTGTAACGAGACATCTGCTGAAAGTACAGCTCTAAATTCATTAAATGTTTGAAGAAAGCACTGCCATAGCGTAAGTACTATGTATTCATTAGGAAACATTTATTGATAAACACTGTTTATAAACTGTTCATAAACAATGTTTCATAATGTTTCATCATCTCTGTAAACAGTTTATAAACAGTCCATAAACATAGGTGATGAAACATTGTTTATGATACATGTTGCCGTGCTCCTCGCTATGAGTGGAGAGCAAGTGTGGACGGCCAAGTTTCAGAAACCTGTGTTTATAAACAGTTTATCAACAAAAGTTGCCTAATGAATACATGGCTTTATTAGTATATGGTGCAAGATTTTATGTGGCTGAAACCACAGCAGATGTATCCCTACACCATAGTAAATTAAGTCCCTATCAAAATTCCCCCGAACCCAATTGGCAAGCCTCAGTTTGCCACGTGCCAACGAGGCCGTTTCCGCCGCAGACGAGTCGAGCCTGTCTAAATGCTCGACAGTGGAGGCGCGGCACCGCCTGCGCGCGCCCGCCGGCGCCTTTGTAGAAACAATTCGTGACAGTGAGACAGAATTAACTTTAAATATTTAAGTATAAGATTTAACTCGTAAACAGATTTCAAGTACTAGATAATTTGTGTTTTTTTTACAATTTAAACAAAAAAAACTCCCAGACCAATGGCTACAGGCCCAATCAATAATTCATACAAAGAAAACCCACATAGCCCATTAATGACTATAAAAGGCCCAACCAATACTCTCTGTAGTGAGACATCTGCTGAAAGTACAGCTCTAAATTCGTTAAATATGTGAAGAATCTAGCATCTGTTTCTGCGATAGCGTAATGGTGTGTCCACACTGGGCGAATATGCTCGCGCGGCAAACTCGACATCTTGCTCACTCAAGAGCAGGATGAGCAGGATGTCGAGTTTGCCGCGCGAGCATATTCGCCTAGTGTGGACGCTCCATAAGTATATCGTGCAAGATTTTATTTATATGGCTGAAACCACAGCAGATGTGTCTTAAGTAGTAAATTAAGTCCCGTTCAAAATTCCCCCGAACCCAATTGGCAAGCCTCAGTTTGACACGTGCCAACGAGGCCGTTTCCGCCGCAGACGAGTCGAGCCTGTCTAAATGCTCGACAGTGGAAGCGCGGCACCGCCTGCGCGCGCCGGCCGGCGCCTGGCGCGACGCCCACACCGACTCCGACGACAACAGCGACTCCGCCGCCAACACCACCACCAAAGGTACTGTCAGGCCTGTTCATCTCCGCGAGTTTACATCGAAAACAAAACACGCACGATGGCCCACCTACAGGATACTATTCGACAAGGCCTCACATACGAGCGAACATTGACTCACGCACGCGTATTCTTGTGTACGATGGAAGAAAATAAACAAAATGGTGTACTGAATACTGTGCAGTATCTTACTGCCTAAATAATAATAAAAACACAGAATGTACTTTTTTAAGTTGCCTCAAGACACTGAGAGGTAAATAAGTAGTTAATATTATTCATGATAATTCATGCTAAATCATGTATTTCCTCCGCCATTTTCCGCAGTTTGGCACCTCACGTCAAATCATTTTACCAAAGTCAGCCCTATAGCTTCGGCGCAGTGCCGATCACTGACGTTTGTCAACAAAATGGTGCTTGACTCTTGTGACAGGCTAAATTACACCATATTGTTAATGACATTGAGCATACATTTTTTTAAATACCTTCACGAAGTAAAACTTCTGTACGTAGTACTTATTATTATTCTGTGGTACTGTCTACTGCGTATGCTCCGATACCACTGCGAGCCCTCCGCTCAAACGGCCAGCCGCGCGAAACGTAATCCCGTTGAGTGGCCACAGCGATTACGTCATCGCGGATTACGTCGTACCTTAAAAAAACCGGTATTTCATAGAGAATCCATCTGTTTTTTTGCCATTCGATTGTATCAGTAATCTAATAGACGTAAGGCTTTATATTCAAACACATTTTTTGGGTACCGCTAGTACCCAAGGCCACTTGACTACAAATTTCGTTTTGGGTACCGCTAGTACCCAAGGCCGTTTGAGCGGGGGCCCCGATTACGCTCATTTTTAACGGCATGTATTTAAATGATCTTTTTAAATTAGCAAAAACGGCAAATAAAAAAATCTAAATGGTCATCTATTTTAATGATTGATCCTCTTTCTTTGAGACATAAAATAAATAAAATCGATCGATATTTTAACCTCTTTTGAACTACGCAAAAAAAATTTGAGATGTAAAAATTATAACTGATCGTTACTTGTTGGTCCTCAAAAATAAAAGAAATGAGCACCAAATATTCAATATTGTGATACTTTTTTAAATAATTCGATTTGTATAAATTATTTTTTGTCTATATCAAATAATCTTCAAAATAATAATGTTATGGTACTTATTTTTATTAAGTTGTAGAGTACTTAGTTTATTATTATTCTGTGGTTGTAGTCAAAGGACGGAAACTATTTAAAGGCACATGATGTTCAAAGATTTTTTTTTTATTAAAAAAGCATACTTAACACGTTCACACTGCGTTATCGGGTCGAATTGACCTTAGGTGCTGGATGCGTTGGTGCGGGATGGATATATTCGGTCTTTTCAGTAGTACGAAAGATAAATATTGTTTTGCAATTGTTTCGTCAAACACAGTAAATATTTGAAAAAAAAAAAAACTTATCAGGTCCTTACGACCCGATGTCGCACTAAAAGTAAACAAATATCGTTTAGTGCTTTATGGTCACTGATCACGGTCGAGATCGGTATACTATAGTCTTTTTCACGTAAGATGATCCGTATGACACTTCAAGGTTATCCATATTACGCATACTACATATGCAGAATATTTTTGAAAAAATATTTGTATTTTATTAGCAATATAATAAAAAAAAAAATAACTACTTGTCTTGAAATATATAGTAAAATCTGAGTCTATTGATTATATTTTAATTAAATACGATGTAAAAATATTTATTATTTAATGTACGCAATGTGTGAAACGGAATAGATTTAGTGCTGGGGTATTTCTTGAATAATAAAATCGATTATTTGCGCGGTACATTAATCGATTGCAGTGAATACTTAGTTATTAAAAACATCACAAAAATCAACTATATTTTTCGATTATTGACTTTATTTAATAAACGCATTGAAAATAAATTAATAGTTTTTAATTTAAAGAAACAGAACCAGTACTTTTTAGGAATCGTTTTTTTGAACACGAACCATGAAATTTGAATATCAATAAAAAATTGTTACAATAATATTTGTAATTAAAAAAAAAAACGTTTTTTTGTTAAATAACACCTATACAAAATATTTCTGTAAAAGTAGGTTTTACTAACTCTTCGAAAAAAATCGATAGATAAATCGCTATGGTTTAGTTATGTGACATCTCTAAATCTTTCAAACTCGAAACGTCATACGGATCATCTTAGGTGAAAAAGACTATAAGAGAAAATCAACCTTGCGATTTGAAAAAAATAAAGAGGTAAAAATTATGATGGGTTCAGGGATGTCAGAAGTAAGAAATTATTTTACATAGCGCCTCTAGTCCCAAACTAAGCAAAGCTTGTAATTTAAACAAATATGGCAATGTACCATTCTGCTTGCTTATTGGCCGCTAAGCCCTTGGCCAACTCAGTAACCAATGACGGACGATTGTCACTCAACCACAAAGTACCGCGTAAATTAAAAGATATTTTTAATTAAAAATATTAACCAATAATATTTTTTGTTAGATCAAATATATTTTAAAGTTGAGTTATACATAGATCGAAATGTATTTATTAGGTGATCAATATTAAAAGGCAAACTTGATATAAAAATCATCAAATTAACAAAATTAAAGATCAATAACTAAAAAAGAGGATCGAATATTACTTTTGTTTACCAAATATTAAAAGAGTATGTTAAACATAAATATTATGTTACCTTTAATGAAGATCCTTCATAATTTATCCATAGATCAACTAATATAGACCCAATAATTAATATAAAGATAAAATATAATAAAAAACATCATTTATTTTTAAAAGTGCACATACAAAAAAGATCAATTAGTTTTTAGAGGATCAAATAATATTGTCCCATTTTTAACGTCTCCAATACAGACGCGCTTCTTCGATCTGCGATACGGATTGGTCAAAACAGCTGACGTCAGTTGTTTTGACCAATCCGTATCGCAGAATCAAAGAAATCGAAGAAGCGCGTCTGTATTGGAGACGTTAAAAATTAGCGTAAGTAATTGGGGCCCTGATCAATGCTCCACCTAATCTCGACGCAGACTCGTGGCAGGCGGGGCTATAAGTAATTTTTGAAACAGATACCCTTATTTTATTAAAATTATTATTAAGTATCATTAATTATTAATTAAGTATCATGTATTCGTTACATTCCCTCTAATATGGTCGAGTGAAGCGATGGCTGGTTCACTCGTC
This sequence comes from Ostrinia nubilalis, assembly GCF_963855985.1. Taxonomy (NCBI): domain Eukaryota; kingdom Metazoa; phylum Arthropoda; class Insecta; order Lepidoptera; family Crambidae; genus Ostrinia; species Ostrinia nubilalis. The sequence continues at coordinate 18,881,372 of NC_087088.1, read as the reverse complement.
ATGTCTGTGAACAGGCGCTGCTTTCGGGGACTGGTCAATCCAAGTTATTCAAATTTATGTATGCGAGTCATTTCTACTAGTATCTTAATATGTAAGTCTAGATATTAGCACGTCACTACCTTGTTTAATATACCACGCAATCTTGTATACCCATTCTTATAAGATACACCATACAAGAATGCATGGTAAATTCAGTGAACTGCTCCTGAATCGAATGTACCTACTACTACTATTTCTATTTATTTATATTAACCGGCAGACAGTGGTGACTGAGTTTGTTGCGGCGCTTCTTCTCAGCACTTGCCAAATGTTGGTCTCGAAGCGCTGGTAGGGTAAAAAGATTATGAGACATGTAGAGGCTCCTTAAGAGCAAAATGACGATTTGTAAGAACTATTTATTAGTCCAAACAAATAAAGAAATTTTGACTTTGACTTTTGACTTTATCCTAACCTAGGCAGGCATAGCGGCCAGCCTCTGTGTGACGTCACTCTTGAAACCAGTGTGAGTGCGAGAGAAAACGTGATAATTATGCACTGTTTTATTATTACACCGCCTGTCACGCGTCTTTGCGCCGTGTATAGTGTGGATGGAGCACTGAGAAGAGTGAGCTGTGCATTTCGGATCATCCCACTGTAAGTGAGCTGCCACACTGGCGCATTGCAAGATTTGCAAGTGTTTTCTAAGCGGAGCGGTGACGCAGAGAACACACCGCGGCTCCGCGGCGAAGACGTCACGACCGTTGAAAACGCTCGTAATCCGCCAGTGTGGCAAGGCCCTAACTATCACTAATAATCACTAAAGACAGTGGCGCCAACTGGTGAGCGCTGAAGCGATAGGAGGACTATCACATTTGCACTCAAAGATGGCGCCACCGATGCCTAGTTAGTAGAGCATCCGGCACTGAGATACAGCGATAATCGCGCGGTTGCTGGACCGTTCTCGTACATTTTCACTACATATGCCTAAAATCTCATAGATTTCATACGAATCATCTACAAACCTATGGTTCAGTTTACATACACACGTAATTTTTATTTTTTGTTATCATGAATTATTTTACATCTTTTGTAACTTTTCCATTCCCGCGGAAATATTGTGCAAACTTTTCAAATTAGCAAAGATTTCCCGCGTTTCTGAATTTTGACACATTGATTTTAGTGATGTGCACGTATTTAAAAGTAAATCGATAATCGAATTCAAATTATTAGTGTTCAGTATTTAGTCTAAAAATGTTGATATCGATTAATTATGATTAATAGTTTGAAATAATGTTGTTATGGATGGCCCAGTTTTTTGGTTCGTAGTTAAAATAACCAATGGTCAAATTTGACAGATGTCAAATGAAGTGGTTAAATATCAGGAAAAATGTTTTTCGAACAATGATTAGCTTGACTTTTAGTACATTTTTTAACTATAGTTAACATTTTCTTAATTAAGATTAAATTGCATTTTCAGTACCAAAAATTTATCTGATAACATTAAAATAATAATGGCAGGGTCCGGCGGCTCCCCGTGCGGCAGCACGTACGGCAGCGGGCGGCGCAGCGCGCGCACCACCAGCAGGTAGAACCCAGGTACTTCCCCCGCTCACTCCGCCTCCACGCACCTCCGCAACACAAGCACACTGACGATTGCGATAGCTGCTGAAATAGACATAGAAAGTAGTTGACTCTTTTATTATACAATCGTTATTTTTAAACAGACTTTTGAGTAATTACATCGCAACAAAAGAATACTTACGTTTAAATTGTTGATAGTATCAGTTGTGTCATGCATGCATGCAAGAACATTACTAAAAAGATACTAATCAGCTTAAAGTTTTTCGTGAAATGTAACAACCAAATTTTGTTTAGCCTTGTGTATTCTCAGCCTTTTTATAAGTAGGTAGGCAGGATGTATATCTACGTCGATTAGATTAGCATAATACCCAGAGATATGGCTTTACTTGAAAAACCATCACGCTAGCTAAGCTTCACTAATTTTTGTAGAGCTATCTACATTAATGCAATGCTATGATAATTAATTTATGTCTAACAGTGGAGGCCCCAACGGGAGCGATGGGCTTTCAGGAAGCTTTGCCCCCGTTGCCGCAGATATATCGTCATTAATCGATAAGTATGTAAATACGTTTTCTATCTGTTAAACTATTGATTAAAATCTATAGTCCCACCAAACTCATTGACAGGGGGACGCCACCATCGTTCAACTATGTTTCCAACCTATCGAAAATCGGAACCAGCGATCCGGTATTGACGGTGGCGCCCCGCTGTCAATGTCACAAATAGAACAGTTCAGTATTTTAGATCTACCTATATCGTTATTATGGTTCATTTATCCCCGTGCAATAACGGGGAAGATTATCTAAATTTAAAAAAAAATACCTGTATTTATTGTTAGTTCAAAAAGTATCTCTGTAATCTCTCATTAAAGTTACTCTTATTTTTTCACAATTTTGAAAGTATTATGTAGGTACTGAAGATGACAATATTATGCAGACTTTCAATGCCTTATAAATACAGTCATAATATTTATTCTACTTACAGATACCAACAAAGAAAAGAACAAGAACGTCGGGAATGTACTATCCACGTTTAACATTCCATGGTCCATTATAAAGTAAGAAACTTATAGTCTGCGATAACTTGATTTTGATTTTCATAACGATTCTAAGATTTATATACTTACATACTTAACTACTCAAATAAAATGATGTATTTCTTACAATGCTCAATCATTGTTTTCATCGTGTTTATCGTACAATTTCAATGAATCGATGGCATGATGTTATTTTTCACGAAACTGATCGTGACTACCCCATTGATGTTACAAAATATTGTTATTTACATTAATAAAAATTGCTATTTATTTTACTGTTAATCTGTCACAGTTTAGATTTTTAAAAGATTAACATGCAATTGTAAATATTAGCAAAAATAAGCTTAAAAATAGCGTACCGCTTGCTGCGAGATTGTTAAGCTAAAGACGTTGATTTTTGTTGTGTTATGAGGGTCATCAAATGGCACTACAATTAATTGGCTCTGAGCGTCCAAATAATACTCTTTAGTTATTTTTATAATTAAATGAAAAATATGGAAAAAGTGTAGTCATTTGAAATAATCTCCCAGCAAGCAATTTTAATTCTACAATACATTAAGTGCATGTTTTTGTAAGAAAATTATAAAGAAGCTTTGAGCGAAACTTTTCTACAAAAATTATGAACTTATTACTTTTGTGGATAAGATAATATTAATTAATAGATAAATAATGTTAACGGCTGTTCCAAACTGCAAAAGATACATATCATTAAAATAGACTGCCAATTTAATAATTAAGTGATTCATAATTCTTTTTACTGTATTGTTGATTAATATAGTTAATTAGCTATTAATTATACACTATTGTATAAAATCTTTCTATATACATGTTGTGTAATAATGAAATTATTAATTAGGGTGAAGGAGAAAATAAAGATGTGTGTTGTGGTATGAAGTTTGCCTATTTGAAATACCCAGACCCCATGAAAAAAACCCAATGTTCGATACTAGTTTTCACAATTCACATGGTAGACGAAGAAGGATCGAATGTTCGGATTATTCAACTTTGTTCCCTTAGGTGAAGAAAGTGAAATTTTTAGTGTCCTCATTCACTTCTGAACAATTACACCTAGTGTCTCATTTTCCAGGTGAATTGAGTCGATTATAGCGGTCGCCTTTGTTCACTTATAGGAGTTAAAGCACCCAGGTATCCGCATCTGTTCATCTGAGTGAATTAATTCCTAGGTGAACAAAGGCGACTGCTTTATTTAGTCAAATCAATTCACCTGGGTGAAATAATGGTTCCGAGGTGAAACGAGGACACTAAAAATTCCACTTTCTTAACCCAGGTGAACAAACTGGAATTCACCCAGGCCCCCTTAGATACTAAGTTATAATGATGTAGCCCCATGTTGGCGGCGTGTGTGTTAGTGAGTGGTGTTAATAGAGGCGTTTTACCTACCAATAAAACGCTTATTAATTTACTTACCTTATTCGAAGCTTAATTAATTGAGATAGGCACGTCATTTCCCGCCTCATATTGCTATCTCTTTCTACCCTATAGAGCTATCTCTTTCTACCACTACCGCCTGGCAGGGGCGAGACCGACCATTGAAGGAAGGTCCGCCATTTCTAGAAATCATTGAGTCGCTATACTACCAGGCAGAACTTATTCATAAGCTTCGAATAAGGTAAGTAAATTAATAAGCGTTTTATTGGTAGGTAAAACGCCTCTATTAATTTGACTTGACCGTTATTCGAAGCTTAATTAATTGAGACTTGTTTGTTATCGCCTGGTGGTAGTGGAAGGACGCCCAATGTGACATTTTTATTAGGTATATTCGTAGGTACTTTCTAATTCATGAAAATACATTTTATATGTATAATAATGTATATTTAAAAATAAACAAAAGAGAAAAGTATCTTCTACAAAATTATAGGTACATAATAAAAACCATAAATCATAATTCTTAGATCTTGATTAAAAATAATACACATAATTTGTGATATTTTTCAATCTACAGCACTAAACAAAGCCGTCACTGATGGCGTGATTGATGCAGGCATAACTTCGCGTCGATAGAATTTACAAAAGGTATTTGTTGATCGCCAGTTACCTCTTGACAAAATATCTTCAATCGGGTAACTATCCAACCAATTCTTGGAGGCGACAGCAGAACGTATACTTCCCGGACTTCCTGGACTGGAAAATTGTTATCTAAGCATTGGTTCGTTTCTTTAATTCGTGGCATGCAATTCAGCTTCGAGATTCTTCTGCTTGCCCTCTTAGGCCCAGAACAGACGGTGAAACGCAAGTGCAACGAAACTGCAACTTTGTGATGATTCTGATGAATGAAACTGATACTGAAAGTTTCAAACTGGTCGCGTCATGTGTGGTCTCTCAACGGACGCTATGGCAGAAACTTAGATGCAACTCAAAAGTAACTAGCAGTTGCAGTTTCGTTGCAGTTGCGTTTCACCGTCTGTTCTGGGCCTTACACTCTATTAGATCCTTGGCAGCCGTATAGACATAAAGGGGCTTTTAACATGTAATAAATGTTGCTTCTACTCCAATAAACTGCACCGAGCGCCGCGGTTCGCTCATTGCCTCCGTTTAAAACAATCTTAACCGCAAAATTGAGTTTCTTAATTGAAAAAAATGTTTAACAAGTAGTCGTGTACATGGCCTACAATTCAATATTGCTTAAAATTTCATATTGTTTTGTTTTCTAGCTTAGTTAGTATTTTTTTAGCTCGGAATGGCACCGCTACAATTATATTATTTTATTAGTGGGCAGCAGTAAATATTACTGACATTTACTTGTGCGAAAACAATAGCTTTGTTTTTATATCTTTGTGTAAATAAATATTTATAATTATGTTTACCTAATTTGTTAGTAGGCGTCAAAGGTAACTAATCGTTACGAATTGCTATTTGTTCTAAAGTACATGTATTCAGACTACAATTGTAGTTGTGAGAGCTTAGTCTATATTTTCACCCTGCTATTATTGCCCGCGATGCAGGCCTAGGGACACCTTTCGTGTTTACAAACAAATTACTGCATTTGGCGGAATCTCTATGGGATTTAAGCAAATCAATTGTCTGATTTATCCAAAACACTGGATTTAAATTAATACAAGCCGGATTATGAATCAATCTCCAACCTGATTGCCTGTAGTTAACAGAGTCAGTTTTAGACCCAAATGCTGGCCAGAAAACTACAGTCGTCTGAGAGAATATAGTGATTAGAATCAACACAAAGTAAGGTCAGATCATGAATTCTTCGTCCCGAGGTTAGCAGTAAAAGGGCAGCTGTATGTCGTTGTGTTTCAAAGGTATTATTTATATTGACTTTGTGCTTTTCCAAAAAGGACGCTAAAATATCTATATTCCAAACCGGTGGTTTATGACATATTGGTTTTTGTAATGCTTTTGATTTTAAAACATGTTTAACCAAAACATGAGAACTTAGCACACCTGCACATTCAGCATTACAAAGAGTAGAGATTGCCGATTTATGTAGTAAGACAGTATTGTATGATAGTTTATGTACTAAAAATAAATCAGACAAGTATCTCGCCAAGTCACTCCCTGAAGGATTAGATGAATCTATTTTGTGCTCCTTAGCCCACACTAACCATTTTTTCCAAGCAGATTCATAAGTTTTCTTGGTCGAGGATCGCCATGATTTTTGAAGAAGGTCAATTTGTTGACTATTCCAACCTTTTAGATTTTTCGTCCACCCCCACATTTCCAGACCTCCAATGTCATGTCGTGTACATTCGGAGGTGGAAGGCCTGTCGACACATCGATCAGGACTTCCTCTAGGTTCAGAAGCGTGAGTGGAGGGGCTATTGCTCGTGCTTTCACGTCTGCTCTCCAAAATACCCGATCCCAACGAGGTACTACTAACAGGTAAATTCCCTGACACTGATTGAGATGGTTCAGTACCCTGGGAATGAGGTAGGGTGGAGGAAAAATCCATGCCAGAGGATAGTTCCATGTCCGTGAGAATGCATCGTGGTACAATGCCTGATGATCGTTCAGATCCAGCGATGCATAATTGATCACAACATGTGCTCGATTGGATGCAAATAGATCGATTAAGGGGATCCCCCATTGAGAGAATACTTTCAGAGTGCCCTTGGGAAGAAGATGCCATTCTGGGGCTTGTCGCAGCCTCGACAGATGGTCGGCATGTCCATTGTAAATTCCGGGAATGTGATAAATTTTCACATGTATGCGATATTGGTCCAGAATTTGACAAATTTGATATGTCAGGTTTAACAGGGGGGGGTGACTTAGTACCTCCCACGTGTCGAAGATATGCAATTACGGTCTTGTTGTCGCACTGTATTAGTACCGTACTGTGACTCAGGTACTGAGAGTGATCTTGTAAGACTTTTAGAATTGCTAACATTTCCTTCTGGTTGCAGTGAAGGTCTTGTTCGTTTTTTGTCCAGAACCCTGTCAATGATAGGTGATCTAATCGAGCTCCCCATGCTATGTCCGACGCATCGGTAGTCAGGTAATGTGAAGGTGGTGGCATGTGATGGCAGTTTGCAATTCCGTAGCCACCACTTTAGGTTTTCTCTGGCGTCCAGAGGAATGTAGTGTCGTGGTTTGGAGTTCTTCTTCAACATTTTGTTGAGAAGATTTAACAGAGCGCGATAGTTTAGGCGGCCTTGTGGCACAGTAAAACTGGCAAAATTGAGAAGTCCTACCAGACTTTGTAAATTCAAGAGATTTGTGCATCTTTTTTCTAGCATCGCTGTCAACTTGGCTATCAGTGATGGAAGTTTCTCTCCGGGAAGCTGTTTCTGGTTTGTCCATGGGTTCCACATAATTCCCAAGTATGTCAGGGCCTTTGACGGCACTAGAACCGACTTGTCGTAGTTGACCATCCAACCTAATGACTCCAAGAGCTGTATGGTCAGGCGCACGTGATTTTTGAGTATATTCCTGTCCTGATTTGCGATCAGAAAATCGTCGAGGAATACAACTACCCGAATATTCATTTTCCTGAGAACCTGAGCAATCCAATTCGTTAAACTGGCGAACGTTTTTGGTGCTGTACTCAGGCCAAAGGGCAAACATGTCATTTCCAATAATTCGCCTTGATAAATCAGACGGAGGAACCTCCTGTGGCTGTGAGCGACTGACAGGTGGAAGTAGGCTTGTGATAGGTCTACTTTGCACAGCCAATCTGACTGCTGCAAAAAATCTGGTATACGGGTTACATTGATCAGTCGGAATTTTTCCGCTATTATGTAACGATTGAGGGCTTTCAAATTGAATATTGGACGGGGCGTACCATCGCTCTTGGGGACCAGAAAAATTGAGGACAGGAAACTCGGACCTGGTGCAGCACTTTTTAGGACTCCTTGGTCTTTCATTTGAGTTATTACAACAGACATTTCGTCTGAATGTGGCACGCTCAAGTGGTGTCTTAATACTTTTGGATGAACTAGCGGTGGTTTTCGATAAAAAGGTATGCGATACCCTTTTAGAATCTTTAAAATGTAATTTGGTGCTTTTAATTGTTCCCATCTGTGAATGAAGTCCTTGAGACGGCCCGCCCGAAATCTGATCGAGTCAGAATTTTTTACGTTTATTATCTTTGTTATATTCGGACTGCGATGATTCTCGCTTTTGTCCAGATCTATTCTGTCCTTAACCTCTTGTGTTTCCTCGCGAGGAACGGCCACGAAAGGAATTTTGATTATTCGCAGTGGCGGAATGAGAATATCCTTGCGAAGGATAGTGTGCATTACATCCACCTTGCGGAGGTGGGTTATGGCAGTAGGTGGCATGTGCGAAGTGCGCACCGCTATAAGTGCCATGAGAACAACCTTGCGTAGGTGCTCGACGGGATGCAACCCCCTGCGAGGAGGTGCTTGGTTTGTTAGGCTCAGCCTGCGAGGTAGAGCTATTTTTTGCCTTCTTTATTGGCCAAAAACACTTTCGGACTCCTCCAGCCTTTTCGATGGCGCTTGTAAATTTTTCGGCATCAAATAAATTTGAGGCTGTTGGTGGAATCTTTTTCAAGCAGGTTTTGACTAATGGATCCTTCACATATTTCGTAACACAGTCCCTTCTCATTTGAATTACTTCAGCTCTATGGCCACAAACAAGCTGTAATAAATCTGATGACGCACGGTGGATCGAAATGGCATTAAAGTGGACATAGGGATTTTTTCCGGAAAATCGAATTTTAAAAATTGCCAATCGATAGTCCTTTGCTCACTCATCACGACATGTCATATCACATTTTTCTCTAAACCTGATACTTTAGCTTAAAAAAAATAATTTGTGTTTTTTTTGTATGAAACGAGACATAAAGTGCTAATTTTCTCCGAAGACCTGCTAGATCGTGACTTGAAACAACCTAGGTCGGTATAACTGCATTATTTATTAATATTCTAAGCTATTTCCAGCTGCTCCAAACCGCAACTTAGCCTGTTAAACGATTCCGAAAAAAAATAAAATTGACTCTTCTTGTAATTGTATTTTAGTTCTTTTTTTTAGAAAAAGCTTCGATTACGGTACTAGAAAGTGATTTTATCGTTAGGTGACATTGTTATCTATTCTCAGAATCTATTAAACCCTTTCTTTCCTATCAGCACATGACTTTAAAACAACAATGAAGTTACTCATACCTCGTAAATAACGTGTTTTGCGAATAAGCAGATAATGGTCAAGGGTGGGGGTAAAAAACAGATAAGGATTGTTTATTTGTTTTAAATTTAGCTTGGGCTGTGTAACGTCACCAATAACATTCAACTTTAAATGCGGTTTTTAACATGTAATTACAATGGAAGCTATTGTGGATAATATAGATTTGTTCGTAGTCTTAAGAAATACCTTAAAACCTTTCATGGACAGTGAGGAACTTTATAATCACCTTTAGCAGAAAATGGTACATTTGTCAGAAGAAAACAGTGTTAAGAGCGTTTACGCCGTTTGGCGCAAAAACAGTACTTTTTCAACCCGATACAATCATTAACCAGTTACATTACAAATATGTTATAGGCATAAATAATTGGGCAATTTCGATTAGTATAGTATTTAAGAATTAAGATATAGTCCACACAGATTTTCAAATTTCCACTTTAGCGTCAGTTTACAAGCTGAAATTTTTATAAAAATACTGTGAAAACGATATAACAAACATTTATATCCTATAGCATAGGTCCTTAGGCAAATAGTTAGTTGAGAAAGATCTTAGATTTAAGCATTTTACAATAAGAAATCACAAATTCAAAGAACGTGAAATACCCAAAAATCAAAGTGATTTTTACACCATTATTCTTCTTTAATTCAACATAAAATAGCTTAATATAATAAAATAACATCTTCTTTAAAATATTTACTTTGAAACGATATATAATTCATTGTTATTGTTTTGCTATAAACATTTGAAAACTATTAAAAAACGCCGCGCGCGAATCATTTCCAATGATGCCCCTTGAAACGCCGCGCTTCGCGTAAACGCTCTTAAGTTAAAAAAAGTTTTTCCGGAATTGTTTTACTAATCTTAATGGACGATGGACAAACTGTCATCTATCTCTTCCCCAATTTTTAAGAAGAAACAGTGATTGGCTTGAATCTCCAATTAACTGGGTCGGGCAACTAGTTTTTGATGAAGACAAAATTGATGAAAATGTTCTGTTTCTGAGTTAATTTATGTAACGTGTAATTCATCTTTTTTTTCTGTTTCTGAGTTAATTTATGTAACGGTTTCCTCGGGATAAAGGAAGTAGTCGAAGCATGTAGTGTAGAAGTTAGCATGTTTTCGGTAATTGCATCTATATTTGACGTTGTTTTTTCACTAGGTTCAGTAATTGAACCAACATTTTCCTCAATTTTGTCTTCATCAAAAACTAGTTTCCAGACCCAGTTAATTGGAGATTCAAGCCAATCACTGTTTCTTCTTAAAAATTGGGGAAGAGATAGATGACAGTTTGTCCATCGTCCATTAAGATTAGTACAAAAAACTTTTTTTTAACTTAACACTGTTTTCTTCTGACAAATGTACCATTTTCTACTAAAGGTGATTATAAAGTTCCTCACTGTCCATGAAAGGTTTTAAGGTATTTCTTAAGACTACGAACAAATCTATATTATTCACAATAGCTTCCATTGTAATTACATGTTAAAAACCGCATTTAAAGTTGAATGTTATTGGTGACGTTACACAGCCCAAACTAAATTTAAAACAAATAAACAATCCTTATCTGTTTTTTACCCCCACCCCTGACCATTATCTGCTTATTCGCAAAACACGTTATTTACGAGGTATGAGTAACTTCATTGTTGTTTTAAAGTCATGTGCTGATAGGAAAGAAAGGGTTTAACAGATTCTGAGAATAGATAACAATGTCACCTAACGATAAAATCACTTTCTAGTACCGTAATCGAAGCTTTTTCTAAAAAAAAAGAACTAAAATACAATTACAAGAAGAGTCAATTTTAATTTTTTTGGGAATCGTTTAACAGGCTAAGTTGCGGTTTGGAGCAGCTGGAAATAGCTTAGAATATTAATAAATAATGCAGTTATACCGACCTAGGTTGTTTCAAGTCACGATCTAGCAGGTCTTCGGAGAAAATTAGCACTTTATGTCTCGTTTCATACAAAAAAAACACAAATTATTTTTTTTAAGCTAAAGTATCAGGTTTAGAGAAAAATGTGATATGACATGTCGTGATGAGTGAGCAAAGGACTATCGATTGGCAATTTTTAAAATTCGATTTTCCGGAAAAAATCCCTATGTCCACTTTAATGCCATTTCGATCCACCGTGTGACGTTTTAATAAAGTCACCTGTGGAAAAAAGGTCATTGATTTTTGCACTTAGTCCCTCATATGAGAGGTTATCAGAATCTTTAGTCCATAGCAATAAATCTCGTAAAGATTTTTGCAATGATTCTCTCTGTTTAACAGCACACATCGTTAAAGCTGCGAATGCTTTGTCAGCGTGTAATAAATGACGCGGACATTCATATATTTTCACCTCATCGTTTAAATCCAGATCAGTGTAACCTGGGCAATTATTATATAATTTCTGGGTTTCTAAGTACCTAATATCATTCCATTCAGTACTATCTAAATGCTGAAAATCATTTAGCAATTTTAGATGCTCAACAGAAGTTTTAGACATAGTAGGCTCCTTGAGCTTCGTTTCAAAACCGAAGGTAAAAGGTTCTTGGTCGTTAACAACATGGCTATCGCGAGGTGAAACAGGCAACTCATTATATAGGTTATGGCTAACTCCCGAAAAAATCGAAATAGCATCATCGTCAGAAACATAATCACGGGTACTTACAGTTTTCCTTTTTTTTTCCTCATCAATTGTTTCTGTAGGTTTCGCACTTGCTTTGATAATTTATCCACTTTACGATCGGAACGGTGCTTTTTACCCCTGCCTCTTTTTCCTTTTTTGCGGTGAGTACGTCCCCTAGTTGAGGAACTTGACGCACTTGAAGAGGAGGTACTGCTGCTACTGCTGCTTGAAGATGAACTCGTACTATCCTTTCGAAATCGTCGTTTATTACGCCCGGAAGATGGTTCCGGTATTGGTTCCGAAGCTGGCAATTCATCTACATTTTTGTCGTTAATTTCCATGCTAAAAGTTTAGAACACGATTAGAAACTCAACTCAATAACTCATAATATTACTTGTATGAGGGTAGACAAAAAAGAAAAATTTTCGAACGAACATTCGTTAAAGTTTAGCATTTAAAATAAAAGTAGGGTATAAAAATATTTGTTACTTGCGTTGCAACAAAATTAGTTTATAACGGTTTTGTAAAAAGAAAGAATTCTTTGTTACTTACGTGGGTGTGTGTTATACTCAACTTATTATTATAACTCACTTATTGGATTTTCCAAATATTAAATATAAATTATTTCGATCCGAACAAAAAATAGACCTTTGGACTATAATATTTTACACAGTATCTGTCGGAAGTGCAGAGCTCTGCACACGGCGGGAAACAAGACGCCAATGATTTCTAGAAATGGCGGACCTTCCTTCAATGGTCGGTCTCGCCCCTGCCAGGCGGTAGTGGTAGAAAGAGATAGCTCTATAGGGTAGAAAGAGATAGCAATATGAGGCGGGAAATGACGTGCCTATCTCAATTAATTAAGCTTCGAATAACGGTCAAGTCAAATTAATAGAAAATGATTCAAAAAATCTAGCTAGGGTTCAAGTATAGATGAACTACACTGACCCATCCCACCCGTGACATTGGCAGGGGGGCGCCACCGTCAATACCGGATCGCTGGTTACGATCTTTCCCACGCTGGGAACTAAACTAATAACCCCCTTACTAATAAAAAGTTATACAGTTGTTGAACACTGTTTTAAAATGTCATTTCCATACTAAACGTCACTTTAAAACACTGTTCAACAAGTGTGTAAGTTTTATTAGTAAGGGGGTAAGTATAGGTAGTTGAACAATGGTGGCCACCAACTTGACAAAAATCGGAAACAGCGATCCAGTATTGACGGTGGCGCCCCCTGTCAATGTCACGGGTGGGACAGTTCAGTGTATTGGGTCTATTTTCAATTCGATCAAAAAATGCCAATTTTGTCTAGATCTACTTGACTGATTTTGTGGTGAACCCAGTCGAAAAATAGCTGGCAGGGTTAAGAATAATTCAGATAATTTATCTGATAAAAAACCTGTAAGTTTCAAATAGTGTATAAAAAATAGTTGTCTACTGAATTTCAGGATAGATAGCCGATAGCACTGTTTATTTAATCGAATGAACATGCAACCACACTCGAGTCGAAAATCGAAACTGCACCCACACACAACGGGCCACAACAGTACAACACTAGTGTCGTTCCTTCTCTGAGGGTGAAATGTCGTTTGTTTGTCTTTATTCGATGATTGCAAAGTGTTTTATTAAATGTGTCCACTAAATCATCACAAAAATGATAGATTCGAGCTTAATGTGTGTAGTGAAATAGATTTGAACGGTGACAAAAGGAAAATCACAGCGATAAGAAGATTGTTTTGATGCCATTCACCTATATTGATTTATCGTCATGCCAGTGACCTGTATTTCGTATTTGTAATAAGTTACTCGTAAATATTTAATAAACTCATTAGAAGACAGAGTCCCAATCACGAGAGATGAGTTTGCGGTAGTAATGGAGTGGCAGTGAAGTGTAACAAAAATGAGACTGGACTTGTTAGACGTAATGAAAAGATACTGTTTGATGTTATAAAACCTGTGCAAATAGTTGTTTTCGTTATGGTGTGTGAACTCCAAAATGATGACGCCTATTGAGGACAAAAAAGATGAAAAAGTAAGTCTAAATTTATATAAATTTCATACCACTTAAATAACAGCGGAAAGTTATTAGCTTAATTGTTTATTTAGGAGTTGTTGGTTTAGTAGTTGAAGGGAAACATAAATAAAACAAAACCAAATATTATTACCCTTTTAATTATCAGGTAAAAAGTCTTTTATGTGATAAACATAACTTTAAAATCAGAACATTGATTTTATTTTGTTTGTAATATTTTTGATACTTGATAAACTGATCAATGAGTGGATGCAAACACAAAATGACTACTCAAATCTAATAATTAACCTTTGCTGTATTTTGTTACTGCCCTGGTTGGATGGAAAGTTGTAGAAACATTAAAAGTTGATTTTGAACGATTTAGTGATTTGATCCAATGTCCGACATGGTTAGGTTTTTACATTTACAGACTCAATAATTGAAGTGCAAATACAGTAACTCTAAATAGTAAAGGAGCAACACATAAAAGTTAGGTCAAGGGTTATTTGAGTTTTGCCTTGAGGCCTTAAAGAGTGTGCCGATTAAGGCCGTTTGTACACATCCGTTTTTTCACTGGACAACGGACCGTCAATGGATGTTTACAAGCGGCCTAAGACTGCAGCTTTTATCTGCGTTAATCCAGGGGATGTTACTTATTTAATGACAAAGTGATTGTTAACTCTGTTATTCTTGAAACTACTGCTTTTTGTTCTGAAATTCATTGGCTAGAGCCTAGATATATGATATCTCAGAAAATTCCATTGGTGCTAAGTTGCTCCTTCACCTAGGACCATTTGCCTGTAATGTAACATTACCTTACATCAGCGCTACAGTAACAACCTGTAATGTTACAGATTCAAGCATTACATTAGGGAGGGACGAGATCTGAGCATTGAATTTTTAAACAGGCAAATGCTTGTCAAGTTAGGGAGGCAGTTTTTTTTTTATTGTTTGTCAGCCAAATGATTTCCACTGCCGGACAAACAATTTTCACTATGACCGGTCATGCAGTATTGTAATGTAATGCTCGAATTGGAATCTGAAATGTTACACATCCGAATGCTCCAGGTGAGGGAGAGCCTTTAGGCTGGTTTTAGAATCACGGAATGCACGCTGACTGTCAGCGCCGAAATGTATGAAACGTCGGCGCCAAACGATCAGCGTCACTCAGGAACGTTTCCTTCAATTACATACATATTGATCTGTCAGCGCCGACGATCAGCGAGCGGTCAGCGCGATTCTAAAGCCTTATTTACAGGGTTGTAACATGGCTTGCGTTTCAGATCCGCACCGGCATGGTGCAGGTGTCGGACGGCAAGTCGCGGCCGCGCGCCGCACGCCTCGTGCTCACCATGGACGCCGTGTGCGTGCAGCGCGAGGCCTGCGTGCCCGCGCCGGCGCGCGACAAGAGCGTGCCGCACGCCAGGGTGAGTGGAGGCAGGCGCCGGCGGTGCAGCTGACTGCATCTCTAGTTGGACTCACTCTCACTCTCTAGCTGCACTCATTCTCACCGTGCTCACCATGGACGCCGTGTGCGTCAAGAAGCCAGAAGCAGACATGGAATCCAGACTCCTGGAATCCAGGCATCAGTCGCGCGCAACGACTCTCAGGTTTTACCCTAATGCCTGAATCAGATCTGATCAGGCGATGAAAGTAAGCAGTTTGCTCGCACAATGCTTCAAATTTATGTCGTAGTGCAGTCGCCATATGCCCACGTACTGTGCCAGTACAGTACAGTGCAGCTAATAGACGATGCAAATGAGGGTTTAATATTTGTGTGTTGCATGATGCCATATTCCAAGTAGTACTTAAGCTTTCGCCGTCATCATGATCGCGCCGGTGCGACTGTCTCACAGAATAGGAACATAATTAGGTCGTAGTAGGTGACATCTCTCTTACCTTTATAAAGAAAAAAAGAGAGACATTCGGTCACGATGAGAAAAGTCACCCGTGCGCGCGCGCAGTTAGTGTAGTGTGTGACGGTACTTGGAGAAGAAAAAGAAATAACATGAGAGTATTTAGATGATTCTACCCACCATACGGATCGCTCACTCGACGCTCCAGCCAGCCGGTGACCACGGCCGGTGCAACCCATGAAACATAGTAGACTAATACCATTATTTAAGTCTGGTAGCAAAACCGACCCTGGCAATTATAGACCCATTTCTATCTTGCCCGCTATAAGCAAGATTTTTGAAAAAATCATACAGGAGCAACTTATGATTCACTTTGGCTCTAATAAACTATTTCATAGTGAACAATATGGTTTTACCAAGGGTCGTTCCACCACCGATGCCGGGGTTGCACTACTTAAACATATCTTCGAGGCTTGGGAGAATTCTCAAAATGCACTAGGGGTCTTTTGTGATCTCTCAAAAGCTTTTGACTGCGTAGAACATCAAACGCTAATTCGCAAACTGCACTATTATGGGGTGAAGGACTCGGCTTTGGATTTAATACAATCCTATTTAAACTTTAGAGTTCAAAAAGTTGACATAAATGGTGTGTTGTCTTCTGGGTCACCTGTGAAAATGGGAGTTCCGCAGGGGTCCATTCTGGGTCCATTCTTGTTTCTTATATACATTAATGATCTACCATATTTTGTTAAGGACTCTTGCGAAATCGTGTTATTTGCTGATGACACATCTTTGATTTTTAATATTGATAGAAGTAAAAATAACTTTGACGATGTAAATAATGCACTAACAAGAGTTTTAAGTTGGTTCACTACAAATAATTTACAACTCAATGCAAAGAAAACTAAATGTATAAAATTCTCTTTGCCTAACGTAAAAACAGTTAGTACCCAAATAGAACTTAATAATAATGCAATCGATCTGGTAGACTCTACTGTATTTCTGGGAATTACCCTGGATTCAAAACTCCAGTGGGGCCCCCATATAGAAACTCTGGCGGGAAAGCTCAGCTCAGCGGCTTTTGCAATAAAAAGGATACGGTCATTAACCGATGTTTCTACAGCTCGCTTAGTCTACTTTAGCTACTTTCATAGCCTAATGTCATATGGAATCATGCTATGGGGCAAAGCTGCAGATTTTGAAACAATATTTATTTTGCAAAAACGTGCGATAAGATACTTGTATAAAATGAAAGCAAGAGCGTCCCTTAGAGAATTGTTTAAAGAAATTGGCATTCTCACGGCCGCTTCACAATACATCTTAAACTGTATTCTATTTATTCAACAAAATATTAACGAATTCAAAAAGAAAAGTGATATTCACCAAATTAACACTAGAAATAAAAATAAATTGGCTATACCTGCTTTTAGACTTAATAAAGTGTTTGCCACTTTTATGGGACAAGGTATCCTAGGTATACTAGCTAACTATTCTAAAACACACACACACACCACACACAAACACACACACACACACACACACACACACACACACACACACACACATAATCGTTCGTTCTCACTACCATGTTGGATTATAATATAATTTTAAATAATACAATTTTTATGTTAATGTTATTAGTTTTTCCAAACCAAAGCTATGTCATGTCATTAATATTTGTTTAGAACAGTTTTATATATTTTAACACATTATAAATGTTAAGCCTAATTAACTAGTATAAACATGTCCGTCCTATTAAGACCGATGTCATTATTTTTAAGGTAATTGTTCGTATTGGCCGCTGCGATACAAGCTTTCCTGCTTAGTGCAGAGACCGCCAGAATAATTTGTACAATGTGACATCTTTTAGTAATAAATACTTTTTTACTTTTACTTTACTTTACTATAACAAAGTCCCTGATAAATATAAAGAGCTACCGTATAATAAATTTAAAGGTATAGTTAAAGATCACATGCTTAAAAAAGCCTATTATACAACTCGAGATTTTCTTAATGATAAGTCATCCTGGGAGTAGGATTATGGTCCTCTCATGCTCGCACTAAAAAGAATTAAAATGAAAAGTAATATTGTATAAACTAATAATAATTTCTCAAATGTTATAGTGTCATGCTTCTCAATCTGGACTGTTACTTAGCTTTATTATTAGTTTTTTTTTAAAGAGATAACTTGGCATTGTCATTCTCACTAAAATGTCTCTGGGGTGGTGGCGTAGTGAGGCGGGTCGTTACATTCCCTCTAATATGGTCGAGTGAAGCGATGGCTGGTTCACTCGTCATGTCTGTGAACAGGCGCTGCTTTCGGGGACTGGTCAATCCAAGTTATTCAAATTTATGTATGCGAGTAATTTCTACTAGTACCTTAATATGTAAGTCTAGATATTAGCACGTCACTACCTTGTTTAATATACCACGCAATCTTATATACCCATTCTTATGATAGGTACACCATACAAGAATGCATGGTAAATTCAGTGAACTGCTCCTGAATCGAATGTACCTACTTCTACTATTTCTATTTATTTATATTAACCGGCAGACAGTGGTGACTGAGTTTGTTGCGGCGCTTCTTCTCAGCACTTGCCAAATGTTGGTCTCGAAGCGCTGGTAGGGTAAAAAGATTATGAGACATGTAGAGGCTCCTTAAGAGCATATGACGATTTGTAAGAACTATTTATTAGTCTAAACAAATAAAGAAATTTTGACTTTGACTTTGACTAACGTCAGAATACAGGTAATATTTCATTATTACCCAACCGCGTATCGCGTTAAAACGTGTTAAAAAAATTAAATATGACAACAGTATCAGCCAGACCACTACAAACGTGTTCTGTCTTGTGCTAGTTAGAAATGCGATGTGCAAAAGCAAGATATCGCCTAGGGATAGAATAGGTAGGATCTGTTCGTAACACTGTTAATCTGATGCCCTTTTTCACCAACAATCCCTAATTATAAGTGACTCCTATAAAACAAAATTCCTGTTATGTGTTACCATAGGGGTCACTTAAAAATTAAGGATTGATGGTGAAAACGGGCATGAATCCCCCATTCCCTTCCAGGAGCGTATGGTCCAAATAACGCGGCAGAAGGTGGGCGGGCTGGGGCTCAGCATCAAGGGCGGCGCGGAGCACAAGCTGCCCATCCTCATCTCCAAGATATACAAGGACCAGGCGGCCGACCAGACGGGCCAGCTGTTCGTGGGCGATGCTGTTATCAAAGGTAAGAGTAGAATAGTGAAGATTGTCACATTGCGTTTCGTGTCTTTATGGTCCATTTTATTCCAGTTTTGTTTACTAAAACTGTTTTTTAAAAACTAGGCACCGAAAAAAGTAATTGTTATCCATTCGTTCTGTCAAAGGCAATGCTGGAAATATTTCTGAATTTTTCACAGATTCTGCCGTTAAAAATTTTACTGAATTTTCTACAGTAGGCTTAGCATTCTAATTCAATGCTCATGCTCTAAAGTCCTTGTCGTGTTCACTTAAATGTCTGATCGACTGACCAGAAACTGGAGGTATTAGTTTAAAGTGGCGTTATCGCAGTTAGTTATAAATACACCTACATAACAACACGTATCTGGAAGAAGAATATGAAGTCATCTACATGAATTCCAACTTACATACATGAATACTTAAAATGCAACGAAACACAAGTTCAACCGAGGCATAGTTGTGCAAGCGTATCTCCCGCCAGAGACTAATTGTTTCAGTAATATCCGGGGCAATTAGACGGGCAGTTAGCGATGCAAATTGTCTAGCGGCCTAATCCGGCGGCTAACTCACAGTTAACGATCGGATGAACTCTGGAGCTAGGGCACGTTGTTATTATGTACGATAATATTTGTTTAAATGCGACCCAATTGATACTTGTTCAAATAGTTATAATGATGCTACTAAGCAAATGACAAATACAATCTTGTAAAACGAGACCTGTAGCCCTTCAAGTACCAGCGAATCGAGACACAATAGCAATCAATTGTTACCGCGGTCTCATGCGACCGCTTATCCCATCCACGGGATAAAACTTAAACAATACCAAGTAGGACTAACTTTTAAAATAGTTGAGTACGTACGACATTGTAGTGTAACTATGTTCTTGGACCTAAAACTTAACAAATTCAAAACACATGCTTCAAAATGCAACATACGATTACAGACATTCTTTCTCCAAACCGAATGACTTCATGGCCGTGGAATCCTCAACGGTTAATGTAACTAATTCAAGTTTAAATACCAGATACATGCACGGGCCGCATTACAAAACAGTGGCGCTATTTAAAGACCAAATGAAAGTTTTATAGCTCATTCAGTGGTGGTCCTTATGATGAAAATAGGTGTAGTAGGATTATTTCGACATTGAAGAAAATAGAGAGAATGCAGCTGAATTAAATATAGATTTGTATGAGATTAGTGTAGTGTATGCAAGTCCTTAAAGTTATAGAATTATCGTTTGTTACTGTTCATGAACATTTTGCTTTGAGTGATTCGGTCAGAAAAATGCACCGCAAATCGCAGATATGAACCCTGTAGTAAAAGCTGATCCTAATGAAGCGATTTTCTCCCGCGTTTATTATGTGATTCCTTTACTTCACTCATTTAAATCGCTTAGTGAAAACAGGATTCTCACAATGGCTATTGGACACACATGTTTAAGTTCCTTGTTGTACCGATTTAAATAAAAATGCACGTATGGTATGCACTTAGATTAGTTTGTAATGATTAATTACACCGGCTGCTTTTTTTTGTAACTCCGTGCTATTATTTCTGTCCTGTGGCGATGCGTGTGTGTATAACAAAAAGCTTACTAAAGTAGACGTTGTGTTTAGTAAAACTTTACCTATTTCATTCATCATTCGCCAGTAATCCAAAATAAGCAAAACAGACGTAGAAAACATTTTCTTTCACGTTTTAACGTTTTGCTCATAAAGCTGATGAGAAAGTTGTTGAAAGGGGAGAGTGTTGAGCCCTTTAGTGGCCCTCGATTAAAAATGCAGCTGACCTGAATGCGTGGAGCTTTAGGCCCGGTTCCCACTGCGCCGGACCGGCAAATCTGCCAGATTGAAGCTACAATAAAATTTATATTAATCTATTCAAATTATCGCGGATCCGGCATTTTTACCGGGCCGGCATTTTACATTTTTACCGAGCCCGGAGTTTTTACCGGGCGTGTCACTGCAAAGTTCCGGCAGAACCACTGCTGCCGGTTCCATGAGGGTTTTCGCGATTGAAAAATCCGCCAGATGGCAATACGTAGACGCGAGGCCCAAATGCTGCATGATTGGTTATTTTTAACATGACATTGACAGATATGTCAAAATCCACCAATCACGCAGCATTTGGACCTCGCGTCTACGTATTGCCATCTGGCAGATTTTTCAATCGCGAAAACCCTCATTCTCTCCGGTCCGCCGGCTCCGGTCCGGAGCAGTGTGAACCAGTTTGTCCGGTATCGGTCCCTCGGTCGCCCCGCCCTTGCTCCTCTTGCGTCATTCGGCTCACATTTTTTGTAGACTGACTTGACTGTCCTATTTTTTCTTGTGGGATCTGGTGTAATGTGAACACTCAACACTGTTTGGCGTCCGGTTTCCGGCAAATCTGCAGGTCCGGCATAGTGGGAATGCGGCCTTAGCTTTACTCCGAGCAGTCTAATTTGGCATTCTTGTTTATTTTTACTTACGTAGGGTACTTTACGATTAATATTAGATGGGATTGTGGGAATGCGTATCACATGTTTCTTTCTTCAAAGTCGTGTGTTTATTTATTCATTAGCTGTGGACGGAACGGGGTGTTTGTGTTCGATGTGTAAATAGATTAAAAAGTGATTATTACGGGAATTGGGGTGGGCTTTACTATTTTATAAGTATGGATTATTTCGTTTTCTCTCGTGTAAGATTAATGTTTATGAAAAGCCTAAACTTACTTAGTCAGTTTTAAAAGACGCAGGGCATTCTGTTTTTTTGTTTTTCATTCTACAGATGATCCGGTCAGCTATCTTCTTTAGACGAATAACTTTTTGACAAAAAAAACAATGCTATGGCCGTGCTTCTGTCCTCTTTGTAAACGGAGAATACGCACCTCACCCCGCTCCCTGAACAAGTACTAACGGTTTCAATTAGAATACTTGGGTATTTTGATAAAAAAGTAAACATCAATTCATCTTATATCGTCAAAGACTGGGCTCTAAAGTGCACATATTTCCAGTAAACGGCGAGTACATAACAGCGTGCAAGCACGACGACGCGGTGAACATTCTCCGCAACGCGGGCGACATCGTCGTGCTCACCGTCAAGCACTACCGCGCCGCCACGCCCTTCCTACAGAAGCAAGGTAAGGCCAATCATCATCACCATCTCAGCCATAGGACGTCCACTGCTGAACATAGGCCTCCCCCAATGATTTCCATAATGGCGAATACTCATCATCATCATTTCAGCCATAAGACGTCCACTGCTGAACATAGGCCTCCCCCAATATTTGCCATAATGGCGAATAGTCATCATCATCATCTCAGCCATAGGACGTCCACTGCTGAACATAGGCCTCCCCCATTGATTTCCATAAGTGCGAATACTCATCATCATCATCTCAGCCATAAGACGTCCACTGCTGAATACAGGCCTCCCCCAATGCTTTCCATGTTGCCCGGTTGGTAGCGGCCTGTGTCCAGCGCCTTCCTGCTACCTTTATGATGTCGAATACTGCGTGCGAACAATGCTGAGAAAATTTACATCAGACGTACCGCGAGGGGTGTCATTATGCCTCTGACTGATAATAAAATGTTTGTGGTAAAATGGCATACAATTACATATGATCAAACAGTGTTTAGCTTCTTGTTCTGTCGTCCGTACTTATCATCAAACACGGAGCTCGTTCCCACGGCAATCCAGTAATGCAGGACCCCGCAAAACTGGACTGTTGTGTGAACACACATTTATGTGAGTTTGAAATGAGAATTACAATTTTGAACGGATTGTTTTTTTACGGGACACTGCAAACGGGATGTTCGTGTGTTGGATAATATTAAAACACGTATACTAAACGGGATCCTGCCAAAATGGGAAGAAGCCCTTAATTTTATCTTATTTTAATCTTTTGCAATCTCTATAAATAAATCATAAAACAATTTTGTAGAAATAAAAATGTAGATAGTAAATCGATCGTATTGAATCGAACCGTAACGAACAAACTATTGGCGGTAGTTTTGCCATAGATTTTTCTAGACGCCATTTCTCAGTCGAAATAAAAAATGTAGTAGGATATAAAATTCATGTTGAATCCGAACGTAACGAACAAAAACTTTTGTCGGTAGTTTTGTCATAGATTTTTCTAGTCGCCATCGTTCGAATTTTGTCGAAATTAAAACGTAGTAGGACATAAAAATATCATACTTAAATTCATCTACACCGTGAATCGGAACGTAACGGCCAAAAAGTTTAGGCGGTAGTTTTGCCATAGAAAAAAAATATCATAATAAAATTCATCCACTACATGTTTCGGAACGTAACGAACAAAAACAATGGCGGCAGTTTTGTCATAGATTTTTTCTAGACGCCATCTCTCGGTTTATCATTTTCATTGCTTGTAAAAAAGTATTATAGGTAAGTAATTACAATACTTAATTTTAACTTATTTTAATCTAATGCAGGATTCATCATAAGACATTTTTGTCTAAAATTCGAAATTAAAAAGTAAATGAAAATATCATTAAGTAAATTCAACTACACCGTGATTCGGAACGTATGACGTAACGAACAAAAAACTATTGGCGGTAGTTTTGTCATAGATTTTTCTAGTCGCCAGCACTCGGATCATTTACGTTGCTTGTGCGCAGTGCAATGGCGGTTACCAAACGATATTATTTTACAAATTACGCATTTTATTGTTAGCGGACGGTGCCTCGGACACGGATAGCAGCACAGGCGACGATCATCCTTCGCTGCATAACAAGCCCGTGGACGCCAACTGCAATTCGGAACGCAGCGTCGAACAAACCAATGGCGGCTGGCAGGTAAGAAGCGGATTTTGAATTTGGAATAAAATTGTTTGTGCTGGCATAAAATATGATCGTGTTTTGTTTTAGTTAAAACTTAAGATTGTGATCATGTCGGGAATTAATTTTGAATTTCGAATTGAGATCTCTTTTGTGTGGCCATTTTTTATTTTACCTATTGTGCGGGTATGAAGTAGCGAAAAGTATCAGTGTGCGCGGGTGTGTCTTTTCATGTATTGTCGATTTAGTTTTAAATGAAGTAAAATTTTGCTAAAGTGAAAATATTTGAGGTTTGCGATCATGATTTTGTTTCGAATTCAAGCTTTTGTGTAACTTTTTTGCTACTCGTGTGGGTAAGTCGAACTATCATAGTACTTAATACTCAATAGTTTATTGCTTCCATAATAGTGTCGTTATAGCGATTGACAGAGTTTTGCTGAAGTGAAAATACTGAATTTTTATATTCGTAAGAGTGGAGCGATTGTCCACTGCAACCGATCTGAATTCCCAAACTTCGGTCCAGAAGAAACGAAATACAATTATCTTGATTGATTCGCATCGGATGTAACGCGTAGTAGCCCTAAATGCGTATGCGCGTGTAACATTTGTAGCGCGGTTGTTTGATCAAAATACTGTAATGTCGCGCCTATGTCGCTCTGTGATGTGTACTTTAGCCGACAGCCGATGTGATATAAACTTATCCCCCTCCTGTATAATCCCACCACCACCCATGGTTCTTTCTGCCTCACGGCGTACGAACCGAATCTCGGGAGAGCGCGCGGGTACTTGCTCTGGGCTCTTTTCCCCGGGCGCTTTGCTTGACTCCCTACAAATTTCTCTGATCCATGTCCCTTCTCATAGTCAATTCTCCCCCTTCTGGGGCTTGACACCACAAATACGGTACTTCGCGTCGGGCTGCTATCGTTGATAAATGTCATCGCTTCTTCTCATAACTTCGCCTGATTGTGTGCCAGGAGTGCGCGATCTCGACCAGCGCGATCCAGTTACTGCGACTACTCGTGAGGTGATTAACGGGTCCTTGCTCGGCTCTCCGTATCGCATCCAGCATCTTCTGTCGAGCTTCGTCATAGAGGTTACATTCCCAAAGTGCGTGATCGCGGCTCTCTTCGACCCCTCCTGTATAGTCAGGATCTCCAGCCCACCGATGTGGCATTTTAAAGGGGTTATTTAACCGGCAGAGCGCATGGGGCGATGAAGACAGCCGGCCGGGCAGCGCGGCGGGCTCCACACGAGGCTCGCGTCCGCCCTCCGTGGCGTCCGACCGTCCGCCCAGCGGCGCGCCCGTGGTCAAGGAGTGGCTGGACGTGGTGTCAGGTGCGTGCCCGAGCCTCCCTCTAGCACACAGCAGGGCGCGAGGACAGCCGGCCGGGCAGCGCGGCGGGCTCCACGCGCCGCCCTCGTGGCGTCCACCGCCCGCCCAGCGCGCCCGTGGTCAAGGAGTGGGTGGACGTGGTGTCAGGTGCGTGCCCGAGCCTCCCTCTACACACTAGCAGGGCGCGAGGACAGCCGGCCGGGCTCCACGCGCCGCCCTCGTGGCGTCCACCGCCCGCCCAGCGCGCCCGTGGTCAAGGAGTGGGTGGACGTGGTGTCAGGTGCGTGCCCGAGCCTCCCTCTACACACTAGCAGGGCGCGAGGACAGCCGGCCGGGCTCCACGCGCCGCCCTCGTGGCGTCCACCGCCCGCCCAGCGGCGCGCCCGTGGTCAAGGAGTGGCTGGACGTGGTGTCAGGTGCGTGCCCGAGCCTCCCTCTACACACTAGCAGGGCGCGAGGACAGCCGGCCGGGCTCCACGCGCCGCCCTCGTGGCGTCCACCGCCCGCCCAGCGGCGCGCCCGTGGTCAAGGAGTGGCTGGACGTGGTGTCAGGTGCGTGCCCGAGCCTCCCTCTACACACTAGCAGGGCGCGAGGACAGCCGGCCGGGCAGCGCGGCGGGCTCCACGCGCCGCCCTCGTGGCGTCCGACCGCCCGCCCAGCGCGCCCGTGGTCAAGGAGTGGCTGGACGTGGTGGCAGGTGCGTGCCCGAGCCTCCCTCTAGCACACAGCAGGGCGCGAGGACAGCCGGCCGGGCAGCGCGGCGGGCTCCACGCGCCGCCCTCGTGGCGTCCGACCGCCCGCCCAGCGCGCCCGTGGTCAAGGAGTGGCTGGACGTGGTCTCAGGTGCGTGCCCGAGCCTCCCTCTAGCACACAGCAGGGCGCGAGGACAGCCGGCCGGGCAGCGCGGCGGGCTCCACGCGCCGCCCTCGTGGCGTCCACCGCCCGCCCAGCGGCGCGCCCGTGGTCAAGGAGTGGGTGGACGTGGTCTCAGGTATGTAAAGTCAAAGTCAAAATTTCTTTATTTGCATAGACTATTAAATAGTTCTTACAAATCGTCAAATATTTTGCTCTTAAGGAGCCTCTACATGTCTCATAATCTTTTTACCCTACCAGCGCTTCGAGACCAACATTTGGCAAGTGCTGAGAAGAAGCGCCGCAACAAACTCAGTCACCACTGTCTGCCGGTTAATATAAATAAATAGAAAAAGCAGTAGTAGGTACATTTGATTCAGGAGCAGTTCACTGAATTTTCCACGCATTCTTGTATATTAAACAAGGTAGTAACGTGCTAATATTTAGACTTACAGATTAAGATACTTAAATACTAGTAGAAATGACTCGCATTAATAAATTTGAATAACTTGGATTGACCAGTTCCCGAAAGCAGCGCCTGTTCACAGACATGACGAGTTAGATGGTTTTAGATGCTTTTCATTACTGGTATTAAATGTAATAACCCCTATTATCATCTAACACCAGTAATGACTCCAATAATCATTGAATTTAGGTTATACGCTAAAACTTACGCGGGTTCACGGAGCGGGCACCCGCTCCGGACGTCCAACGCTAGTTTGTTGAAACCTGTCTAGGCCACACTAAAAATAAAAAGTCAAAATCAAAATAACTGAGTCAAACGAGAGAACTTAACTTAGTTCATTGATTCGTCTTTGCTTAGTTCATTGTCTTTTTAACTCCAATGTATTCTTTTTTTGCAGTTCCCCTCATGATGGGATACGTGACGAGATACGTTTTAGGAACTGATAAGTTAAGACCTGGTGCTTTTGAGGTAAGGATCCAAACTGCTTTACAGCATGAATAAATGAATTTGAACTTTGTTACAACACACATTAACACTGTGTTTGCTTGGCAGGTAAGGGGCGCGCGGCCTCACCAAACGACGGGCGTGATTCACGCGGAAGACCCCGCGTCGTTGTCGCACTGGCTCAAGAGCATTTCAGACAACATCGTGGGCCTGACGAACCTACAGGTATGTACTACCAGGCCTGTTCATCTCCGCGAGTTTACATCGAAAACAAAACACGCACGATGGCCCACCTACAGGATACTATTCGACAAGGCCTCACATACGAGCGAACATTGACTCACGGACGCGTATTCTTGTGTTGATGGAAGAAAATAAAGAAAATGGTGTACTAAATACTGTGCAGTATTTAACTGCCTAAATAATAATAAAAACACAGAATGTACTTTTTTAAGTTGCCTCAAAACACTGAGAGGTAAATAAGTAGTTAATATTATTCATGATAATTCATGCTAAATCATGTATTTCCTCCGCCATTTTCCGCAGTTTGGCACCTCACGTCACATCATTTTACCGAAGTCAGCCCTATAGCTTCGGCGCAGTGCCGATCACTGACGTTTGTTAACAAAATGGTGCTTGACTCTTGAGACAGGCTAAATTGCACCATATTGTTAATGACATTGAGCATACATTTTTTTAAATACCTTCGCGAAGTAAAACTTCTGTACATGTAAATATGAAAATTTGCCGGAGCAAAATAAAAAAATAAATATTTAAATTGACAACAATTTAATTGTGGGTTAGACACAAAAAATTTAAAAGAAAAAAAGAAGGGATGGGTCGTTGGGCCGTTTGGTTGGTACAGATTAAAAATACTTAAGATTACGGGATTAGCGCGCTAGTCACCACCACTCGGCTCAACCCCCTCCGCACCCGTCGGGCGCAGCAAGCGTCTGGCACTGCGGGACAGCCGGTGCCAAACACCTTTATGGCCAGTGCCGTACAAAACGGCCGGTACCATACACCTCCTATTGTACAATAAAAAATTATATTATACAAAAGGCAACATACATAATAATATAAACAATTTAGAAACAATAATCCATCGCTCTCGAGGATGGAGCAAATGTGAACACAGCAAAATCCAACGGTAATTCATTACAATGGTAAATCTATTTAGAAAGTAACATTTTGTAAAATGTAATCATCATAATTATTACATCATCTACCTTCACAAAGCGAACTAAAAATAGTTAACACAACAAAATCCATCGATAATACATCACAATGGTAAATTTATTTAGGAATTTACTTTTTGGTAAAATGTAATCGTTATGTGGGTAATCTACTTTTTCAAAGTAAACCAAAATAATTGACAAGCTCAATAGAAAACGGAACCAACCTATGAAGTAGGGTAGCCCGTGACCGAGTGCCACGTTTCTATTAATCATCCTAACTCAGCGGAGAGGCGAATGAGTTTGAGAAAGAAACCACAACATACCTGCTATGGAGGCAACATCAGCAACATCAACAGCAACAGCAGACAGCGCAGAGGCTCGCCACCGAGCACTGCTCAACCACACACAATCTGCGAATAACAACCAAGTGCATTGGTTAACAATGCCGCCAATGCAAACAACAAAATAACAAGAAGAAACTCAAGGTAATCCTTGGAATAGGACCTGCTTACCTTCAGTAACAGAACTCAGCACGTGGCAGTGAGTCCGCAAAATCACGGGGCTTTCGGAGTTATTCCAAAATTCCCTTTTAACGTAGAGGATGACGATGCGTGCCCTGCCCGTTTATCAGGGAACGGCACGGTTCAGACCTCTTGGAATTCGGGACACTATCACACCACGTACAACAGAACTTCCGTTCGCGATCACCGCCAACCAAGCAAAAGGGAAGGACACTCCAAAAAGCGCCGGTCATCACCCGTGACTCAGATGTTCGTTCGAAAACTTGTCACTCCAACAAATCACAATATCAAGCAGTATTGTATAATTTTTTTCTTTACTTTCAATAAATGCTACTTGTGTTAACTAGCCTCTTATTAAATAATTTCGATATGAGAACTCACAATACTGCTTCTCTCATTTAAATTTAATTAAATAATTAAACTTTAGGAAGAAAAAAAATTACAAACAAGCAAGTTTCTGAACGTCACCTGCGTGTTTCGTTTCACTCAGAATATGTCAAATTTCTAGAACGTTCCGAATCCATGATCGATCAAGATACATTACAATGTTATTTTAATATAAACATTGAGGAAAATACTGTAAATAGCTAGAATTTAAATTAAAGAGCCTAAATATTAAGTTTTATAAAAATTTAGTATTGAACATTTAATTTTGTTATACACTTTTTTTTTACTAAAAGAATGAAACGTAACGCATTGATCTGTCAAACGGAGACATTCAAAAGTGAGGTTATTTATTGCTCTTTGTACCAAAACAATGTAATTAATTTTAATAGAAGTTAATCAAAACTCAATGAATCACTTACAATGACACAATCAAGTGACAAAGGAAATACTGTACACTTTGTAATATGTGACCTTACGGTCCGTTGGAATGTTTGTTTGTGGAAATCGGTAAGTATTCAATCTTGCCAAAAAAAAAGTGTTACAGTAGTAGTACTTATTATTATTCTGTGGTACTAGTAACTCCTCCATAAACGTCATCATTTCGGCCACAGGATATTCATTGTTGCACATCACTCAGTGATTTCCAGATCGCCGGTTGGCAGCCTGCATCCAGCGCCTTGATGTTACCTTTATAGACTAGGCGCAGACCACCGATTTTTAGCTGGTCGATAGTTGTGCCCGATTTTTGAATCGGCCAAATCAAATCGATGTAATGTGCGCACTTCCATACATGCCCATACTGATCAACTGCCCGACTAAACTATCGGCCGACGGAAAATCGATGGTCTGCGCCTAGGCATAAGGTCATCGGACGGCAACGGGGACGGAGGACTGTTGACTCGAATCGGCAGTTCGATACTGACGTTATCATCATCAGGTCATTTGGTCTCCACTGTAGGAGGACGACCCCATCTAATTTACCAGAGGCAATTGAAGGATTTGGTCTACACTCCCCACGCTGCCAAACGGGTTTGAATATGCCTGGGTATTCGGATATTCTTATCTTAGTCGCCTGTTCGATACGCACGGGAAGCCTAGGGGTGGTCCTATTGTACTCTGTCGGAACTACACGCTATACCGGCACATCCATTTGTCTAATTGTAGCCTCTTTGGTATTATGATATTGTTTCAATGAATACAATACACCATGTGTTAAACCATGTTAAAATGTATGAACTGTATTATGTATGTGACTTTGTTGGTTACCTAATAAATAAATACATTTTTGTCCGCAGATGAAGCTATTCAACCGTGCTCTACCGGCGGGCGAGCGCATTGAATACATGGGCTGGGTGCACGAAGGCGTGGTGTCGGCAGCGCAGCCCTGGCAGACCTACCGGCCCAAGTTCCTCGTGCTCAAGGGCACCGACGTCATGCTGTTCGACACGCCGCCGGTGAGTGTGCACGAGCGTGACGTCACGGTTCGAAACGAGAATTTATTTAGAAAGTATATGCCCAAAATATCTTTCTTGAGGAAAACTCAAAGATATTAGATATAAGCATTTATTATATTCGAATTCTGCTGATGCTTCATTTCAGCTTTTTTAATTACGCGGGTCAGTTCAAGCCATCTTTTAGTCCTGTCAAAATTCGATCCATTCTATGGGTGTTTCTCGCTCCAAGGTTCCATCAGTACTTTGCAACAGGCTCTCTGGTGATGTAGCCAGCCCACCATCAGCTTTGCTACTATAGTCTGGTCCGGGAGCACGTAGAATTTTGTCCAATGACCCCTAGCTACCCATCCTTATCGCTCGCGCGTAATTATGTTGCTATCGCGCTCGCACACTCACTGCGGGTGCCAGTCGCACAGTCGCGACAGCAATATAATTACGCGCGAGCGATAAGGATGGGTAGCTAGGGGTCATTGGACAAAATTCTACGTGCTCACGGACCGGGCTTTAGTTTGATGAATCAAACATTAACCGTAAACAAATCTTCCAGATGAACATCACGGAGCTAACCAAGTGTCCGGAGGTGCTGAAGGTGTACCAGACGATGTTCCGCACGGTCAAGGAGAGCGAGACGGTGGACTGGCGCCAGCACTGCTTCCTGGTGCAGAGCGGCGCTGGGCCCGGCGCGGGGCCCGGCGTGGGCCCCGGCGTGGGCCCGGGCGGCGCGGGCCCGCGCTACTTCAGCGCCGAGACGCGCCAGGACCTGCTGCGCGTCGAGGCCGCCTGGACCGCCAACATCGTCAACGCCGTCGTGCGCCTCGGGGTGAGTCGCTACTTGACTTACTTGACTTATGGTCCTATGTCCCCTAGATGGGGCAGATGGCGTCCACAACAGTCCTCCATCTCGTTCGGTCTTGAGCTTCTCGCTTGATCTCGCTCCAGGTCTTGCCGATCTTCTTCGCCTATCTAGTGCGCCGCCAATTTTGCCTGGGTCGACCACGTTTGCGTTTTCCTTGGGGATTGCAATCCAGAGCCTGCTTAGGGATGTGATCGGGGTCCCTTCGGAGAGTGTGGCCAATCCAGTTCCACTTGCGGCGCTTGATCTGCTGGTGTTACAAAAAAACGTTTTTTTTCTGGTGTGAAAAAAAACCTGAAAAAAAAATGTTTTTTTTCTGGACCTAGTTTTTTTTCAAGAGTACGAAATCCAAAACTTTTAAGACGAATAACTTAAGAATACATAGGTAATAGAGTTTTCGGTTTATTTTTAACTCTACTATACTTTTCTGGTTGAGTGGTACTAAGATTTCATGATAATATTGGCAACATTTTTACATCAACGAAAGGGAAATCCCCAAATCAATTACATTTGCACACGGAGAAATCCCCTTTAGGTTTATGTTTATTTGAACGTAGTTGCCTTAGCGCAGTTGGGGTGTGTGACGGACGGAGAAAATTCAATATCAAATTATTTAGTTATTCTGCTATTCGAGTGTTCTTTTCGAGTGTGATTACCAACTAAAATACCTGAGTATGCCGAAACGAGTATGTTCAGGCCTAAAATATAAGGCAGAAAAAAAAACCAAATTTAGAAAAAAAACAACGGTTTTTTCATGTTTTTTTCAAAAATCTGAAAAAAAAAACCAAATTTGTTTTTTTTTTTTCATTTTACATCACTAGTCGCTAGCCTACAATGCTGTTACTTAGGCCGACAATACACGGACCGCTTGAAGCAATCAGGGTCGACAGCTTCAAGCTGCGACTGCACAGTGAACTGCAGAGTTCTATGTACGCACATACACGAACCGCTCGAGCAGTTGCAACTGATTCGGGCGGTCGACAGCATGGTGAATTTTCATCGTGCGGTCAAGCAGTCGCCAGCCATACACTGACTGCTCGAGCTGTAGAAAGCTCTCGCGCAGTTTATACCTCCGCCCACTTTCTTCATTCCACGGCGCGCGCGCTTGTGATTTGTTGAGCAGTTAATACCAACTGCTCGAGCAGTTATCACTGTCCAGCTTCAAGCTGTTGACTCTTGACTGCAAGAGCGGTCCGTGTATGTTGATCACTGACTAACTGCTCGGCTGTCCATGTATTGCCGGCTTTAGTCTCATCATCTCAGCCACAGGACGTCCACTGCTGAACATAGGCCTCCCCCAATGCTTTCCATGTTGCCCGGTTGGTAGCGGCCTGCGTCCAGCGCCTTCCTGCCACCTTTATGATGTCGTCGGTCCTCCTTGTGGGTGGACGTCGCATGTTGCGTTTTCCGGTACGCGCGGCCTCCACTCCAGAACCTTGCTGCCCCATCGGCCGTCAGTTCTGCGTACTATGTGCCCGTTGCCACTTCAGCTCGCTTACCCGTCGGGCTATGTCAGCGACTTTAGTTCGTTTCCGGATCTCCTCTGATTCGATCTCGTAAAGAAACACCGTCTGTACTTAGTGTGCGGGCACAAAACTAGCGACGGCCAAGCGATGGGCGACGCGACGCGATGCTCCGCCCGCCCGTTTCGTGCGCGTCACTACTAATCATATACTGTCATGTTGTATCCCATCAAAAACAATACTTGTCAACAAAACCAAGTCTCGCAACTCAGTTGTTCTACGGTAAAAAGTTGTGAGATCCATGTAATACCAAGTCCAGGCCAGGAAATCTTTAACGTTTTACATAAATTATTGACTTGGCCATCGCACTAAATAATTTTATTTACACGTGTTTTCATGCGATGGCCAAGTCAATATATTTATGTAAAACGTTAAAGATTTCCTGGCCTGGACTTGGTATTACATGGATCTCACAACTTTTTACCGTAGAACAACTGAGTTGCGAGACTTGGTTTTTTTGACAAGTATTGTTTTTGATGGGATCTCATTTCTTTTTGTATTTTGTAGACAGCAGTTATGTATCTAGAAAACTGGACCGAAATTGAAAAATTTTACTCGACTTGGCGGTTGCACTACCGTGCCCCCAAATATCATTTCTTTTTGTATTTTGTAGACAGCAGTTATGTATCTAGAAAACTGGACCGAAATTGAAAAATTTTACTCGACTTGGCGGTTGCACTACCGTGCCCCCAAATATTTTAGTTTTTCCTTGATTCAAACACCAAACACTACTTATATTCCAAATTTGAAGCTTCTAGGTCTGCTAGAAGTGCCTTAGAGTTTTGATGATCGGTGAGTCAGTGAGTCAGTCAGTGAGTGACAAAATTAAGTAACTTTGACCCGTTATAATTCTTAAACTACTGGTTCAAATTGAATGAAATTTTAAATATACCGTGTCTTTACAATGCCTGCATAGCTAATGAAAATTCAGCCTTCTAGTTTTATCCACAACGAAGTTACAGGCGGTCGAAAATGGCCTGAATTGCTTCGAGAAAAGGATGGTACCGCCGTGCCGCTTTTTTGCTCGACTTGGTGGGGGCACTGCCGTGCCCCCAGATACTGTCATGTTGTATACTGTCATGATGTTGTAACCATCGCCCCGCGCCGCGCTGCCGCCTTGTCGCTATCACTCGGTCCGTCGCCAATTGGGATGATGACTGGGTAATGAAATCGAAATTATATTTAGTCCGTCAGAGAGATAATTAGGAAATATTAAACTAATATTTTTTATTTTTTTACATAATTGAATAATTACTGTATTATATTGAGTTAAATGTCGCGTGACGTCACTTTTCAGTAAAAATTCTGACGTATCGCGCCATTTCAACTCGATGTAGCACTGTTATTATTTAATTATGAAAGAAAATAAAAAATATGAGTCTAATATTTTCTAATTATCTGTCTGACGGACAAATAATTGAAATTTTGACATCTAGCCTATTTCGTGCCCATACACGGCTGGTAATTTCTACTCCGACAAACGTTACCTCAACATTACGTTACTCCGCCTTTACTGAATATCGACATGACTTAACTTCGACACTACACTACTCAGACAAAAGCTTAAGCGAGAGTATTTAGTGTAGTGTAGTGTCGAAATAAAGTCATGTCGATATTCAGTGTGTCGAAGTAACGTAATGTCGAAGTAACGTTTTTCGGAGTTTATTTAGGTAGCCCCCGTAGACTTATACTTAAGGCTTGGTATTTCTGCTAAAGTAGGTATTTCGCGCTGTCAAAATCTGCGCGCGCAATACTTCGCCGAAGACAGCGCGCCAAAGAGCTCTCGCGGCTACACAGTATAGAAATACGCAGTTTAGAAATACGCAGTTGGTTAGGTTAGGTTGACTTCCTTCCGTTCAAGCGTCACACTCATAGCACTTTCTAATACAAATCATATCCAAGTGATACAAATTAAAACAACTTTCAAAATTTTTGGGAATATATTTTAGAATCGAATAAATTTAGAATATAACTGCCAAAGTAAACACGGTTCAAAGAGGCGTGGCGTCACCCGACCTTCCGGAAGTTCCGCCCCGGCTAATTTCAAGATTACGTCACCCGACCTATCGGTAGATCCTCGGGAGCTTGAACGATTGGAAAAACATTTTATGATCAGTTACTCGTAGTAGCGATTATTTAGAGCTTGGATAATAAATTATAGTTGTAGCAATTCACGAAACTTTGCATGAGGTTAATTACATTAATCAGTACACGCATCAATTTTGTTCAGTCTTTTTGTTTATTAATAAATAAAAATATCATACTAAAATTGCATACATATGCGATCGCGATCGAACGTCGAGTCTTTCGTCATCGTAGTGCGCACTCGCTAAAATAATGTTTTGTATAATATTTGAAAGTGTTGTGAATGCTTATACTAAAACGTTTGTTTTTATTTGTATAGAGAACAATAGCGTCTAGACAAACCTAAAGAGGATTTAGGACGCTATTTGGATCAAATATGTAATTGCTCAATAATGAATAATAAATAAAATAAAATAAATAAATAAAATAAATATTTGTTTGTATTGGTCTGGGTGTTTTCTTTCCATAATTTATGTATAACGTATGTACGGGGCTCTGTATCAAAAATCACTATGAGCAATGAGCATCACACACGGTTACCTGGAGTGCATTACCGCAGCAAATTTTTTATAAATGTTGTGCTTTAGAGAGTCGAGAGTATAGCAGATAATTAGTCCATCGTGAGCAGAAATTTGTCCACTAATAGCAAAATTCGTTCAAATTATAGTTTTAAAGTTATTAGGAAAAAACAGATTTTGCTGGGGTAACGTTTCAAACATTACCCTGGCAAAATTTTTTTTTTTTGAAAGTCGTTCTATCCCAGAACCAAATACATGTATAGATAGCTCTTGTTGCGTAGTAATTTGTCCACGAATAGCAAAATTTGTTCGTGTTCCGGTTCTCAAGTTATTTAGAATTTTGCTGGGGTGATGTTTTGTGATGTCCCAGATCTCGTAAATAGCTCAACGCAGAAGTTTGAAAAAAATACCAATGATAGACCTTGATATGTCTAAATTAGTTCAAACATTAGTCATTGATTTGAATGATAAACACCAGTGTAATTAAAAGATTTCGAAATTCAGATAAAACGGATTTGTGAGTAAACCAGTACCACAACCAGTACTCTTACAATCGGATAAAAAGGTGTAGCATGTACCCTTGGTACACCTTTATAACCACAGTAAATATAAATGATGTGGCTTTGCGCAAAAGAGAGATTTCAAGAAATCTAATTTATTTTAACAGTCTTACTTTCGTGGCCGAATACGCGATTCCCTTATAACAAGGGAACATGGCATGGCAATGGACAAATTAAAATGTTCCTTGAATAAGCTATCCTGTTAATTTCAGCTTTATATTACGACTTATAATAAAGTTATCGAACTGCAAAAAAATATCAGGAATTCTTCTATAAGCCGACCAAATTATAAAGGTTACAAAAAAGCGACCGTTCCATACATCAACTCCAGTTTTAAATCCGTTGACATCTGCTGCATCTGCCATCTTTTTGGTTAGAAGATTCTTCCATCTTGCAGCGTAGACCTTTAGCTACAGACCTTAGACAGTATTTTTGTGAAAATTCTTACGCATGGTGGAGGAATGGACGCTCTAGACACTCAAGTCTACAAGGAGTCACATGAACTCCAGTTTTAAATCCGTTGACATCTGCTGCATCTGCCATCTTTTTGGCTAGAAGATTCTTCTATCTTGCAGCTTAGACCTTTAGCTACAGACCTTAGACAGTATTTTTGAAACATTCTTACGCATGGTGGAGGAAGGGACGCTCTAGAGACTCAAGTCTACAAGGAGTCATATGAACTCCAGTTTTAAATCAGTTGATATCTGCTGCATCTGCCATCTTTTTGGCTAGAAGATTCTTCTATCTTACAGCTTAGACCTTTAGCTACAGACCTTAGACAGTATTTTTTATTATTTATTTGTGTCAGTGTGCTCTTCTAAAGAGTGTAAGACGATTGTATGTAGGTACTATTAAAATGAAATTTTAACTCATTGGTTTTGTCTCATATTTGAGGAATGTATTATGTATCATGAGTAGAGTCTTCGTTTAAAAGGATGCGAACGATTTAAATTTCAATAGGTAGACAAAATTGATAATTCTTAATTATCAAAAATTTAAGCTTTCTCCAGTAACACTGATATTATTATACTGTGACTCATCAAAGTCATCATTGTCAAAAATATTGACAAATCGCGAACTGTCACGGCCAAAAAACTGACACGCGTCCGTCCTCCGTAAGCGCCACCGCGCGACTGATTGAGATTGTTCAAGCCGTCATGGACGATTTTTTCCACATTTTTTAACATTGTAACTAAATAAGACGCAATATAAAAATTTCATCCGTTAAAAGCCCTCAAGTTATTTCTGAACTTTAGTTTAGTAAAAGATTTAGAATCTCAAATCGCTTAATTTAAAAATAAAACCATAAATAGAAAACGAATAGAGGTAACTTTGGGAATTTATTCTATCGAGTCAACTTCATCAAATCGTGTTTCCATCCGTTAATAGCCCTAGAAAATATCCTCAACTATGCCCAATAAAAATCTTAGCCTTTAATTTTACTGTTTAGTACCTCAAAAATGAAAAATGAAAACCTCATTTTCGCCATTTTCTCTGCTACCCGGCCTTAAGAGCCTAAGCTAAAATATGCGCGAGCGTAAGCACGCGTGTCTGTATCCAAAGATAGTATGAGCAGTATTGAGCAGTGCAGTGTAGCGTGGACGGCTTGCAACTAAGACCACCTCCACGTAGGGCATTAGAAGCGCGACAGCAGCGCGGCAGCGGCGTTTTTATAATGTGAATGGCAACATTTGCTGTATAATGTGTATAGTATGAAAACCTGCGCAAGATTCAACGTGGCCTACGTTTTTGTGTTTTGGTTATATGTGTAGACAAATTAAAAATAATTTGGCTTACATTACTGTTTATTGCATCTGTTTATACTGAGCTAATGCTTCTAACAAATTACTCTCTGCGTCTTCCCTTCCGCTTGTGCTTGGTGCTGGATTCCTCCAGGCGACGTTTGAGGTGCGGGTATGGTTGCAGACACGTTTGGAAGTCTTTCGTGCTGAGCCTGAAAAAATGATAATTTTTAATTATCTATTAATTAAATAATCTTTAGAAATGGGAGTCATGTACAGATGGACATCCATCTCCTCACACCGGCTTGACACCACAAGAAATACCCTATGTTCTATCATTGCTTAAGTTGTGTAAGTAAAGTCAGTTGATTAGCGAAGTTCTGCGTGAACATGACGTTCGTATTGCATATGTCTAGTCAAGCTTACATGATAGTTTATTATAGTCTGATCTGCGAGCACGTAGAATTTTGTCCAATGACCCCAAGCTACCCATCTAGTAATTATGTTGCTGTCGCGCTCGCACACTCACTGCGGGCGCCCGTCGCGACAGCAATATAATTACGCGCGAGCGATAAGGGAGGATTCTTCGTGCTCGCAGACCGGGCTTTAATTTTAAAGTGGAACTTTTACTAACTTGTACATTTCCGTAATCTCGAGGGCTATAATCGTAACAGTGCGTAGAACTCCGGGGTCCAACAGCGCCGCCTCACCAAAGTACGATCCGTCGCGAAGATGAGCTACCTGTAAATTATAATTTAATTAATGTTTTATAACTCCTTTCCTTTATTGGCAAATATACAACAACATACTTCTCTTCCTGTAGAGTTGATAACAGCGACAGTTCCTGAATATATCAAGTAGATCGATTGCCCGGATTGATC
Organism: Ostrinia nubilalis; assembly: GCF_963855985.1. Classification (NCBI taxonomy): domain Eukaryota; kingdom Metazoa; phylum Arthropoda; class Insecta; order Lepidoptera; family Crambidae; genus Ostrinia; species Ostrinia nubilalis. The sequence goes on along the minus strand of NC_087088.1, from coordinate 18,842,877 downwards.
ACACTTAATTATTGTCTGTAAAATAAACAATATTGGTTTTTATTCATATCACCTTACTATGTAAGTCCGATTATACTGGCTGATGGATGCCTACCTCTCCTGGCATGTACAGTGCTTGCGTCAAACTAAACACAATCGTATTGATCAGTGCTATCGGCATATCTTGGAAAATCGGTACATTCATCACCAATTTTTTACAGCAGTGCATATTTATATCCTGCTTTATTTGCTCGTTGACAGTGTTCATAATCGCTTGCTCGTTGAAATAGTGTTCGTAGAATTTGTAGTTAATGAACAGCTGGATTTTCCGCTGCAGAGTTTTCGGGAGACCTTTGAATACCATGTAATCGGTCAGCTCTTTCAGCCTGCCATTGTAAAGCAGTACTTCGAATCTTCCGTATATCGCCAATCGTAGTAACGTCGCAAATGAGTACGTCAAGAACATCAGTCCGACTATTCCCATAGCCGAGTTGACAAGCATTTCTGGTATGAGAAAGTCGGCCATCGGGCTGTAATGACTCGATCCGTTGCACAGGCCACAGATTAAGTACAGATTTGACATGTACTTCTGAAACACCGTCGTAGATGCACTATCGGTGACGTGGAGCCGTTTGAACCAGGATATCGAGTCTAGATTGTCTTTGTAGTAGTGAGCGCAGAACGAAGGGATCTGGTAGAGGAGGTACGTCATCCAGTGGAAGAACAGTACGCCGCGCATGAACACGGTGATGCCTACGGACGCAACGTACGACAAGCCCATTTGTTTGTAGAAGTTCTGCCATTGTTTACGCATGGACATCAGGCTGCAACGGAATCCAGATGAAACAAATCAGAAGATTCCACATTTTCACAAAAGTTATTATTGACATTGGCTGAATTGACAAAATTATCACACACCTGAAAAGTTTGAAGACAAACCACATCGTGTGCGTTGAATACTTGCAGTCGTCAAAGATCTTGATGCATTGTAGTGGCAGAGCTGCTAAGAAGTCGAATATGAACATCCCTTTCAAGTACAACCGGGCGATCTCCTTGCGCTCCAACGTGACCTTCTTCCCGTCCTCGTGACAGTAGCCAGTGATGAACTTGCTGAAGATGTCCAGAAATGCCAGCCCGTCGTAGAACAGGATGATCGGGTCGTAGGGATTTGGACCTGGAAACCATTTAATTTTATTCCGTGCTGTGTTAGTGTGTGCTTAGGGAGTGTTGGTCAAATCATCCATTTGCCTCGGGTATATTAGAGAAAATCGTGTTCGTGATAATTCCAAGCTGTCGTAGCGATCAATCATTGTGGCTCGCTTTCATCACACGCAGTATCCAAAAAAAAGACTGACAACTGGACCAGTTCTCACATCATAAGATTGCCTTAGCGCTCTTTCGCACTAGCGGTTAACCGCGGGGGTGGCTAGCCGCTTTTTAGTTAACCGCTAGTGCGTTTGTAGCCTTAAGCTATTGACCTTAATGGCGCAATTTCACTAGCCGATAGGGTCCGCATGCGGAGTGCGAGAGATTTCTGGAACGCGTGCCACAGGGCCCGCAATCTGGGTGCGAAGTTTACTAAAAAATAGAAACAGGCATGGCGCGTCAGAAAATCTGAATGATGAATTCCATTGGTCGATAGCACGGTCAGTTTACTGCATGCGGGGAACTAGTTATCGACTAATGAAAATGCGCCATTACTTCTATAAAAGCGTAGAACTCACAATGATAGAACACTTGCAAGGGTATATACAGGAAGAGTATATAGGAGACGATGAGCTGCATACAGTCCCAGTAGTACTTGATGGGGCTGTAGGGGTGCCACAGCAGCCAGTGGCCCAGCGCCACCTGGCGGCCGCGCTCCTGCTGCAGGCTCTTCTTGCTGCGGATGAACTGGAACGTGCCGTGGTGCCACTCGCACGGGAGCATCAGCTCGCGCATCTGGGGAGCATGGGATAGGATTTACACCATACACAAACACGCGACAGCTCGTCGACTTGACGCCTATTCTTGTCAATTTTATATTTAGCGACAGAGTCGCGGAGTCGCGACGACAAGTAGGCGTCTAGTCGCCGAGCTGTCGCTGTCGCGTGTCGCCTAGTGTGCGCCTACACTTATAATAGAATTTGGAGATGAATATTGATGTAGTCTTTTTGAATTGAACTGTATTATGGGTCTGATATTGAGAACTATAGGAACTTTTCGCTCCTTTAATCCTTCAAGCTCCGCGAATCTAGACACAATAGATAATCAATTGTTATGACATTAATTAATGCCGTCTGGGACTAAATCGGTTAAATACTCTATAATATTTTAGCCTTTAGCATCAGGTTGTTGTTGAACGACGCGCGCTCGTGTATTATGAAAACAATGCTCGGATCACTGACACAGTTCAGACTATACTTCGCCGTAAACTGGGTAGCAACTTCTTCCTTTTCTCAGTCGTTACACTCTTGATGGTGTAGTCGTAGTCTTCACAAGTTGTGGTTTATTTGTAAAGCCCGGTCACCGAATTACGCGCGAGCGATAAGGATGGGTAGCTTGGGGTCATTGGACAAAATTCTACGTGCTCACCTCAGATCATAGAAGGGAATAGATGTGAAACGGGGGCGTGGCGCGTGTCTCCGCGATATGCCCAGAAACGAACATCGGCCGCGAAGCTAGGTTAGTCGCGATTCAGTCGTACTAAGGAAATGTTCTCCGATATTTTGGATAATGCGTCGTTACGTGCAATAAAACAAGTGAAACGAAGAACTACAGGAACAATGGAGTCATTTACTACATGTAAGTATTGCAAATCCATTGGTATTTTGCTTAAAAATAAAAAAAAACTAAACATTTTTACGAACGAATTCAGTGCCGTAACAGTTACTGCGATATCGAAATCAGTGGTGATAAAAATTCTAACACACTTGTACATTGACGATTTAGTTAGCAACCACTTTATGTCATGCTCAACTACTGCGCAATGTATTTAATTTCTTCCGATATCCACTGTCGTGTGAAAATACACAGTACGGCCTCATGTGCCGGTCGTAACATAGTGTTGTGCTCGTGTTCTAATGCGGTTTCCTATTATCGATAAATACAAGTAAATTATAATTTTCTATTTTGTAATTTTAAATAAAAAAATGATGTGTTACTTGCGATTATAAGATTTTACAAATAATAATAATAAATTATTTATTTGCCAGAATACGGTACAAATGGTTGTAAAAAGAGAAGTTTCCAACATATTCTATCGTACATACGATGTGCAAATATTACAAAAAAATACAGAAAATATGGTTATGTTTTTAATATTAAAAAGTAGTATCATTATTAATTGAATGTCATGCAAATGTCAGAAAATGATTATGAATTATTGAAATAGCACAAACATTACATTAGATTCAAACAATGTCAATGGTACAATGTCATATTTTAAGAATTTTTTAAATGTCAAGTACAAAATTTAATGTCAAAAAGATTTTTCGGTCAGGAATTCACTGACTGTGTAATACATCTTTTGTTTTAAGAATTCTAATAAATTATTTCTAAATTTAGTAAATGTCAATGTTTTAATATCTTCGGGTAATTTATTAAATATTTTTATTGCCATACAATGAACATTCTTTGAGTAGAGGGTCAATCTTTGCGGGGGAATTCTCAAATTTTCAGTTTTCCTGCCTCTGTACCTATCAAAGTCTTTGTTTTTATCGAAGAGATGAATGTACCTTTTTACAAAAATCGAAATTTCCAATATAAATATATGCAGGGAAGTGGCAAAATGTTTAGAGCCTTGAATAGAGGTTTACAACTATCCAAATAATGTACCCCACAGATTGATCGAATACATTTCTTTTGCACTTTAAAAGCTCTTGGCATATCCACAGAGTTTCCCCATAATATGAGACCATATCGTAGCACAGATCCCACATATCCATGATAAGCCATGACTGCTGCATCTTTAGATGCTACTTGTCTAACTCTGCGGAGGGCGTAAACAAATCTGTCAATTTTGCTAACTATATAGTCAATATGGTCTTTCCAATTACAAAATTGATCTATTTTTAATCCTAAATAAAATAAAATAAAATAAAATATGTTTATTTCGAACCAGGGTCCATATAGTGTTAGTAACAATGTAAGCTTAAAACTATGTTAGTATTAATTAATTAAATAATAGAAATTATTATTAATTATCATTATTAAAGACATTATTATTAAAACTAAATTATTACTAAAAACTTTGTCGAATTTATATGTTCTATTTTACGATTGTCACAATATATGTCAAGTAGTTTTATGTCATTGTTGAATTTTGCTTCAAATTTAATATATTTGGTTTTATTAACTTTAAGATTCAAATTATTACATTCAAGCCATTTTATTATTTTACATAATTCAGTACCTTCAATACGATCTAACTCTTCTTTATTTTTACATTTAACGGTAAGAGTGGTATCGTCCGCAAAAAGTAAACATCGCTGGTTAGTGACATTTGGCAAGTCATTAATGTACAAAAGAAATAACAACGGTCCTAATACGCTACCCTGGGGAACACCGCATCTATTATAGCAGTATGAAGATGAGTATGTTTTCTTAACATTCTCAGATATTCTTGTAATTTCTACGCACTGTTGACGGTCCGCTAGATAGCTTTCTATCCAGGATAGAGCGTTTCCCCTTATACCATATCTATCCAGTTTGTTAAGAAGCAGCTTATGAGAGACAAAATCAAAAGCTTTGCTCAACAATTATACACGAGTGTACGCACACCTGTCACAAATCTAGCCGAAGACCCAAGAGCTAGATTGATCCGACACTATACCGAAGATATCCCGGACGTCAGTCTGTACGAGATTAGAATGGCTCTCAAACAGCTAAAGAACAACAAGGCACCGGGTGATGATGGAATCACGGCTGAGCTTTTGAAGGCAGGTGGAACGCCGATACTGAAGGCTCTTCAGAAGCTGTTCAATTCCGTCATCCTCGAAGGAAAAACGCCTACGACATGGCACAGAAGTGTGGTGATACTCTTCTTCAAAAAAGGTGACAAAACCTTGTTGAAGAATTATAGACCCATCTCACTTCTGAGCCATGTCTACAAGCTGTTTTCGAGAGTCATTACGAATCGTCTCGCTCGCAGGCTCGACGACTTCCAGCCTCCCGAACAAGCCGGTTTCCGAAAAGGCTTTGGTACCATAGACCACATACATACGCTGCGGCAGATTATACAGAAGACCGAGGAGTATAATCAGCCACTTTGCCTGGCGTTTGTGGATTATGAGAAAGCCTTCGATTCGGTCGAGACCTGGGCAGTGCTACAGTCTCTCCAAAGGTGCCAAATTGACTATCGTTATATCGAAGTGTTAAAAAGTTTATACAAAAACGCCACAATGTCAGTCCGCCTCCAGGATCGGGACTCGAAACCTATCCACTTGCAGCGAGGGGTAAGACAGGGAGACGTCATATCTCCAAAACTGTTTACCACCGCCCTGGAAGATGTCTTCAAGCTCTTGGACTGGAGCGGATTTGGCATAAATATCAACGGTGAGTACATCACCCACCTTAGATTCGCGGACGATATCGTAGTCATGGCTGAAACCTTGGAAGATCTAGGCACAATGCTCGATGGCCTCAGTAGAGCCTCTCAACAAGTGGGTCTCAAAATGAACATGGACAAGACAAAAATCATGTCTAATGTCCGTGTCGCACCCACTCCTTTGAAGGTTGGAGACTACACTCGAAGTTGTTGACAATTATGTATACCTGGGACAAACAGTCCAGTTAGGTAGGGCCAACTTCGAGAAAGAGGTCAATCGTCGAATCCAACTCGGCTGGGCAGCGTTCGGGAAGCTACGCAATATACTCACGTCCGAAATACCGCAGTGTCTCAAGACAAAAGTCTTCGAGCAGTGTGTGCTGCCAGTGTTGATTTATGGATCCGAAACGTGGTCGCTTACTATGGGCCTCATAAGAAGGCTCAAGGTCACCCAAAGGGCGATGGAGCGGGCCATGCTTGGAGTTTCCCTGCGTGATCGAATCAGAAATGAGGAGATCCGCAGGAGAACCAAAGTGACCGACATAGCTCGCAGAATTGCTAAAACCAAGTGGCAGTGGGCGGGGCACATAGCTCGTAGAGACGATGGCCGTTGGGGCAGAAAAGTTCTCGAGTGGCGACCACGGGCTGGAAGACGTAGCGTGGGCAGGCCTCCTACTAGGTGGACCGACGATCTCGTAAAGGTCGCGGGAAGAGCCTGGATGCGGGCAGCGCAGGACCGTGCATTGTGAAAAACCTTGGAGGAGGCCTTTGTCCAGCAGTGGACGTCATTTGGCTGAAACGAACGAACGAATAGGTATCAAGGTAATGTGTCGGTAATTACCTAGCTCGTCATGAGCACCATTCTTGTAAAGGGGTTTCACAATGGATCGTTTTAGTTCTACTGGAAACCGACCCTGTTCGAGAGAAAGATTTACTAAATAGGCTAAGGGAATCGATACAAATTCAGCACATTTTTTTATGATTTCTGTGTTGATGTTGTCGTAACCTGCAGAATTAGTGTTTCTTAGACCTTTTATTATCTTAAATATATCATTTTCATTAACAGGGGTTAAAAATATGGTATTAGGATGATGTTTCGTGTGAGAAATTATTATTTCAGCCGTAGAAGATGGTGAACAGAAAAAAAGCAGTTCTTACATACTCAAGAATTGTATTGCGTATAAAACAAAATTGTGACATGCATAGAAAATACAAATTTGACAGATAAAAAAAAGTGGCCAGTAAAAACGCGTGTCGTTATTGCGCTCCGCACCACGTAGGTTTCATTTCGGCTCGAACATGCCCCTGGCCTTGGAAGCACCAGCTTCTAATGTATCCTCATGGAATAGCGGGCAGATCTTGCTGAAGGCACGGCGTATCACTCCAGTTGTTGTTTGGATGTCCGCTACTCGGGATACTCCATCCTTGCCCGGGATGGTGGTGATGATACGACCCAGGCTCCATTTCAATGGGGGAGAATTGTCTTCCTTTATGACCACAAGAGTATTGGGTTGTAGGTCTCTCTTGTGTTCACTCCATTTTATCCGAGTCTGCAGCTCTGAGACATATTCTTTAGTCCATCGCGTCCAGAAATGTTGTCGAATCTGCTCCACTCTTTGATATCGGGTGAGACGACTAGTTGGCTCTTCGGAGAGGTCGGTGAAAGCAGGCGCTGTCAGCGGACGGCCAACCAGAAAATGCGATGGGCAAAGAGGTAGGAGGTCGTGTGGATCGGACGAGAGAGGATTGATAGGACGAGAATTCATGATGGCTTCTATCTGTGCAAGAACAGTGCTTATCTCCTCAAAGGTCAGATGCGCGTTACCCACTGTTCGAAGCAAGTGATGCTTGCATGATTTGACCCCAGCCTCCCATAAACCACCAAAATGAGGCGTATAAGGTGGTATCAACTTGAATTTAATGTCATGACTACAAGCAAAGTCTGCAATTTCAGAATGTGACTGTGATAAAAAATGTTTAAATTCGTTCATGAGGCCTACAAAGTTTCTACCATTGTCAGAATAAATTTCAGCAGGTTTACCCCGCCTGGAAATAAATCTTTTTAGCGCCAACAGGTAAGAATTTGTGGAAAGATCGCTTACTAATTCTAAATGTACTGCTTTTGTTACAAAACATATAAAAATGCAAATATAAGATTTGATTAATTTAGCACCTCTGCCCTTTCGGTTGAGTACGAGCACTGGCCCGGCGTAATCCACTCCACAACGCATAAAGGGGAATGTTGGAGTGATTCTCTCTAGTGGTAAGTTTCCCATGATAGGCGTAAGGGTTCGGCCTCTCAGTCGAGTACATACAACGCAAGTGTGCACTACCTGCCGGGCGAGATCCCTGCCGCTGACTGGCCAGTATGACTCACGCACGCTGTAAAGCAGCGCTTGCGCACCTGCGTGCATCAGTTGCTTGTGCTCGTGACGGAACAACAGCATTGAGAACCAATGTTTACCAGAAATTAGTAAGGGATGTTTCTTTGCGTATGTAAACATTGCAGAATTTTGTAAACGGCCACCTACACGTAGTAATTTATTTTCATCCATAAAAATATTTAATTTGCATAATTTATTGTTTTTCTTTAAATCATTATTATTCATTAACATATTATATTCAATTGGAAAGGATTCAATTTGAGACATTTTTACTAACATTAAATCTGACAATTTCAATTCATCAACAGTAAGTGAGCCAGTGTAACGTTTATTTTTGTTGCGTAAATTATAAATAAATCGTAATACATAAGCTCCTGCTTGTCTCATGCGATTAAATTGAGAAAATCGTTCAAAAGGAAACAAAGACTGTGGAGATTGCATTTGAGATGTTAAAGCGAGTACCTGCTTGATTTTTGTTTCAGGTAAGTCCTTCTGTGCAATTTCAGAATAATCAGTGGACATAGGTTTTGTACTGTCAAAGGTATTGTCATGAAGTAAAGAGGGACCGTCCCACCACAAACTTGCTGAAGGCAAATCCTCTAACTTGACACCTCGTGACACGAGATCAGCTGGGTTATGTTTTCCGCTGATATGACGCCAAGGAACTTCCTTAGTGATCTCGTGAATTTCAGACACCCTATTCTGGACAAATGTTTTGAGTAGACTGGGTGACATGCGTAACCAGCCCAGCACTATTGTTGAGTCACACCAGAAATAGACACCATCAAAATTGCAACGAAGCGTTTCCCTAACCTTCTCATATAATCGTGCGCCTAATAAAGCACCGCATAACTCAAGTCTAGGCATGCTTACAGGTTTGAGAGGGGCCACCTTTCCTTTTGAACATAGCAATCTCACTAAAATATTCGAATCCTTGCATATTGTGCGCACGTATACACAGGCGCCGTACGCTGTTTCTGAGGCGTCGGTAAAAACATGCAATTCAATGCGATCGGGATCACTACCAATGACATGACGCGGTATGTGTATAGTATGCAAAATAGACAACGCGTTAGCAAACCGGTTCCAGACTAGGGCGACGTCACTCGGAACTTCGTCATCCCAGTCTAATTTCAGTAGCCACAATTTTTGCAACAAAACTTTGACTGTCACTATAAAAGGACTCAGTAGGCCCAGTGGGTCGAATATCTGTGAAATATTTGACATAATACTGCGCTTAGTGATTTTATTATGTTCACTTTTAAATTGCGTTGTGTAGTGAAACTCGTCAGTCTGGTTACAAAAACCTAAGCCTAACGTTTTGGAACTAGCCTGATCAATTAATGAGAAATTTTTCATTATATTTGGTGCTACTGACTCATTATTTTTAAAGTTAAAGCACCATTTGCGCAAAGGAAAACATGCTGCCTGCAACGCCTTCGCGGTTTGTTGACAGATTGACAACAATTTAGATAAATCGTCGTGACCTGTAATCATATCGTCCACGTACATGTCCTCCGTAATGACTCTAATGACGTCACTGTCCGTGCAATTAGCAGCTACCTCCTTTAAGCAGCGGCAGCTTAAAAAGGGGGCTGATGCTGTACCGTATGTGACAGTATTTAATTGATAAATGCGTAAAGGTTGCGATGGTTCATCCCGCCAAAGAATTAATTGTAAATTTCTTTGTTTATCATCAATTAAACACTGCCTGTACATTTTTTCTATATCGGCACATGCAATATATTTGTGTTGCCGCAACCTCAACAAAATGGCCACTAAATCGCCTTGTATTGGTGGGCCAACCATTTGTAGATCGTTTAATGAATGGCCTGAGGATGATTTTGCGCTTGCATCGAACACCACTCTAAGTTTAGTAGTCGTGCTATGCTCCCTGAACACGCCATGGTGTGGCAGAAAATAGTGAGGTTTGCCATAGTTAAACACCTCAGACATGTGACCTAAGTCTATGTACTCATGTATAAAATCGGTGTATAATTTTTTATAACTGGGATTGCGTTGTAACCGTTTCTCTAATGCCAAAAATCGATTCTCTGCCATTGAATAAGTTTCTCCTAATGTGTCAGGTGAAGTTTTAAAAGGAATACTAACGCAAAACCTCCCATTCTCATCGCGCCTCGTAGTCTGAACAAAATGGTTTTCACATGCACGCTCCTCTTTGCTGTAGATGTCCTGAACCTTAGGCAACTCCTCTAATTCCCAAAACTTACGAAGTTGAGAATCAAAAGACTGTGTAAAGTTACAGTTACTGTAATTAAAATGTTTCGCATTAGTGTAAATGGGGCCTGAAATTATCCAACCTAGTTTTGTGTCGTGTAAGAATGGGCCATTACATAATCTAATTTTTTCAGTATTTAACAAATCCCAAAACTTGTCTGCGCCTATTAGAATATCTATATCATGAGACTTGTAAAAGAATGGGTCTGCCAAAAGCATCTTATCAGGAATCCTGATTTGTGCGCTTTGTATAGGTACTGATGGCAGTGCTGAAGTAATATTCGAAAGAACAAAACATTGCAAATTAGTTTTATAAGCTGCGGTCCGTGACTGAATATCGATGTTACACATTTGCGTAGTTTGTGTCACCGAGTTTCCAACGCCACGTATTTCATGAGTGGACTGTATTAGTGGTAAATTTAGTGAATCGCATAATTTCTTTGTAATAAAACTGCGCTGGCTGCCACTGTCAAGCAATGCACGCGCGGTGTGATATTTATTGTGAATATCTGCTATTTCAATCAACGCCGTAGAAAGCAAAACAGGTTGATGGACACTACTTAGATCGCATCGTAAATCATCTATGTGTGCCTTGTTTACCTGGATCGAACCAGATGTGTTCAAATTATGTGATTGCGTTGACGTCGCGGGCGTGGCGGAGGCGACGGCCTGTTGCGGCGCCTCGGTAAGCGGTTCCTTAATAGAGTGCAGCGATAACATTGATGCAGGCGATTTGTGTGCGTTTAAATCGTGCGTATTGCGGTGAACTAGCGAGTTGTGTTTATCGTTACATAATCTACAAGGCCCGAATCGGCAGTCTGCAACCGTGTGGCCCTGACGCAGGCAATTAACGCATAGGTTATTCTGTTTTACAAAATTTAGTCTACCTAGAACATCAGTATCTAAAAATTGCTGACAAGAGTATAGTGGATGCGGCTTTTTACACATTAAACATAACTTTTTCGGTTGTGTTACGTTAGACTTGCTGCTATCGTGTGTGGAAACATTGCAGTGAACCCTTGTATTGGCGTGTAAAGTTTGTTTATAGTTATTATCGGGTTTGCTGTGCGACACGGATAATGTTTCCAACATATCAGCCCTACTTTTAAGGAAGTTCATCAAGTGATCAACCTTAAGTTTCGTTTTGGAGTCACCAGTTTCAGAATATAAAGTGCCTCTAAACTGTTCCCATTCGCGTTCTGTGGTTTTATCGAGCTTTGACACTATTAAATAAATTATTAAAGTGTCCCAAGAATCTGTAGGCTCCCCGAGGACCTTTAATGCGCGTAGATTTTTTAGAACAGTGTCTATCAATTTTCTAATTAAAACTGGCGACTCTTTGCCTATTGTCTGGATATTGAACAGTGACTTGACGTGATTATGAAGTAATAACCTACTGTTGTTGTACCGATTGAGAAGCAGTTCCCATGCAATGTCATAGTTAGCACTAGAAAACTCCAACGAATCTATCACCAACTCAGCACTACCCTTAAGCGAAGATTTTAGGTAATGAAACTTTTGTATGCTAGAAATTTCAGTGGAATTGTGAACAAGTGAAAGGAAAGTATCCCTAAATTCCAACCAGTGCTCGTAGGAACCGTCAAAGGTGGGTATAGTAATGGTAGGTAGCTTAACAGAATTTAGGTTATGATTGCCATTCAACTTAGTGGTAGATGCATTAGATTTTAAGATTATGCATTCTGCCTTGGCTAAAACAGTGTAGTAAGAATCTTCGAATGATTCTCTTTGATTTAATTGTTCATCGAGATCACTGTCTAACACTGCTTCTTCTAGTTGTGTTTGAATGCAATTAAATTCAGTATAAAGACTAGTGACGCCTTGTATGCGCAGTTTCAAGTCCATAACATTCTGACTAGGCAAAACATCTATACCATCAAATGACTTTAGGTAGTTAATGAACCTTGTAAGCCTCCCTTTGATAATTCCTCGTTTTTTAACGAGTTCTCGGATCAATTTAATATCACAGTCACTGTTTGTCCTATATGGAGACTTGTCACGCGTTGAGCCCGCACTTAGCGTGTCATAAGTCTCAGATACGCTCATTTTAGTAGTAAATGAAAGTGGAGTACTCACGGTTATAATTACTGCGAAGGTGCACTTGGTGCTTGCGGTTTAATTCGGTTGAAAAGTCTTGACCGAGCGGGTAACTCACATCCACGACTGAAATCAGGAGAAGCGCAAGTATCAAACACAAATAGAGGAGATATTTTGGGAAATAGAAAGGTTGGCTGGCCGTACCGATGCGCTTTGTGATGATGGGGCAGCTCCAGTACCAATCTTCCAATCCTGGCCGATGCGTAGTCTCCAGTATTTGCAAATTTATAGGCTCGCTGACTCTGGTTTTGCGGTAATCCAGTTAGTGTTCGGCGAAGAAGGACCAATGTTTCGTGTGAGAAATTATTATTTCAGCCGTAGAAGATGGTGAACAGAAAAAAAGCAGTTCTTACATACTCAAGAATTGTATTGCGTATAAAACAAAATTGTGACATGCATAGAAAATACAAATTTGACAGATAAAAAAAAGTGGCCAGTAAAAACGCGTGTCGTTATTGCGCTCCGCACCACGTAGGTTTCATTTCGGCTCGAACAAATGGTATATTGTGTAATGCTTGTTTGAGCAAAAAAAATAATAACAGTAGAAGTAATTAGTAACTGTCAACTATGTAATTACTATAAGAGCTAGTTGAAAGCCTAATACAGTGTGAGTCACGTTAAAGTGTACATATGAAAATAGATGAAACTAGACCTATTTTTATCGACAAAAAAGAGGTCAAAATTTTTTTGAGATTTTTTTTAAATTTTTTATAGAATTTTTTTTCTTCCAATTACTTATTGTAAAGAAAACGTAATAACTTTTAAACTAAGCGGAATATCCTGATAAAATAAAAACAGTAATAATGCTAAATAACAGGCGATACTAAAAAAATACATAAAATAAACAAAAAAAGCCAACAAATAATAAAAAATGATACTTTTTGAAAAAAATCTGCTTTTAAATTCGTGTTTTTTTGTTATTTGTTAAATTTCTCCAAAAAATGTCCCTATAACCGGTGGTTTTTATTACTTTGTATTATTCTCTATCGTATTACCTTCGTAAAACCAAAAATCGCATGTCTCTATCCCTATCACAACGTTTGCAATGATCGTTTGAACTAAGCCTCTCCGGGCGCGCCATTCAACGCTTCGTTAACAACGAAACTGAAAATGGCTCTAGATTTGTAATTTTGATAAAGACAAGTTAGATTTCAAATAAAAACAAAAGATTTCGAAGTAAAATAAGCATTTTAGTTAAAATTAAAATTGTCTCTACCTGTAGCGGAGAATAATGTTGTGGCAGGCCATTGTTCAAACGATCATAGCAAATGTTGTGATAGGGATAGAGACATGCGATTGTTGGTTTTATAAAGATAATACGATAGAGAATAATACGAAGTAATAGAAACCACCTGTTATAGGGGCATTTTTTGGAGAAATTTATCAATTAACCAAAAAAACACGAATTTAAAAGCAGATTTTTTTCAAAAAGTATCATTTTTTATTATTTGTTGGCTTTTTTTGTGTATTTTATGTATTTTTTTAGTATCACCTGTTATTTAGCATTATTACTGTTTTTATTTTATCAGGATATTCCGCTTAGTTTAAAAGTTATTACGTTTTCTTTACAATAAGTAATTGGAAGAAAAAAAATTCAATAAAAATTTTAAAAAAAATCTCAAAAAATTTTTGACCTCTTTTTTGTCGATAAAAATAGGTCTAGTTTCATCTATTTTCATATGTACACTTTAACGTGACTCACACTGTATAGGCATTATTTTTGATAAACATATGCGGTACGCAGATCGCCATAATTAAAAAGTAAATGCGTGATAGTAGTTAATAATAACGTATAATAATAAAAAGGTTTTCATACATAAGCATTTTGTGAAATCAGTTTCGAGCCTTGCCCCTCCTAGCGATTTAAAGTATCGATATCTTGTCGACTCCATTTTATCTTTGTTCTCTCACTAGCGTTTTCAAAGTGTGCGTCACGTCACGCGGCCATTGATTGGCCATAAGGCATGCCTTCTGGCCAATCACAGCACTTTTAAGCCGGTTGCACATGTTGTCGTAGACTCTCAGTCGCTTTGTTTTTACACAGTTGAATGTGTGTGTGGGAGCTGTGGTGGGGGAAATGTGGGGACACTGGTTCTCGTTGTAGTTACGCGCGACTTCATATCTATTCTCTTTCTATGATCTGAGGTGCTCACGGACCAGACTATAGGTGCATGTTGCTTCAACATCTGCCTTTTATTTGTGGGTATTGCGAAGCCTACTAGACCAGCACCGACCTGGCACAGCAGGTAGCGCAGGCAGCCCACGGTGGGCGGCAGGTCGAGGAAGCGCGGCTGCTGCGACAGCATGCACACGTGCCGGCACTCGGGGTCCATGTCCTGGGATATGTCGCGAAACATTTATCAACTGCTGCTGCGCTACTCTTCTGGATATAAGATTTTCTCAATGTTTTAGATAGTTTAATCGTAGTTTTGTATCGTTTATTTTTGAATCACTTGACTTTTCTGTCATAAACGACAATGACAGAGTAAATATATTCTTTGATGACAACTATGCCAAATGACTTTTTTAAAGCGGATTGGTAGTAGCATAGAGTATTCAGTACTCCGTTTTATTATGATATTTTTATGGCAAGATTTTTGACCGAAAGGAAATATAGGGAACAAGAAGGGAAAGGAATTGCATAATTTATTTTTATATAAAGATTATTTTTCTAAATATTATTCTTCAAATATTCTACTATAAGCAATCGCCCCTATAGGCGATCGAACTACCCGCCTGACCGCTTATAAAAGGAGTGCCAAGCCGCCGCGCGCTCATTATTTTTCGAGCGTTCGGAGCGTGCACATCGGTGGTGAAGTGTTTTAGTTCATTGTTAGGCATACTAGACTTTACGTAAAATAAGTTGATTCTGTTTCTCTGATCAAGGAAATTGTTATTTTTTGGTTGTGTAAATTGTGATTTTTGTTTTAAGTAAAATTAATAAATAACGGTTTGTAAGTTTTGTTTTTTTTTAAAGAATTCCACTCCTGATTTCTAAGATCAGAAGTGGGATAATAAAACCTCAAGCCCACGAAAAGAGGAACAGAATCTAGTGCACGGGTTAGTTTTCGTGTGTTTTGGTTATGGCTGGCGGATCCAGTCGTAGATCGCGACACCGTTCTCGTAGTCGCTCTAGTGATAGGTCGCGATACCGCTCACGCAGTCGTTTGAGAACGCCAAAACGACGATCACGGCGTCGTACCAGAACACGCAGTAAAAGTCGTGATCGTGATGAAAGACGTGATCGGTCACGTCGTGGTCATCGTCGCGATGATAGGTCCCGCTCCGCTAATAGGCAAAATGTTACGGACGTTTCGATTCACAACACGTTGAATTCAATAATGAACCGTTTAACTTCAATCGAAAATAGTCGCGTTACCGACATCTCCGGTGATACGATAGTGCGTTGTGATCCCCGTAACACGAGCAATACCGTCGAGGGCGAGTTGAATACGTCCCAATTAAATGTGACGAGGTGCTGCACACCGGATCCTGAGGTACGTACCCATGAGACACGAACAACTAACAGTTTGCCAAATACTTCGACACCACAAGTAAATCAATTAGAATCGAGCATGACCGACCCAACCAAGGCTCTTGTTGATGCTCTTAGATCGCTGCAACCAGTACGATCTCAACAAAACTATTTTATTTCAAATTTTGATCCCTCTATTCACAACATAGATGTGTGGTGCGAAGAGGTTGATCGTGCCCAGGAGACTAATGGTTGGAGCGATCACGAGTGTCTTTCGCGTGTTGGATCGTGCCTCAAGGGTGACGCAAAGATTTGGTTAAACGAGTGGGTCACCACTGAGCGCACCTGGACACATTTTAAGCGCGAATTTAAGCCGTTATGTCCACGTAAATTGGACTACGCCAATATACTGTTTGAGGCGATGAATACAACGTCGGATAGATACGTAACTTACGCAGAATACGCGCGCCGTACGATATTGCGTTTACGGATAGTTAACGGTTTAAGTGATGACCTTATGACCTTGATAGTGATTCGTGGTATTGATAACCCCCAAATAAGAGCAGCCGCGGCAAACGCTAACTTGAACCCTGAGACAATAGTATCGTTTTTGTCAATTTACACCAAACCGACTCGAACTAGGCCTGAAGCTCAAGCTTCTACGTCAAGCAAGCGCCAATCCCAACCTATTCTAAATCGAAACGAGCAAAAGTGCTTTGGGTTGTTCGTCATCTCGCACCTGTCAAACTCGCTAGCAGGCGCGAGTTGGGAAATTCCGATTTTACCTATTATTTTGTTCGTCAACTCGCACCTTTTCAAAAGTACAGTCAAATAAAAACGAATTGAAACTAAAAACTTTCAGTGTGTCGGGCATGTAGTGATCAAACTTTAAGGGATTCTTTGAATCAGTGCATTTTCGCATGTTAACCGCGCTATAGAACCACTGGGAAGGGGTATCCTTGTTCAACAATGACGTCGAAACTAAAAGACCTAGACTAATAAATGTACATTCGTTTTGTAGAATATCTGGTTTTTCTTACGTTGTAAAATAACTGAAAAGAAGTGAAAATGACATATTTTTTCTACTTAAATCCATTCTTACTCCTTTAAAATGAAATAAATAAATAAATATCCTTAAACATTTTACGCTACGCTTCTAGTCCCAAACTAAGCAAAGTAAAAAAAACAACGGATATTTAAACATATTTTTTTGTATGAAATGTATGAAACTCGTGTCTCTTTTCTCTTCTACCAAGAGATAATTTTATTTACCTATTCAAATTATTTGTTTGCAATAAATAGCCTTTTATTAGGAATTATTTATACTAGTACCTTACTTATTAAATTAGCGTTTTGTTAGAAGAATTTTACGAAAATTGATTATTTCCATACTAACATTTTTTGTGAATTTTTAAGGAACCACAAATTCAAATTTTATTAAATTTTGTGGGTAGATTAAAACAACATTGTCCTAACCCTAACCCAAACTTGTCATCTAATAATAAATTATGGCAACTATTTCCTCATAGTTTGAAAATGTAAGGCAAAAATGTTTATGTTTTACAAAACTTTGAAGATCAGATATCTCGAAAACTATACAAGATATACAAAAACTTGACTTACAAATTAAATTAATTTTAATTCTCTAGAAGTGATCATATCGCTAGGATGCTTGGTTTTTTATTTAGATAGTTTTTGACATATAAGCGAAAAACCCAAAAATGGGACCTTCAAAGGCTGCGGTGGAGAACTTTTGATAATGTTCATCCCCTAACTAGCTAATCCAAACAAAGTTACAATGTAAAAAATTATGTTCCAAGCATTTCCCTCTGTACATTTTCATTGCCTGGCCATTTTTCATGTTAAAAGAATACGAATGTATTATTTCAGAAGCTAAATTTATAAGATTTGATGTTCTCTAGTTCAAGCTTGAACTATTTTTTTAGGATTGTTTGTTAAAGCTGTACAATGTAAATTGTTAGTTAATTGTAAAATTGGTAATAATAATTGTTGTTCTTCATTTGACACTTTCTTTGGGATATTTAGGTGGCATTTAGAAGTCGGTTGAAAAGAACGCGAATTAATATATTTGAAGCCTTTTAATATCCCGTGGCTTAGTTATAAAATCTGAGGTTAGATGCCGTGGCAAAAAAAAAATATCTGCGGCTTGACTTATTATAATTCGCCATTACTAAATAGCTAGAAATCTAGCTGTTTTTTTAAATATACTTACCTAATTAAATATTAGTAGACAGTTTACATACTAGGTATTAGGTATCCTCAGGACACTTGCCCAAAAGATAAGGAGACATGTAAAGTGCCCCATAAGGGCTACCTTTTCTTTTTTTATTATTTTCTATTGACGTTCATAAGTGCCACTTGTGGTCTAAACTGAATAAATATTTTTGATTTTGATTTTGATTTTTGACATTGTGATATCCTACTTCCTACTAATATTATAAATGCGAAAGTTTGGATGATGTCATGATGTCTGAATGTTTGTTACTCTTTCATGCAAAAACTACTGAACGGATTTTGTTCAAAATTTACAGTATTATTGTTTATAACCCAGATTAACATATAGGCTATAATTTATGACGATATGTGAACTAAATTTCAATAAATAAATAAGACGTGGGTAAAAAGCGCCATCTATCGTCACTGGTTAAAATCTACAGCGCTGGACAAAAAATTTGACGTTCGTAAATTATTCATGCGAGGGAAGCCGTGAAACTCCATCTATCATAATCATTAGTAATTAAACGAGGTCCACGCAGCCGCTAGTTGTTGATAATTTGTTTCTTCCCGATTTATATTTATTAGCATGTTGATTTAGAATATAAACCTATCTGAAAAGTACATTAAACTCAACTCATTGCAAGTGGCTTACACATTCCTTTAAGTCATTTATTAAAACATTTTTGTAGATGACTATACATAAACACGTCAGATTTCAAAAAGGTGCGAGTTGATGACATAAAAAACAGAAGGTGCCAACTAGCATCTTTAGAGGTGCGAGATGACGAATAACTCGCCAACATGTGGCCGGAAGGGTCATATCAGCCGTCACTGTCACGCGAAACGTAATACGGAGAGGCCCTCCACTTCGGCCGCTGCTGGCGGCATCACTTGTACTTTTTGTAAGAAGTCAGGTCACCTCGAGGACAGTTGTTTTGCCAAAAATCGTTCTCAACCACGAAATGAACGAAATGTCAACCTTTGTGCGGAGAACGATTTGAAATGTTCAAGTACCAGTGATGTTGTCGTGGCTGTGGTCGATGGCATACCCATGGATACCATTATTGATAGTGGTGCGCTTAACGTGTCACTAATTTCATCCGACGTGTTGAGATACCTTTCCTGCCAACCCAAACCTACTCATTGCGTTTTAAAAGGTGTCAGTGACAAGGAGATAATAGCTAACTCGTACGTGACCGTTACTCTTGAGTTTAGTCAAGTCTCAATCGAAGCAGACTTAATCGTAGTTCCTTCTTCATGCATGAACGCGCCCATAATTGTAGGAACGGATATACTTAATCGTGACGGCATCGTGTATATTCGCACGAAAGACAGACAGTTTTTGGCAAGGTCTGACGACTCCTCAGTCCAAGTTAACGCGGTTCAGAGTCAACCATCTCCCGAAGTTAACACGCCGCTCACGGGAAACGATTACGACTCCTTAATGGGAGTAATAAGAGAGTTCTCGGAGTTTTTCATCGCTGGTACCGCCACCACCACGGTCAATACGGGTGAGATGGAAATAAAATTGACAAGCTCCGCGCCGGTTGTCTACCGACCTTATAAACTTTCCTACGATGAAAAGCTTCGAGTTCGCCAAATAATTGACGATCTCTTGGACAAAGGAATCATCAGAGAATCCAAATCTGAGTATGCGAGTCCGATCATACTCGTAAAGAAAAAGGATGGTTCGGACCGTCTGTGCGTTGACTTCAGGGCATTGAATCGATTGACGCTCAAGGATCGGTATCCTCTACCCCTGATCGATGACCATATTGATCGGCTGGGGAACTATAAATACTTCACCAGCCTAGACATGGCCACCGGTTTTCACCAGATACCGATAAATGAGCAGTCAATCCATCTCACTGGGTTCGTTACGCCGGAAGGGCACTATGAATATGTCAAAATGCCTTACGGATTGACGAACTCACCTATTGTGTATCAACGCATCATCAACAAGACCTTGCAACGCTTTGTGGAGGCAGGTCAAGTGCTAGTCTATGTTGATGACGTACTGATTATGAGCTCCACCGTCTCCGAGGGTATTTCTCTTCTGAAAGAGGTTCTGCAGACGCTCACTGCCGCTGGATTTTCCATAAATCTGCGGAAGTGTACGTTTCTGGCAACAGAGGTCGAATATCTTGGGAGAGTAGTGAGTCAGGGTCAGGTTAGGCCGAGTCCACGAAAGGTCGAGGCCCTTGCGAACTCGCCTGTTCCTCAAAACGTACGACAAGTACGCCAGTTTCTGGGGCTCGCAGGGTACTTCCGTCGTTACATTAAAAACTATGCCTCACTAACTGCATGTGTTGCCCGTTTGACCAAAAAAGATGTCGAGTTTAAGTGGGGCCCAGATCAGGAAAATGTCCGTCAGACGTTGATTACCATCCTTACTAACAAACCTGTCCTTGCAGTCTTCGATCCTCAGTTACCAACTGAAGTCCATACGGACGCGAGCAGCGTCGGGTATGGCGCGGTCCTGTTACAAACACACAGCGACGGTAGCAAGCACGTGGTAGCATACTTCAG
The DNA here is from genome assembly GCF_963855985.1 of Ostrinia nubilalis. NCBI lineage: Eukaryota > Metazoa > Arthropoda > Insecta > Lepidoptera > Crambidae > Ostrinia > Ostrinia nubilalis. The sequence continues at coordinate 18,822,392 of NC_087088.1, read as the reverse complement.
TAAGGCAACTCAAGGTGCCGAGAGTAAATACCACTCATACGAGTTAGAAACGCTGGCGGTCGTCAAGGCACTGCAGCACTTCCGACACTACCTCGTGGGTCTTGTAACGTTGCCGTTTGCTGTTTTTTCACAAATTAATATTTCTTCTCAATATTCTGATTTTGGATACCACTGGCGACATCTATTGGCGTGATTTTGAATTAATTTGAAATAGATGGCGCTTTTTGCTCGGTCAATTCAAATATATTTTATTGAAACATTTCCTAATGTTTTTGTTTTGATTATTCTATTTTTTAATAGAATATTTTCAGTGTTCAGGAGATTCATGGTTTTTATTAGTATTTGCTTTTTACCTAAGCGGCGAAACGAAACGTCTTGCGATGTCGATGACTCGCAGGCTGTCAGTTGAGCTGTCAAATCACTTTGGAATTTTGGTCGATCTTGCGCAACCGCAATTTTATTGTTTTCGGGGATGTAATCCCCTTTTGTTTTAAATCGTGTGATGCAGAATGCATCCACGATAATTTCTTTATATAATTAAAAATATTCACACATGAGGTAAGTTCCCGTCGGAGAATTTATTTATTTTTCGTGATTGATAATTTTCGTATTCCAGTACGTGGTATTTCAATGTGATCGTTTCTTTCAGAAATTTCCTAAACGTTATGTTGGACGAGGGCTGGGATGCTGAAAACTGCGAGTGAGGTTTAAATTAGCGAGCAGTTTTCGTGAGTATTTGTTTCCCATTGCGTTTTTTTTCATAACCTAATGCCACGTTCCACTTGTGATTCTGACACTAGTATTTTTCGTTTCAGATGCGGAATTTCATATTTTACAATATTTTGTAGTTTAAACAATTTCATATTTCATATTTCACAATATTTTGTAGTTTAAACAATTTCATATTTTACGATTTTACATTTCATATTTTAGATATTTCAATATTTCATATTGATTCCTATAATTATTACTCCTTTCTGAACTGCTGATCTCTTCGCATTTCCTCCTTGTCATCAAACCTCTGTCTCTGCAAGAGTTTGAACGCTTACCTGTCAAAGAGATGCAAGAGCTTCATCTGGCACTGCGCGCTTGAGGCCGTGGAGGACGCTGCTTGTAACCTAAAAGTGTGCGAGACCCGTTGGACCCCGGAAGAAGAGAGGAACGTTCAGGGTAACGGCTTATAACCGCATGGCTTCCAAGGTACCCACTTTTCCATCCTTCAAGTAGGAGTCTTTCCGACCTGACATCGCGCAGTCATCTTAACTATTAGAGTCTTTTAATATTTAGGCTGAGTTTTAAGAAATTTGTAGTGGCGATAATATTCACCAAACCGAACCTAATTAACGACCCTGAATCCCTTGAGGTTGGCACTATCTATTACAGTGGTTATAATATCTTAATTGTTAACTGTATACGAGCATACGAGATAAAAATAAATTGTGTCAATTGAGAGGGAGCTGTTTTATTAACATTTTCTAATTTTACACAAGGAACGGTAACTTATATAAATTTCTGCAAGCCGGACAACCTCTTTTTCACGTGCAGACAATTCACCCATCTTACGTATCACTTATCATTGTAACGTTGCCGTTTGCTGTTTTTTCACAAATTAATATTTCTTCTCAATATTCTGATTTTGGATACCACTGGCGACATCTATTGGCGTGATTTTGAATTAATTTGCAATAGATGGCGCTTTTTGCTCGGTCAATTCAAATATATTTTATTGAAACATTTCCTAATGTTTTTGTTTTGATTATTCTATTTTTTAATAGAATATTTTCAGTGTTCAGGAGATTCATGGTTTTTATTAGTATTTGCTTTTTACCTAAGCGGCGAAACGAAACGTCTTGCGATGTCGATGACTCGCAGGCTGTCAGTTGAGCTGTCAAATCACTTTGGAATTTTGGTCGATCTTGCGCAACCGCAATTTTATTGTTTTCGGGGATGTAATCCCCTTTTGTTTTAAATCGTGTGATGCAGAATGCATCCACGATAATTTCTTTATATAATTAAAAATATTCACACATGAGGTAAGTTCCCGTCGGAGAATTTATTTATTTTTCGTGATTGATAATTTTCGTATTCCAGTACGTGGTATTTCAATGTGATCGTTTCTTTCAGAAATTTCCTAAACGTTATGTTGGACGAGGGCTGGGATGCTGAAAACTGCGAGTGAGGTTTAAATTAGCGAGCAGTTTTCGTGAGTATTTGTTTCCCATTGCGTTTTTTTTCATAACCTAATGCCACGTTCCACTTGTGATTCTGACACTAGTATTTTTCGTTTCAGATGCGGAATTTCATATTTTACAATATTTTGTAGTTTAAACAATTTCATATTTCATATTTCACAATATTTTGTAGTTTAAACAATTTCATATTTTACGATTTTACATTTCATATTTTAGATATTTCAATATTTCATATTGATTCCTATAATTATTACTCCTTTCTGAACTGCTGATCTCTTCGCATTTCCTCCTTGTCATCAAACCTCTGTCTCTGCAAGAGTTTGAACGCTTACCTGTCAAAGAGATGCAAGAGCTTCATCTGGCACTGCGCGCTTGAGGCCGTGGAGGACGCTGCTTGTAACCTAAAAGTGTGCGAGACCCGTTGGACCCCGGAAGAAGAGAGGAACGTTCAGGGTACACTTGCTAACTTGTTGATTTTTATACAAGAATAACTTAATTGATTATTATTTTGGTTTGGATAACAATTAAAAGTTATTAATTCTTGTAAAGTGCCATTCTTCTTGTATAACTTTTGTGTAGTTTAAGAATTAATATTAATAATTTTTTCAACTTAACTTTTGGAAAATATTTTTGCCACTTAGTTTTTTTTTTTCAAAAATAATTTTTATTATGCTACCTTCTTTAAGGGAGTTTTTTTTTTTTTTAATTATAGTTATGCCAAGGTTCTCAGTCGTAGGACTTAGGATTTTTCTTTTTTCTGGGTAGGTAGGTACTTTACTTTGATAACTAACTTATGAGTTTAGTTTTTTTTTGGACACAATCGTATTGTGAAATGTTTTTCTGTTGGGAATTAAATAGATTCTTTTATAGCTAAATTTTTTTTTGGACACAATCATAATTGTGTAGTTTTTCTGTTGGGAATTTGATAGATTCTTTTATAGCAAAATTTTTTTTTTGACACAATCGAGTTGTCGGGTATCTGCTACAGTTTTGCCTCGGTGCTTTATCTGTAACTTAAAAGTTCAGATTTTTTTTTTTCCAGAGATTTTATCTCTGTGTTTTTGTTTTGTTTTGTTTGAGTGCTATGTATCTCCTATATACATGCCTCGTTTGTTTTGTCTTTTCCAGGGATGACATCATGTGCTTTTATGCACTATTCCCTGTGTTTTGTGTTTTGTTGCGATGACGTCCAATTTATATTGTGGCCAGCGACATTTTTGTTCTGTGGTTTTTAACCCAGACATTTTTTCTAGGGATGACATGTGTTGAAATATACACTTTCCCTAGGGCCCACTGGATGGCTATTCCAGAAAATATGTTCGTAATGGCCGAAATAGCCTTACAACGTTACTGGGGAATCGAGTACCACTGGTTCACAGTTGGGACTCTATGGGGAATTTTGAATGCAGGTGGCAAGCAGTGTAATTTGAAACTGATGCTTACAGGTATGAAAGAGAGGTATGAAAGATGATTGTATGTTAGTGTTGGGTTTTATTTATGCTCGGACAGCAGAGATTGTTTTAGGTTTGAGGAACATCGGTCCTGGTAGTTGGTTTTCATCTGGTTTGTATTGCTTTTGTGAAAGTTTAGTTATAGTTAGTAAGTTAGTTTTTTTTTCTCAATTGGACTTTTTGGGGTTCTTTCTGGTGTAAAGATTCACTTATTTTTTTTTTCTCTCTTATTTTCAGTTTGTAGTTCGCTGAGGGCAGCTCAGATTCTTTCTCCGTGCGAATGTCTAGGGGGGAGGGTATTGTAACGTTGCCGTTTGCTGTTTTTTCACAAATTAATATTTCTTCTCAATATTCTGATTTTGGATACCACTGGCGACATCTATTGGCGTGATTTTGAATTAATTTGCAATAGATGGCGCTTTTTGCTCGGTCAATTCAAATATATTTTATTGAAACATTTCCTAATGTTTTTGTTTTGATTATTCTATTTTTTAATAGAATATTTTCAGTGTTCAGGAGATTCATGGTTTTTATTAGTATTTGCTTTTTACCTAAGCGGCGAAACGAAACGTCTTGCGATGTCGATGACTCGCAGGCTGTCAGTTGAGCTGTCAAATCACTTTGGAATTTTGGTCGATCTTGCGCAACCGCAATTTTATTGTTTTCGGGGATGTAATCCCCTTTTGTTTTAAATCGTGTGATGCAGAATGCATCCACGATAATTTCTTTATATAATTAAAAATATTCACACATGAGGTAAGTTCCCGTCGGAGAATTTATTTATTTTTCGTGATTGATAATTTTCGTATTCCAGTACGTGGTATTTCAATGTGATCGTTTCTTTCAGAAATTTCCTAAACGTTATGTTGGACGAGGGCTGGGATGCTGAAAACTGCGAGTGAGGTTTAAATTAGCGAGCAGTTTTCGTGAGTATTTGTTTCCCATTGCGTTTTTTTTCATAACCTAATGCCACGTTCCACTTGTGATTCTGACACTAGTATTTTTCGTTTCAGATGCGGAATTTCATATTTTACAATATTTTGTAGTTTAAACAATTTCATATTTCATATTTCACAATATTTTGTAGTTTAAACAATTTCATATTTTACGATTTTACATTTCATATTTTAGATATTTCAATATTTCATATTGATTCCTATAATTATTACTCCTTTCTGAACTGCTGATCTCTTCGCATTTCCTCCTTGTCATCAAACCTCTGTCTCTGCAAGAGTTTGAACGCTTACCTGTCAAAGAGATGCAAGAGCTTCATCTGGCACTGCGCGCTTGAGGCCGTGGAGGACGCTGCTTGTAACCTAAAAGTGTGCGAGACCCGTTGGACCCCGGAAGAAGAGAGGAACGTTCAGGGTAACGGCTTATAACCGCATGGCTTCCAAGGTACCCACTTTTCCATCCTTCAAGTAGGAGTCTTTCCGACCTGACATCGCGCAGTCATCTTAACTATTAGAGTCTTTTAATATTTAGGCTGAGTTTTAAGAAATTTGTAGTGGCGATAATATTCACCAAACCGAACCTAATTAACGACCCTGAATCCCTTGAGGTTGGCACTATCTATTACAGTGGTTATAATATCTTAATTGTTAACTGTATACGAGCATACGAGATAAAAATAAATTGTGTCAATTGAGAGGGAGCTGTTTTATTAACATTTTCTAATTTTACACAAGGAACGGTAACTTATATAAATTTCTGCAAGCCGGACAACCTCTTTTTCACGTGCAGACAATTCACCATCTTCTCCGTCTGCACCGGTGGCGGTTCAATTCCAGTCACCAAGCCGCCAGGAAAAAATCTATTTCTTGCAGTCTAAAGTTTAAAGTAGTTACCGACTGTAATGCCTTGAAGGCCACCGAGCGCAAAAAGGACTTGCTGCCACGTGTCGCGCGTTGGTGGATTTACCTCCAAGATTTTAATTTTTCAATCGACTATCGAAAGGGAATTATGATGCCACACGCCGACTACCTCAGCCGCAACCCCTCAGTTGTTGTAGCAAACCAAGTCTCAAGACCGCGTAATTGGGCCCAGATAGCACAATCCGCGGATAATGAGACACAGGGGTTGATACAACAGTTGCGGGATGGCGAATTAGACTCGACACGTTACGTTACGCAAAATGACCTTTTGTATTACAAATACTCTCCTGTTGGCGAAGATGCTCGTCTGCTATGTTATATTCCCAAGGGGCACAGGCTCAGTCTTTTAAGAATATTTCACGACGAACACGGGCATATTAATGCCGACAAAACTCTCGACTTGATCCTTAAACATTTCTGGTTCCCGGGACTCCGACAGTTCGTAAACAAATACGTGGCGCACTGTTTAGTGTGCATCTCCAAGAAACGAGTACCGAGATCCCCAAATCAGAGCATAACGTCTTGGGAAAAACCCGATTCCCCTTTCCATACGATTCACGTGGACGCTTTGGGTCCTCTCCCTGTGTCTAATGGGTACAAGTTCATTTTGGTTATAGTGGATGCCTCCACTAAATTTTGCCTGTTATACCCAATCTACCGCCAAGACGTCGGTGAGCTTAAACGGGCTTTTATGCAAGCGGTATCGTTATTTGGAGTCCCAAAGTTGATTGTTACCGATAGGGGACGAATGTTTGAGTCCGGAGAATTTGTGACCTGGATAACTGAGTTAGGGAGTGATTTGCACTACATTACACCGGAAATGCACCACGCGAACGGTCAGGCGGAACGATACATCCGCACCATTCTTAACATGCTGCGGATTGAGGTGAACCACAAAGCCTCCTCCTGGTCCGAAACCTTGTGGAAGCTGCAATTGGTTGTCAACATTACCAAGCAGAAAACTACCCAGGCTTCACCCTTAAACTTGATGATTGGCACCGATGGAACCACGCCACTTATCCAAAACCTGGTTCGTGACGTTGCTGTTGAGGGTACCAACCCTAACAGAGAAGCGTGGCGTGAGCTTTGCCGGAGCCGGGCTAGCGAGCTGATGGCTGCCAATAAACAACGACAAGACGAATATGCTAACCGACTTAGGCGCCCACCTCGCCAGTTTAAACTCGATGACCTGGTGTTCGTCATCAAGTATTCCCAGTCCACAGGAAAACTCGATCCGGGGATGCGAGGCCCTTATCGAGTCATGAAGGTTTTACCGAATGGACGGTACGAGCTCAAGTTGCTCAGTGGCAGTTATGGGAAGACCACGCAAGCAGCGGCACAGTACATGGTGCCCTGGCGCGGCGAGTGGTGCCCGGAGTCATGTGCAGCCTTTTTCGAGGGTATGTACGAGTTTTTCTTTTTACTTGAACTTCAGGCTTACTAAAGCCTTGGCGTTCATTGTTCAGGACTTCAGGCTGGTAGCCTTGGCGTCCGTTATGGGAACTTCAGGCAGGTGCCTTGGCGTTCTATAGCTGAACTTCAGGCAGAGATGCCTTGGCGTTCTATAGCTGAACTTCAGGCAGAGATGCCTTGGCGTTCTATAGCTGAACTTCGGGCAAATTGCCCTGGCGTTCATTGAACTACAGACACGTTGTCTTGGCGTTCGTTGAACTACAGACACGTTGTCTTGGCGTTCGTTAGAGGAACTTCAGGCCACGTAGCCTTGGCGTTCCGTAATAGACTTCAGGCGTACTTCGCCTTGGCGTCAACCTATTCAGTTTCAGGTATCTACATGTTGCATCACACAAGGCAGTGCAACATATGAGAGCAGTTCACCGCGCGTTGGTTTACCGACCGACGCTACAGATGTCATCTGACTGAAGTTCCGTAAAGGCCTAGGATTGGTTTGATATGCATTTTATGAGACGTCTCTGTTACTATTTAATGAGTGATGTATGTGTGATTAGGTGTAAGAATGTGTGATAGATGAATTTTGAATTGATTGAGAGATGATGAGAGATTGATGTGTAAGACTGAATGTGTGAAATCTAGACTAGACTAGATTATTATTAACCTAATCCCGCTTTCAGACGAAAACCTAGAAGAAAGTGAGCCCCAGGTTAGCACGTTGTCTTCGAGGGCTGGTCTGCCCATGCCTTCCTTGGATGCAGACCCAGACCTCGAAGCTGCTGACATTGCTGGTCCCAGCGGCTTACCCGGACCATCAATGCCGCTACTGGACGGCACGCCACCTTCAGGGGTTGGTCTGTCCATGCCTTCCTTGGACGCAGACCCAGACCTCGAAGCTGATGACGTTGCTGGCCCCAGCGGCTTGCCCGGACCATCAATGCCCCTACTGGACGAAGACTGGAACATCTAGACGGCGCCGAACCGTCACACATGAAGCTCGTGTCGAGGACGACACTATGTCAGGAGAGGCCGTATAAGCAATCGCCCCTATAGGCGATCGAACTACCCGCCTGACCGCTTATAAAAGGAGTGCCAAGCCGCCGCGCGCTCATTATTTTTCGAGCGTTCGGAGCGTGCACATCGGTGGTGAAGTGTTTTAGTTCATTGTTAGGCATACTAGACTTTACGTAAAATAAGTTGATTCTGTTTCTCTGATCAAGGAAATTGTTATTTTTTGGTTGTGTAAATTGTGATTTTTGTTTTAAGTAAAATTAATAAATAACGGTTTGTAAGTTTTGTTTTTTTTTAAAGAATTCCACTCCTGATTTCTAAGACTACTTTATTTTTGTAAAAAAACCTAGTGGTGTGTATCTTTTTCTGTTTATGAATGTTGTTCCTCTAATATTCTTTTATCTTACTTAGGTATCTTATTTTAAACTTCCATGTCTTCCACTTTGATCACCTGGATCACCCAGGTGATCAAAGTTGACTCCCAGCGACACTGGTGTCCTTGGACCATCCATGGATAAGATTTAAGATCCATTTTTCGTTAATTGTTATTTTTTTATTTTCACCAACTTATACTATCTTTCTTCTTCTCGGTCCCTCACCGATGAGGATCGCGACCACAGATAGTGTTCCACCACAGACTGCGGTTATAACCTGTGTGGACCACACGATGCAAACTCTATATTATACTATCTATTAAGCGATTTTGTGAAAAATATTATTGGCAGGTAGTTGCTAATTGCTCATAAGATAGGCCCCCTTAATTTAATTTATTGTCCGTGGTGCATAATCTTTTCTTAAAGGTTTTAAACCTTTGTTTGTCACCTGTCATCCGCTTTGCAATGGAGGGAAGTCGAACGTTAATTTCGAACTCCTCCTATGTTCTTCTGATTAATTTCGTTGCGGGTCCAATGACAGTTTAACTTTCCCCCGGGACAAACTTGACCTTCATTGGTTGGGTTTTTGTGGCGGTCAAGCTGTAGATCCTGGCTACACAGTAGTTGCAGTGGTGGGAACGAGAGGTGGGAATAGTCCCGTATACTATACTATCTTTACAGGTCAATAACTAATAACAATAATTGCAAATGTTTGTTCCAGAAAAAGACATTCACAGTGGTGCACGGCGGGCGCGCGGCGGGCCTGACGCTGGACTGGACGGGCGGCTTCTCGCTTAGCGAGGGCACGCCTGGCGCGCCACCTGTCTGGTCCTACAGGTACACATGAATTTTAATTATTTATGCAATCAAGAATTTATATATTATTCTTCTTTTTACACTCTTAAATATTATTCTTATTTCACCTCACTCACGTCCTATAAGATTATACATACTTTTTAAACTAATGAATTCCGTTCACGTGCGTTTCTTTCTGTAGCAAGAGCTGAAAATCAGTGTTCTGTTCTTTTGAGAGCAATATTTACACTGAGCTCTTTGATTTTTACATCGCTGCGGCACACATCTGACGCAGGGAACATTTTTAAACGCTATTTTTGTTTTGGTTTACGTGCTTATCATCTTTGTCTCCTGCTGTTTAGTTGCTTCTTTTTGTTATGTTATGTTTCAACTATACATAATGTGTGTGTTAAAATTGTTTGCAAATAAACTATTTATCTATCTATATATTCAATAATCGTGATAAGGTATTACGAGTGGGTTCACCACAATAAAGGCTAGCGTCCACATGTCGGTATCGTACGCATCGGACGTATCGCACGCAACAATAAAACACATACATTTCTTTTTTTTTTCTTTTAATTTTAAGTTTTACTTAAGTTTTGTTATTTAATACTCGATACTTCCAAAAATATCTGTTTTATTGTAATAAACGATGTTTTCCTGAATTTTCTTCTGATTCATTTCGTTGTGGTTCGACTTTCTCTGTACTTGCTACCTGCCATTGGTTATGCTGTCGTTTCTAGTTCCACAGGGTTTGCAGATGGGAAAAAGTGTTCCTTGATCACCCGGCCTGTGATCTATAATGGGGCAAGCTTGCATAGCACATGAAAATGTTAGAATGTGTATCAAAATAAGTACACTAGCGCTTTACTGTGTAACTGTTTTTTGGATATGTATTTGGATTGGAAAATAAAAGACAGTCTGTTGCCAGCCATTGTGTAATTTCTTAAAACATGTTGTAAATAAAGCTTTTCTTACTTTTTTATTTATTTACTATATTGATACCTTTTTACAGGTTTTCCCAACTACGAGGCTCAAGTGATGACGGGAAGTCGAAGTTGAAACTCCATTTCCAGGACGCGGAGACGAAACTTATCGAAACTAAGGTAAACACACGCTTTTATTCTTAAATAATAACGATTATAACCGTTTGAAATGATTCTTCGTTGTTTTCAGCCATAATGTTGTAGCTAAAATAAAAACTTGATAAAGCCTGGTCCGTGAGCACGTAGAATCCCGTCCAATGACCCCAAGCTACCCATCCTTGTCGCTCGCGCGTAATTATATTGCTGTCGCGACTGTGCGACGCGCGCCCGCAGTGAGTGTGCGAGCGCGACAGCAACATAATTACGTGCGAGCGATTTATTTATTTCAATAGTTTAAAGCTGTTTTATGTCGTTTATTATACCTGTTGTTTATTCGTAACTCGTGTACGAATCATTGCCACTTATAACCTCTTCCTAAAATAATGATTTAGCTAAGACCGATTTATTTGAACATTCCAGGAGCTGGAGTGCCAGATCCTGCAGAGCCTGCTGTTCTGCATGCACGCATTCCTAACAGCCAAGGTGGCGTCGGTGGACCCCGCCTTCCTCGCGTCCATCCAGCAGTCCAACTAGCGCCGTAAGCCCGCCCTCCTCTAGTGCCGCGCCCGCTAGTGGCAGAGTAAATACAAATGAGTAGGTCATCTTCATAGAAACGCACCGAGCGCGGTTTGTATGTGAGCGCGCCAATATACGTATGCGGCGCGCACGCACACACTGACATAATTCGGCGCAACCAAGACTGGCTCCCCGCTAATTCACGCTAAATTTTGTCAGTGTGTGCGTGCGCGCCGCATACGTATTGGCGCGCGCGTCCGGTGCGTTTCTATGAAGATAACCTACTCATTTGTATTTACTCTGCTAGTGGCGGCCATGTTTGACAATGGCGGCAGATTAGGCCACGCCCACTCGCCTTTAGTACTGCCGCACACTTGTTTAAAGTAGGACTGCCAGTGTAGGCCAAGTTTTGCCTACTTTGGGTTACCAGCTCGATTAATGTTGAGCCATAAGTGGTAAGCGGTGTAATGGTAGTGGCGACCACGTTAGAAGGGAATATGCATTTGTATTTTATCAATTTAGTGATGGAAGGTGATTCGAGCGTGTTCATGTATGAAGGCTTTAAATTGAGACGGCTTTGAGGTATAAATACGTTTATTTCATGTTGTAGTAGCCTTCGTTCTTAAAGTTGTTAAATAATATGTTTTAATGCATATTCCCTATTGGCCAATGGCTAATTCAGGCCTAAAGCGACAACTTTTCTTTGTCGACAGTTAATTAGTGGCGGCCCGTATAATACTTAGCTTATACTTCAGGCGGCTTCTAGTGGCGTGGGCAGTATGTACCGCGGTGTGGCGGCGTGTAACATCCCTTTCGGTCAGTCAATTGATAACACTTATGAGTCAATTGAGCAGGTTTTAAAAATCGCTAAGAGATTTTTATTTATGAAAAACTATCTTGTATGCAGTGTTGCTTTTATTATAGTTTTATATGATATTTACTATTGATTTCAATAATTACTATTGAATTGAAAATAAAATTAATTATATCGCCTAAATTCCTAGGCCTAAATCATCTGGTAACTGAAACAGCGAATGTTGAAAGACTTTTAGATTTTAACTTGACTCCAACGTTGTTTCCTCTACAGATCTATTTTTGAATTTTATCTCGATTGTTATAGGGGTCGGTTTGTGCGCCCGCTCTGGGCATATTTGACCCTTCGTCTTCCTTGTACATTCCCTCTCGTCTTTAAGATCTATCTTACGGTTTGCTTGGACTTTCAACTTTAAACCTAATACTCATTCCCATAAAGTCTCATTCATCGAATCGTCACGTGTGTTAGGAGTGTTAAAATTGCCAGACAAATAATATATTTAATCGTGTGATTAGGAGAAGTATTATCTTCGAGTAGAATGATGTGAAAGTAATCTTAATATAAAGGAACGAAAAAAAAAACGACGGGAATAACGGTTGTTTTTCTACAATAATGCGATGTTCAAAATATAAAGCTCACTTTTTGTATGTAGGATTTTTTTAGGACTCTTATCGTAAGATTCTAGCTTATCTATGCTGCTAAATTATGAAGACTTCTATTATTTTTAGTTTATAAATACGCGAGCTACTTTGGCCTAACTTAAGCTGATAAGTATTTTAAAAATGAATCTCATAATTTTATGGTTTCTACAGATTTATTAGCTTATGAAATATCCGTTTTCCCCGTTTTTCTGAAATCTCACCAGTAATAAAAATGCCAAAGATTTTATCTTCAGATGAATCTTACACTCATTTGTAATGTGATAAAAATGGATTATCAATTAAAGTATTATTTTAATTACAGAGGCTAATCTGGACTGATATTATCGCTACCAAATAGTATTGTTTACATCATGTCTAACATTTGCGGTAATATAATTATATAAAATATTATGAAAATAAACTTTGCGCTTGCGTCATATCATTAACTTTAAGTGAAAATTATAGATCTTATATTATATTGCTATACGTTATGGATATATGCGAAAAAATTGTGTTATATATTTGTTTGTTAACACATATTTGATATTTTATCTTGAACCATCTGCCCGGTACAAAATGGCTTGAATATAAATAGATATTATCTTTTATTATATTATGGAACATATATTACGTAGATATTATTATACTTTAGTTGTTAGTTTTTTAGTGTGTTTTAAGAGAGGTCTTTCCCTCAACACAAAATTGTGAAAATGTCTGTAGGCGATATTATTTTAGAGTTTACCTGTGAAGTATATTGCATGCCTTTTTGACGGCTCCAAATTATTAGAAAATTATAGCAATAGAATTGTGTTATGTCAAACATGATTTTGATTATTAATTATTGCGAAGGATTAGAATTTTAGAGCGTGACTGTTGACTTCAAGATTTTGTCTGCCACAATTCTATAGTTATGTTAATAAAAATTCTATGTGACGTTCGACAGCACATCAGACTATTAATTGTTGTCGTTAATAAGCACTTATTTGAATTTCGTTAAGGTGCCACAGTGCTTAATTTGTTGTGCTGCCGTCACACAAAAAAGATAGAAAATAACTTGAATTTATTTTTTGTCTGTATATCTCTGTCACTCATACCATCCTCTTCTCGATATGTGCGGGAGAGATGGACAAATAAAACATACACGAAGAGCATTTGGGAGCTGGTCCTACTGAATATTTGTTTTAGAAAGACTTTCTAGACTTCTACGAAAGATGAAAATATGAATTTGATGGTATTTGAGAACCCTTCAATTGTTCATGCATCAAAAACATTATGATAAACAATTTCTTCAATGCATGAACATAACCAGAATAACGTATTTATATGTATTTACTGATATCATTTTTATTTCTAGAATATAAACGTTATGTGAGTAGTGAATAAATCAACTTTTAAATAAATCAACTTTTAAATAAACAAAATTGGTAAATATAATTATGAAAGAACGGTGTAAATCGAATTATGTACGTTTAAAATGGTTTCTCCTTATTTTGCACATAACTTATATGTATACATAGTTGCATTATATCAATTAATTATAATATACCTAATTATATAAAATAAACGACCACAGAAATCCCGTAGTTGTTCGCGGAATTTCGCATTTACGTTGGACATATTTATAAATATACATATTTTATTATGGGCGACGGTAATCACTTACCATCAGGTGATCCGTTTGCTCGTTTGCCTCCTATCACATAAAAAAAAAAAAAAAAAAAAATGTTAGTTACGTGTTTGTAAAGTTTAACACTAGTCGATATTGGGAGAAGAGTTCAAACGATGATGCAACGAATTATGTACAATAATACCTTGTTTAATCCCTTTAGCCATATAATTTAGTTATTTTAGTTGGCAATAAAAAATATTCCATATTTGGTTATTTTTCCTTAGACGAAGGAAACTACAAATCTTTTGATTGAGAGGAATTCATAAATAACTAAAATACTCCTTTAACACTGTTTTGTCTCTTTTCATAACAGCGAAATGACATAAATAGCAAAATGTAAAAATTGATTTGTTTTAATTGTTTGAATTTAATTTATTTAAAAATATGAAATGAAATGAAATTAACTAAATATTTCATTATTATAATTATTAACTGTAACCTATGACTTGTGTTGAAATAAATGAATTATAAATTAACTAAAACTGGATGTATAAAAATTAAAATCGGTGTATGGTTTTGTATTTATATATTTTTTGTTTTATAATGCCACGTGTTTATAACTTCTCTACAGAAACGTCTCCCAGTATCGACTATTGCAATTACTAGTGAATTAATCTTAATTAATGGACGCTGGTTAATCGATTAGTCAATTTAGCGAAAATACTCAAGACTGAATGTGAATGTTGTGTATGATCTGATCGCGACCCCACAGGCTTTCACTCTGATAGTTCTGATGCACCGTAGCCAATGCGATACGATATCTCATAAATAATATTGCTTCACAAGTTCAAAGTAATTTTTGGGGGTATGTTGAGTATGGTCGAAACTTTATTTTGCGAATAACAATTTTTTACAGGTTTTTTGCTGATTTTAATGTAGTCACATCGATTGATTTGAATTGACCTACAGTTTGAAACCCGGATTTGTTAAACTTTGTTAGTGAATTTATCTTAAATAATATGCATTATATTGGTAATTACTTAAAATAACGAAGAGATCAATGAGACACATCGATGTAACGTAATGTTTGGAAGTGATAGGAATTTCGAATTTTTGACATTCGATTACTAACCGCATTCGAGTCCATTAGGCGGAACTAAAGTACGGATTGTAACGCAACGATGTGGGCCGAAATGTAACTAAATTATACTGCTCGAATTTCTTTTCAGATTACCATCATAAATATTGAATCCTGAATAGTGATAATAATTTTCATCAACAAAATAATTTTTTTGCAAGTGAAATACAGGGTGTAGCTCGCTATGACTGTATTCAAATTAGTGTATATTAAGCACGATTGAGTATTATGCAGCCACTAACTTCGGCCCACCAATAAATCCAGCATCGACAGGTTGTACCCACCCTTGTACTAGTTAGCGGTTAACGCCTAGTTATTTATACCTATTGTTGATTAATGTAACTACTGTATCCATTAGTAAAATATTAATGCAATAATTAACGTGTTTCAATACCGCCATACCAAATACTTTTTGTACCTTTTTGTAATTTTGTTTGTGTTATTTTAAGCATTTTTTTTTCAGTTTTATATATTTTTCTAATTACATATTTTTACCCGCCATACCGGGTGTAGTGTGTGTTACTACCTGAGAATAATATTTGTTTGTTTTGTATAGGGTTGGAAGAAAACGTCACGCGTTATTGTATCATTTATTTCCAAGCTTCAGGAACGAAAAGCTACACAATCAAAGGTACAAGCGACACACACCGCCCGCGGCGATACCAAACTAACACCAACACATTCAGAATTCGAAAGGGACGCCAACAGCCGCTGGATGTTGAACTTATATCGCAACCAACAAACAAGGTAATTTTTATACATCGTTTTTTTTTTGTTTACCTTTTCAGTGGTATAAATTTATTATGGTACAGTATGCTTTTCCTTACTAAAACGATCTAATTAGACGTAAAACCGGGATATTAATTATTTATTGGAATTATAAATAGGTAGGAATGAATTTCACCGGAGATTTTGATTTGTCTTTAACATTTATTATGTCACATCCAACAGTTGTTGGCGAAAATCTACTTGGAAAATGTCGATAGAAAAATATGCTTTTATACAACTTGTAGAAAGTAATTACAGAAAATAAGCTTTATTGGCGATATGAGTTAATAAATATCGCGTGACTACGCAACAAATGAAAACCGCAAGTTTTTCTGAGAAATGTAAACGATTTGAAATAACAAAAATATTTGAAGACATTTTTGTTCAAATGTATTTTCATACAAAAAATACATCCGCAAAGTAACACGTTCACGAACTAAACCACACCATTTCCAGCTTATATACGTTATATAAAATCGCGATGAGACCAGGCTTAAGCGACAGAGTCCACCTACCGTATAACATCGACATATAAATATACTCCACAGTTATCTTTTCTTTATTGTATATGAACGGAAACCCTAGTGGCATTAGTAAGTACAGAATACTTTGTGCGTATCTATTACGTGTCTACATTATACATTTTTATGTAGATTAATGTAATAAACGAGTGTATAGGTTACATAAGACATGTATAAAATCAATGTTATAATATTTACAGGGTTTGTTTTCAAAAATAAATTATAACGTGATTATGAATTCATTAAAATTAAAGATTTATTGTCAAGTTTATCTTACTTTCGCTCGTTTATTACTGTAACCAGGAACCTTAACGACAATTCGCTAAACTACGAAGATCTTCATAAGCCTACATGTTGGAAAAATACAAATTTTCAATAAATTCAACGTATATGGTAGTTAATTTTCATTGTATAATTTTATTGTCCGATACAATATTGTCTAATAGTGTTTTAGTCTCTGTAGAGTCTCTAATGCACAATTTTATTAATATTTTAGAGTTAGTCATTACCAGGCTTTATTTCTCTCAAAATTACATGCCATTTTTATATTTTATTAGCGGTTAAACGTTTTTTCCCCTTGTATAAAATAGGTTTACTTATTATACAAGTTCTGGTAATGACTATGACGTTGCTAAGGCCGTCAAGGCTGCTACCTAAACATAATCTACACACATGCTATTTTCCAATTGATAGGATAGTTTTTTAATTGAGAAATAATTGCATTTTTTCAACCTTATAAATCGTTGACAGAAAATTGACCGTAATTTTAAATAACATCATATAAAACTTTCTTAACATTTGAAAATATATTTTTTATAATTGTTTTTCTCTGTTAATTGTAGACAATAGTTAATTTCATAAAAGTTTTGTTTCCAACTATTAAATAAAAACAATTTATAAAGTTTTTAGAATCTATCAGTTGGAATGCTTCAAGTTCAAGATATGGTTAGAATTTCAAGAACAAAAATATTTATCTAATTCTATGCAATAAATACGCGATTTTCCTACAACAGTTAACATCGATTAGGGGCCAGTACATTAATGCGAGCACTAAGCAGTGAATCCCTTCTACAGTTAGTTCTATACATATTATAATTATTACACAACCATTATTTTTGCCTGTAACGTATCATGAATGGATTCGTTAGAGCTCGTAAATAAACCGTCCAAACCGAAACTAAAATGGAATGTAGCGAATAATCTCTATTATCAAGCGTCACTTCGACAATGTATAAAGTTTTAGAATTATTCATGTCACATTATCAAAATATTTATTGTCGCTAATTACAATTACTAGACGTATGACTCCCTCTTTACAAATACACACTATAATATTCTCCCTATCCTATGAGCAAGAGCCACTCGCGGCGACTCGAAGAAGATATGCTCTGAACACGAAACATTGTCTACATGATAAGAGTTTCTCAAACAGCATTTAGTATATATCTACAAATACGGTATACGATATATTATGTGATACATCATCGTTACACATGTTTCCGAATACATAGTAACATGTACATCTACTATGTACATATAAACATTAAGAATTGAACATGCATAGACTCGCTACACATGTTCTATATAAAGCCAAATACCAATGCATTTCTTCATGTTATTTATAAATCTTTAGGTATCGTCGTTAACATATAACAGAGCTATACTGTTTCTAAAAATCGACGCAAGCGATACTACAGAAAACATATTCATAAATCTATAGGAAATAGGATAGTAGACTGTGTATTATGGAGGAGGCTTTACATCACATTATAAATAATATTGTCTAGCAATAACGCAAATGAACCCGTCATTTCCAAAAAAGGACTTTGTAACTCGGATTCATGGTGAAAAATCGTTACTGGTACCGGAAAAAATTACGAATATTATTCCAAATAATGGATAGGGAAGTAGCTTTTGTAAAAAATAATATAAAGGCATATTTCCTAATTTGGAAACAACCTACTATTAATTATACTCGTGTAAGCCTTTTTCGTAATGATGGGTCCAGACTCCCGATACATTCAATTTCTCTCAGATGACTCCTTTCATCCCTTTTAATATCAGCCTTTACATTTGCTATCTACTTTAAAATTATAGCAAAATTTTGGATTTATTTGTCTCTGGTTATTTTTAAACTGATATGTGTGTGTAAACATAAATTAAATAAAATCAATTGCAATATTTTAAAAGAACATTAATAAAATATAGTGACGGGTTATCACTTATCAGAAAAAAATTAAAAATAAAATACCTAAAAAAAAGTAAAAAGTATACTTATCGTCGTAAAGGTAGATAAAGAATAAAATTGTAACAATATAGTTTTATACTTGTACATAATTTTTAAAATTATACAAAAATGGGATCTATAAAAATGGATATGTAATTGAACCCGACGTGGAGTTATCGGAGGATAGTGGAAGAGGGTGATCACAAACATCATAAGTCATAGAACGCTAAAGCGCACATCTATGGTCTAACTATCGTAATTATCCTATCGTCTGTAGCTTAACTTATCTATACAATCTAAGGGTTATGGAAATGAGAATGTAGCCTCTTTTTGACGTAAAGGGACGTTACGTTGTGTGTGAGTCTAAAACATTTTAGTTATTCCGACCGGCCTATCTTAGCCAGAAAAAAATCATCATTATAAAATAAAACGAAGCCGGTCCTTCAAAAATAAACATTTGCAATTTTTTTTACATAAACATTTAATTATTTAGGAAATATTAATTGTATAATACGAAAATTTGGCTATGATTTCTTGCTTTCTCCATGTTATTGTGAGTGCTTATCATAATTGAGATTTCATTCCCATTTCTAATGTAATATAATAATAATATATTACATGATACGATCTCAGTCGCTAAATTCACTACTCAGAAGGATTAAAAAAACAAACATACTTAAATATTTGAAGATTAACAGGGTACCATTAGTGTTTCACACAGAAAACAATAAATAAACTTTAAAATCTTGAATTTTTCTTACCATTTATAAATATTTATTATTTGACGTAATATTGAAATAATACAGATTTTGATATAATTATATTTTTTGTTAAATTAACTAGGCTCTCATATAAAATTTGTTCTATGTATAACACTATCAGAAAGCTCGAGTTAGAAGAAGACTCATAAGAAGTCAACAACCATACTTTCGTGTTCTTATCTAAATATATTTATTATGTATACATAATGTTAATATACTGTATACTTTATTTATGTTTGAGCATAGCCTCTGCTATATTCATTGCGACAATTTATTCAACATAAATGGTAAATGCATCGAATAACCTACAAAACATTCAAAGTAGGTATAATAATTTTATAAGTATAATTTTCATCTCCCATCACGAAAGTTTGATCTTTCAATTCTGAATTGAGTCCATATTTAATAAAAAATACACAATTACAAAATTAACAGAGATAGATAATATTCGGAGCTGGACAAAGTATGTTCAAACTACCGCTAAGTATTGTCACGTGACTAGGTTAAAACTAGTGTTAACCTTATAATCTATTAAAGCTATTTTACTAATTTTTCCTTCAAGTCATCAAAAATTTCATGGTTTAAAAAATGTTACTACCTATCTACTTTGGGGAGATCATTTATGGGTCTAAGATGTAAGTATTATTGTCATTGTATAGTTACATTAACAAAGCTTACTCTACTTTTCATATAAATACAGTCAAAAAATTAAATACTTATTGTCCTTTGTTTCTAGGATTGTATTATTTAGTTACAATCATCATTAGTAAGTACTTTATTGTCATTATTTACATTGATGATCATTGTCATTATTTTAACATCGAGTAATACTAAAAAGTTTTCCCAAACTTTATTGTCATGACTGTCCTAATAAGTAACAGTAGTTGTATAAGCGTTAAAGCTGTTACGAGTGTTATTGTCACGCGGGAAGAGACGCTTACGCTACGTCATCGACATTCCTTTGGACGAGGGTTAGCGGCCGCATCCAAACAAAACGTCGCATTAATCTATAAAAGCACTTTCCCCTAAAACTACTAACACCAAACATCAAACAAATATACACTTAACCCCTACGGTATATGACACTAAACATACAACACGTAATAGAAATGAAAAAATCAAGGACCATTATAAAAATCTCCTAAAAGATTAGGCTAAAGCTTTTAGAACCCTACACCACTTAACCGAACGGCTTAAACGTACATATCAAAGAGTTCTGTATATGACCGAGTCCGAAATAAACGGCCGAGTCGTTCGATCCGACGCGATAAACTTTTAATACAATACAATCGAATATAGAATTTCATAGTATCACAGCTTCTTTACTTCACACGATAGACGAGTGATATGTGAATACGTAGCCATTTATTGTCGTGGTTATGTCGCGCTCAGACGTCGTCGGAGCGCGCGTGGTCGTCGTTGTAGGCGCGGATCTGGTCGGTGATCCAGGGGATGTACTTGGGCACGTAGGCGTAGACGCCGGGCAGGCGCGGGTGCGCGCACTTGATGCCCCACGACACGATGCCGCCCACGAACCAGCGCGACGGCTCGTCCGGGTCCTTGCACAGCAGCGGCCCGCCCGAGTCGCCCTGGAACAACAGTAGGGTACTTGAAACACTAGTCATTGACATCTCAATGTTTTTATGAGCAATCAAATGTGGCTCTCCCGTAGATTTTGTCAAAGTCAAAGTCAAAATTTCTTTATTTGTTTAGACTAATAAATAGTTCTTACAAATCGTCATTTTGCTCTTAAGGAGCCTCTACATGTCTCATAATCTTTTTACCCTACCAGCGCTTCGAGACCAACATTTGGCAAGTGCTGAGAAGAAGCGCCGCAACAAACTCAGTCACCACTGTCTGCCGGTTAATATAAATAAATAGAAATAGCAGTAGTAGGTACATTGTGTGGAAATAACAATAAATCTTCACCAATTTAGTTCCAACAAAAGACGGAAAATCGAAAATATGCGAATAATAAAGTGGAGCGTGCTAAGGTTGGTTCATAATAATTACGATTTACCTTTGAATTTAATCAAATTAAGATCGCAAAATTCCCTCTAGCAAACTTTGTTCCCCCTTTATTTACGCGTCAGTCAAAATGTTTTTATACAAATGCGGTTCAAGCAAGTTTGACGGCCAAACGAAAATGACTTCGCAACTTTCGTTTCCTCAATTTCGGAGCAGATTGTTCAAAATGGGAATATAATAACGTATTTTTTGTGCAAAGCAACAAATTAAATCGAAACAAAGCCTTCCACCGCGTCACTTGAACAATAGAGAACAAAGCCGATCACAGCGCTGCCTTTTACTTTTATGAAGGGAATTTATAATTTGTTAATCGACTAGTCACAACACGAGACGCTTTCTTCATCTGAGCCGTAATTAACGAGGAACGTCGTGGTAACTTGTAGTACAAAGTCGTTTATTTGTTTTCTTTGTAAAGTCTCGAAGTGAGGGTAGGGCTGAGTCTGACAGCTGGCTGGGAAAGGGGATTTTTGATCCTTTTAAACATTTTAATTAAAGTTTTGTAATGTTCGCAATGAGTTCAAATGGCAACTTTTTGTGAAACTAATTAAGTTACAGGCGCCCTTAAATTAGACAATGACTTGTAGGTAGCCACACTAGAGTTTAGTTTGTTATCGAATTCACGTAGCAAATTAATTAAATACGAATCGGAAAATAGTTATGTACATTGTCTATCGGCGTGGAGATCTTACGAAATAATTTCAGGCGGTTACCACTTGCGTGCCACACTTTCCACCTTCAAAATGAAGAAAGAAAAAAAAAACAATTTAGTTAACATTAGATATCAGGTACCTATTGTTCTCGTAACAACAGCAAAAATGAAAGAGAGTTACTCCTTTGATAAACGGAAAATCAAAACAATGGGTAAATAACAAAAGCATCGTTATAATTTCATTTCCAACGGGAAAATAATAAAGAAGAAGAAACAAGAGTCAAATATTGACAGCCCTAATACCCAGTAGAGTCAACACTCGACTGTCGGCGGGACGATATTGGATTCCGCGAGATTGAGGCATCTGCCAGTTGTTTATCGCTGTAGGATTATTAGTGGCGACTTATTGAATCCTGAGCAGCTCAAATGATTAGAAGACCACCAAGTGGGCAAATGACCTGGTGGTTTGATAACGGAACAGAAAGCCAGGTGGGAATGCAAGTTCGAATCCAGATGGGGGCTAGAGAACGAGCATGTTATATCCGCAGATAAGTGCAAAATGAACAGAGGCGATATCGTGAATATTCCGGGGACAGTTGTTTAGGTAGAGATGTCACATCGTATTTGGGAAATCTGCACAATCCATGTAAACAATGTGTGGAACAGTTTTGTGATGTAACAAGAATGTACGGAAGTAGTAGCTAAGGCAAGGATATCTTTTTATTGGCATGTTTTCCTTCTGAACAATCCGTCGTTCGCCACACAATGAAATCCTAATAAAAGTCAATAGCGTAGCCGTAGCAACTGGGTCTCTACTCGTAGATTCGGTAAATAAGAGTTGTCTGTTAATCTTAATTTCTATGTAAGATTTATCGTAGCATAGTTTGAAATTTTACTAGAAAAAATAAGAAATTTATTACATTTTTATTGTGTTTGGTAGACTTTGATGATCATTTATTTGTGATACACAGGTAAAGTGGTTAATGGATAACAAGGATTTATTAGTAGAAGTAGGAAGAAACATTTATAAACTTTGGATGGCAAAAGGCGGTTTCACATGTTTGATTCTTCGCACGTCCCGTCGTCACAACCTCGCAGTGTGGACGCGCCCTAAGGAAGCGTCAATAGCCTAATAGTGTCGGTGTCGGATTGGCCGAATACAGATCCGAGGAACTAGGGTTCGGTCCCCGCTGCTGCTGCACTATTGTGGTGAACCCGTTGCAGTAACCGGGATTTTTAATCAAGCAATCTTATTACCTATGGCAACCTATAATTAAGGCAGCACTTAGATTAAGTTATATACGTTGTAAATATTGATTATCTTCCAGTGTATGTCTTGTTGGTTGTCCTATTAAATAAATAAAATAAAATAAAATTTGCGCCCGTCGCATCGTGTCATCACAAGCTCGCAATGACGCGCCCTAAGGCCAATGATGTCGGTGCCAGACTGGCCGAATAGAGATCCGAGGAACTAGGGATCGGTCCCCGCTGCTGCTAAACTATAGTAGTGAAGCCGTTGCGGTTACCAGCCGCGCTAGAATGCGCGAGGTGGTTAAATCTTATCGATGATTTTAACGTCAAAATGTATCGCGTAAATTGATAAAAGGGATTGGATTGGGATTGGGGGAGGCCTATGTTCAGCAGTGGACGTACTATGGCTGAAATGATGACGATGATAAAATCGATAAAATGGCGATAATATTATTACTTACTTATCGCGACGTGCATCCTAAGCCTGAAGGAGTTTAAAAAGGTAGTCGTACCTGGCAAGCGTCTTTGCCGCCCTCGGGGTAGCCGGCGCAGATCATGCCGGCGGTGACGTTGAGGTCGCGGTGCTCCAGCCACTGGTTGCACAGGTCGCGGTTCAGCACCGGCACCTCCACCTCGTTCACTGCCGGCTCGTACTCTGACACTATAAATAAACCATTGCTTAGGGTGTACCACCGATAATGTCCTGAAACATTATTTAACATTAACTTGCCAACCAACAGAAAAAGTAAATGGAGTTTGTGACATGACCCGTTCAGCTTCACTCGGGTTCAGCTCTGTATTACGTAGTCTGATCGGATTACTTCAAATATCCTGATATTCCTACTACTTTATCTAAGTAAGTGAAAACATATAAAAGCCTGTGTAGCTTCAGAGTTTAGCACAAACGTAAACAGTTGCAGCAGCACTTCGGACTTCAACGTGATAAGTTGGACGTAGTTAGTTACCAGAAAAGATCCAATCCACATGAAGTTTTTCACTAGAATTTTCTTTATTGCATGCTAAGATGTATTTAGCGAAACATGGACTTTATTTTATGTATATTTGACCATCATTATGTTACCTGTTTCTGGCAAATAAATAAATTTGAATTTGAATCTTTTTAGAATTAAAAATATATCGCTTTTCAACCTCTTTGGTATACTAAACTTAGTTTTTCCATTTTTGTAGAGTGGATCCATTCTGCGTAACCGCGTCCAGTTGCGATTGATATGGTCTATAGTCTGGTCTGGGAGCACGTAGAATTTTATCCAATGACCCCAAGATGTCGTAATTATGTTGCTGTCGCGCTTGCGCACTCACTGCGGGCGCCCGTCGCACAGTCGCGACAGCAATATAATTACGCGCGAGCGATAAGGATGGGTAGCTTAGGGTCATTGGACAAAATTCTACGTGCTCCCGGACCAGACTATAGTGACGTTTTCATTCTTTAAAGTTGAGCAAGCCAAAAGAACACTACCAAGCGAACGAAAACAAAAGACAAACGACAGTGAATTAGCAGGAACAAGTCATACAAACTTGAGCGATACTGACTGTCCTTGTCGTCGCGCTTGCCCCAGCCGATGACGGTGCACACGGTGCCCGGCGCCAGCGCGCGCTCGGCCGGCGGCAGGCACACCGGCGACAGCTGCTCGTGGTAGCGCACGCGCACCGCGAGCTAAGGGCACGACAAATACGTCACGAGATATGGTAATCTTTAACAGGTTTGCTGCCGACCCCGCACGGTGCAGGGTGAGGTGTACACACTTAAAGCCGTCCACACACCGGTGCGATCTCGCGTCTTAGTAGATTCATAACAAAAAAACAATATTTTGGCCTCCCAGTTGATCATATTTTTAAAGTGGCAGCAAACCTGTTAATACAGCAAACGGCAGTCTAACGCTGGACGTAGAAGACTTTTCAAAAAGAAAGCCACCTCTCGCTTTCTTCTTTTAGTTATCTTTTTGGATTGTGAGTTCATCTACAGTCTACAGTCGCGACATCAATATAATTACGCGCGAGCGATAAGGATAGGTAGCTTGGGGTCTTTGGACAAAATTCTACGTGCTCACGGACCAGGCTTTAGCAGGTGAGAGTCCTCAACTACTTTTACCGAGACATGAATATTACAAATGAGGGTGAGTATCATGGGCACGTAGAGTAAGTAACGCTGGATTTTAATGTTATTGTAGAGCTGGTAAGTTCTAGGTTGTTCCATTTTCATTATCGTAATTTTCTGAATGTAGTGAATATGTAGAGCTAGGCAACAAATAAATTCTAATCAGTCAGATTTTCTTCAGAGAAAAGGGCTGTCGAAATCGATTCTAGTGAATTTAGAAGTGGAATAGGGGCATGGTGAAGGAAGATTCAGATGTCTCGTTCCTCGAATGCCGTCGCTTCTCAGAACGCCTATGATAGTTACGATTAGTCTGATGCGGGAGGTGCCTGGATGCGGGCGGCGCAGGACCGGTCTTTGTGGAAATCCTTGGGGGAGGCCTTTGTCCAGCAGAGGACGTCATTCGACTGGAACGAACGAATTATAAGAATAAGTCCAGCAGACAGTAACCGAATATCGTCACTTACTTGGAAGAGCGCGATATCGTTGTCGTGCGCGACGCCGATGTTGTACTGCGGATGCGGCACGACGCGCCGCACCTTCACCTTCTGCCCATAGTACGCGTGCGAGCGCCGCCGCGTGATGCCCAGCTGAATGGTCCAGCCATTCACGTCTGAGTGGCTGCGCAGGAATTACGTACAGGTTACGTGAAGAAAAGACCTGTTTTGAAGATTCCGGGCAAAGCATGTTTCACCGTCTGATCATCACCTTCCATAAGGTGAGATGTAAGCCAACCAAGAGTTTTCCCATTCAAATCAAATCAAATCAAATTTCTTTATTTGCGTAATTCCAGGTACATAAGTGGTCTTACATTGTTTCATTATGTATTGTGAACGCTAAAAAATCCCTTATCTTTTAATCAAGAATCATCAGCAAAGTAAGTAGCTGATCCTGTACCTCTAGCATGAACAACTTTCGTCTTCGAATCGTTTGCGTATTCGACAAAATTCGATACTCAACCTTCGAATTAAACGATAACGTGATAATTTTGATTCTCAAAATAAGTTTCGTTCAACCATTTCTCATACTAAGTTCACTTTACGACACGTTCACAAGGGCGCTGTTGTAGTTTTCGTACTAAATCTTTTGATGGCGATTCGAGCACCCAAACGATTTGAACTCGAAAGTTTTTCGTGCTAGCCGTACTGAACCATGCATCAAAAATCAACGATAGATACGGCGATTTCAGTTTTTCTTTACCATTTCTTTTTTGTAAACTTGCGTCTGGTTAGGACGTTAGTTTTATTTTGTCCCATCTCCTATTCTAAGCAATATTGTTTCCAGTTATGTAGCTCATTTCCTAATTAAATGGATAGCACTCACTTCCCAACACAGTGCGAGGCGGTCAGCACCCACTGGTCAGCAATAAGCACTCCCGCGCAGTAGAACACCTCCTCGGGCCCGCCGAGGATGGCGGCTAGGAACGGCCAATCACCAGGAGAAGCCTCCACGCCCCCCACTATCCGCTTTGACGCACCCCCCACCGTGCGACGTCTACCGCATTCTGAAAGAAAAACAAAAATTAGTACTTGAAATATTAATGTTACAAAAGTTTAGCAGACTCAAAGAAACAAAGCCGACCAAGACAATTTAAAACAAGTATTTTCTAAATTAACTTGAAGCTTTCAATAAACTTATTATCAAATTCTTTCGTCTAGTAAATAACTTGGAAGGGAAACTAATCAATTTGAAACCTAGCCAGCTCCTAAGACGGGAACGCAACAAGAAAATGATGTTGCAAAACAGATTAAATTGTTTGTAGTTTCTTCGCAAAGGTAACATTAATTTTCCTTGTAAAAGCTATCTGGCGACTTGTTTGTATTAAGTTATCCCTGTTCCAATAAAGAAAGTTCCATGAATTATTAATTTTTTAGCTATACTTTATGGGCGAAATGAATTTTAATCTGATACAAGCCGAGGGACAGTGTTGTTTTAATTTAAACTGAGTTGGAAAAACAAATTAATCTCATCAGCCGAAGACTTCTTTATCCGAGTCACCTTGACGTCCAGTTGGCTCTAAATTGAAATTTAAGCAAAACCCTTTTCAGGAGTGCGGTAAACAATTTTTTCTGTGTCCCAAAGGTAACGCGACAGTCGGTAAACATACCAAAATAAAATAAAAAACTTTGTAATCGATCATTGCCGGTAGAAATAGAAAGGGAATTAGGTACCTAATTTCATAAATAAACTTGAAAATAGTGTTTACTGTATCCAAAGTAGGTAGGTACGGGACTATTCCTACCTCTCGTTCCCACCACTGCAACTCCTGTGTAGCCAGGATCTACAGCTTGACCGCCACAAAAACCCAACCAATGAAGGTCAAGTTTGTCCCGGGGGAAAGTTAAACTGTCATTGGACCCGCAACGAAATTAATCAGAAGAACATAGGAGGAGTTCGAAATTAAGGTTCGACTTCCCTCCATTGCAAAGCGGATGACAGGTGACAAACAAAGGTTTAAAACCTTTAAGAAAAGATTATGCACCACGGACAATAAATTAAATTAAGGGGGCCTCGGTAGGTAGGTACGTAATATTTTTGTCCATAATAATAGCTACCCGAACTTAGTACCTACGTAGACTCTGCTGGAGGCATATTCCTCTACCTTTCTGTGCCAAGTAGGTATTAGTGGTATTAGTCATTGATTCTGATTGTATCACGACAAATAAACGAATTTGCGTAACCGCACGTGACTTGGGCCGCATCACCACCTGACGCTCCTTTGTTGACTACCCTCCACAAAAACATAATTAAAGTTACCGTAATCGCGTTTAGGCCGCGGCCGCTCAGCAACAATTAAGAAAAACAGATTATTCCGGGATGAGTCTGGTCACGCTGCGGCCCGGCTTTATAAACGCGGGGCGAGAGTGGAATCTTTTTGTTTGAGTATTTCTAATTACGCCATACTTGTTTGTGGTGTATTTTTCTGTCTCGCACACGTGTTGCTGACTCCCACTTAACGGGTTTTAACTACCCTTATGGATACAGATGGTTGAGCCTCGTGGTAAAAACATTGCAGGCATTTAGCATTATTAGTAGTTATTGTAGATATTAGTATGCTAATGGCTCTGGCAATTAGGCCTTGCAATCAGTAGAATGCTGTAGGAAATTTTCACAGCACGAAAACCTACTTTTTTTAAAAAGATTATTAGCAATTTGTATTTCACAAATTACTTAAGTTACCTATAGTTTCCAATCATGGAAAAAATTCATGATCTGTTTCGTTAATCGAATTTTTGCAATGAATGTTTGCTACTCTAACCGAATTCTTCGTGTCCTAGCAACAAGAAAATTCTATTACATAAATATTGTCTTGAACCAGCCCTTGAAGGTATACGATCCTGGGCATATTTCGCCTTCGCCATTTGTCAGCGTCTGGGCAGAGAATTGCGCGGGCATCCTTCATTGTCAACTGGCGCCGCTTATTGAACTAGGCGTGTATCGGCAACTAGCCTGGGGCTGTGACTTATGGACGATGCCACAAATGTATTTGAAAAGGCCACGACCTTTGCGGCACATCTAATGATCTCAATTTTGTGCTGGCTTATTTGTAAAACCGATGGTGTCAAAAACTAGTGAGCTGTGAACTTATTATACCTACCTACCTACTTGATTTACAAAGATCGAATAGGATTTCATTCTCGTTTCTAAGAACTAAAAAAACATCAACACGTTTTTCACTTAATGTAGAGCAGGCTGTCCATTTACCAGGGTAGATGACGTCTCGCGATTGCTGTATTCACTCGAGAGCTTTTCTTACATGCACAAGAATAGAGTAAGACAGCTGTACTTTTTAAAAGCAACAACCAGTATGCATAGCATTATTCTAAGGTCTCCTGAATACGAACAATTACTCAAACGAAGAATTTTTAAGATTCCAGTCCCAACGGTTCGAACTGCTTTTGCTAAACGCCACTCCTGCTTCCTTCTGCCTCATCTTTATAATAAAGTCTGTCGTAATATAAACATAAAAACGCTTACAACACCAGGTGCAAAACGCGAACTCGAGTCATGGCTGCTAGGCCTTGATTATCTGGACACTGAAGCTTTACTTCCGCGCTGAGCCTCCATATAAATAGCCTTAAACACACTACATAACATCACAGTACATCACGCACACATTACCACGCACAACACACACACACACACACACACACACACACACACACACACACACACACACACACTACCTCAGTTACTTTTTGTTTAGTCTAAGTAAAAAAAAAAAAATTCTAGTTATCTTAAAGAGTTTAATAACTGTTAATTGCCATGTACCGTGTGTCCTCACTATATTTTATCAACATTGTTAACCTGTGTTACTTAAGGCTGCCGCGACACAAGCACAGCTTAGTGCAGCAGCCGCTAGATAAACAAACTGTAATTCTTTTGTTGGCAAATAAAATACTTTTTACTTTTTTTTACTTTTTTACTTAAATAGAATTTAACTAGGTACTTAGGTAGGTACATGGCCTGTTTCAAATGAAACTGCCATCTACTAAACTTCATTACTGAAATTTCGTTATAAACAAGTTCTAACGCGAATTAGATATTGTGTAACATGCGTCATGGAGTAGGTAGGTACACGTACTTACTAGAAGAAGCAATTTAGGCAAGTTGCTCGGTTTCTCGGGCGGATCGCTGTATAATTTGTACGCTGTCAAAACCTTTGTCCCGGGAATTTAATAAAATTCCACATTAATCTCTCAACAATCGGCCAATAACGAAGCATATTTGAATGGGTAGGAATTAACGTCTTGTGATGAGACATATTTTGCATGTTTATAGGGACGCGATTTTTGATGAACGTATTGTGAGGAACAATTTAATTAAATGTGGAAAATCACAGCACAGTTGAGCAGACTGATAAATTGGTGGTATTAAGCATGGCGAAGAAAGTAGTAAACCTTATAAAACGACTCCTGTTCACTCGGAATAGCAGGGTACCTAACACTTTTATTTTAGAGAATGGTCGGATACAATCGTCGCAAATGTTTTAGAAAATGGCATGAATACGGCCGATCCGACGATATCGCGGATTGTCGACGTTACCAGAAGACTATCGTTTTGTCGTAGTCGACCTCACAGACCATTATCCCGGGAAGCGGCCGAATTCAATTGCTAGCCATTTGTCGCCACTCGCGGTACTGCTGCGACATTGAGCTTCATTTTCCCTGACTCCACTGTATAAAAGCGAACTTTGAAACGTCTGTGTTTTGATGGGTTCTTAATTGCTCGTAAAAGTAATTTAAAAAACATTATATTTTAACAAATCATCAGACTCCCACGGAAGTCGATATTATTTTTTGAACTCTTCCTTCTTCTGACTATATTCGTTGCGGGTTCCAAGAGAGTTAGCTCTATTCTCCTAGACTAGGTACTTTTAACCTTAACTGGTTGGGTTTCATTAGAAGCTAAGCTGTAGATCCGGGCTATACAGGAAATTATGGAAGAAGATGAAACTAACAGAGCTTTAATATCAACCAAAAATTGAGATGATTAAGTATCCCATTTGTTACACTAGTAGCTCTACGACGCCATAATAAGCTACGAAGGCGGTACCTCCACCATTTAACTGCGTTATCCCGCGACGCCGCGCCGCTGCTTTTTATTCCTCGTCGTAAAAAATACGACGCCCGTATGAGCTATGGGACAATAGAATTAAATCGCCAAGCTTATGGCCACTCATTTCAGGTGATGAAATCACTGCACCGCCGCAAACAGAAACAAACTCTACCACCCACGAATTACGACTCAATTTTAGTTTCAACAATCTTGTTACAGTATTTATGAGTGCTTAAGTCCTACGCAGACTTTTTATTGGTTCATTTAGTTTTGGTTCTATATTTCTAATTAAGTAAAATTTTATTTTATGTGACGTTTTAAAGAGGGTACTCTCGTTGGAAATGCTTCAGCGGTTTTTTCATATTTTGCTTTGGTGTACTTTTATTTGACTTCTGTTTTGTGACCAGTAGCGGCGTAAGGGGGGGGCGGTGGGGGCGGTCCGCCCCGGGTGCCAAGCATCAGGGGGTGACACAAGTCGCGCAGATTAGTACTCACTGGCATATCTGCATGGGAAATCTGCGTACTATGTCATGATACGGGGGGGGTGGGGGGTGTGATTGTCTTTCAATCCTCGAATCGGTAGGTAACCCCAAAATGCTGGGGGGTACCAGGGGGTGCCATAGGACTTGTGACGGGGGGGGGGGGGGGGGGGTGATCGCCCCGGGTACCAACCCATGCTACGCCGCCACTGTTTGTGACCAATTTATGAAGTAGAAAATGTTAATTATTATTTTTAATACGGTCACTTGTAGGTAGATAAATCTTTCTTGTACATTATTATACAAAATCTGATAACACAAAGTCGATGACTGTGTCAATGCGCCATCATCATGGTAGAGCAGAACAGTTCCAAGCTAACAACAATGCTCTAGCCTGTGTAGCTTAGACTATTGTTTTAGATACGTATGTTACGTGGTACGTAGGTGGTAGGTATAAGCTATTAGCTACACACCACACACTTACCACTTAATGTAGTAAGAATAAAGTTGACAACAATCACATGAACACCGTGTATGTAACCTCTCTACCTACATAATATACGAACCTGTTTTAGACTGGCAACTTTGTCGGATCTTCCATTAGGTAAACTTAAAAAACTAGGTTTTCCCCCGCCATCATATCGTTGGCTTTCTACCCTCGTGAATGCAAGATTTGTAACTGTTAACCACTGTTACTAACTAATAAACTGTTTCTTGTATTGAAATGATTATATGCATCCTTGGGATTCACATTGGCACTGAATTTTCTATTTCCCGGCACTACGGCACATCTCCTATTATAGCTACAGGCGACTGCCGTAAAATTGTGGGCGGTTGTTTTTTTAGTGAAGGGAAATCCTCTTACCGAGAGCCTTTATAGGCGGCCTACGTGGCTTACATTTGTCTGCCGAACTTATTATTTCTTTAGAAGGGCCACGCGAGTTCCTTTTTGTATTTTACAGGAAAATGCGGGGCTTTAGCATAGTTCGTTCGTCTAAAGGCCTAATCTTTATTGATCTAGCCTTCTAGGGATGCTTAAACCGCTACAGGGGAATAGTGTTTCAAGCCAAAGTGAATACCTTTTACAAAGGTTTGATACATTATTTTCCTGGTGGAGAAAAAATCGTAAAAAAGTCAATGTTCCTATAATGCTACATCTTTATCATTTCTATTCTTATAAGAAACAATATAATTACGAACGTAGGTAAGTACTGTTCCAAGTTACTTAAATAAAAAAATATAAAAGGTGTGAAGTTCTCGGCTGACAAGCTTGAGGTGCAGGGTCCAAATAAGAAGGCCAGGGTGTAGCAAAAAGTGTAGTTTTACTTCGCAGTACCAGCGTAATATACAAAAATAGGTGCGTGCGTGCTCCGTCCGTCAACCAATTCCAATCAGGACGTTGGAGACAGACGCGGAGTCACGGGGCAATTATTCGTAATGCGCCTTCGGAAGTCCCAATCTGCGATTCCCCTAAAGAACGTCACAGTCGGATGCAACCTCAGGTTATTACTTTACTTGCTTACTTCTTCTTACAATATTCAACATAATCGTCGGAAGGTCTTTAAGGGAAAAAAAATCTGGACACCGCAGTGTAGAAATCGGCGCTCAATAATGTGCTAGTGTCATCTAGCGGCGAGCGGCGCAAACACTTCCTAAACTGGATACATCTTGCAATAAGCACGGTGATCCGCGGAGGCTTGGTAATGCAGGCGAACACCACGAGATAGCGCTAGTAGTATTGATTGATAAATGTGACGTTGTTACAAAATATAATTATTGGAAATGAATACTTACAATTGCTCTACCATTAACATAATTAAACGGAAAAATCCCGACATACTTAAGAGTTATTAATATGCTCCTAAACGGCAAAAGGTAAGGGCAGGGAAATTAATTTAACATTAGAGTCGTATTATGTGAAATAAATTACTCCTGGCGTAATTCGCCAAGTTCGTCGCCTGACTTATTGCCCAACTTGCGGGTGTCATGCGAGGCGCCGCGCGTTCGTTCTGTGCCGATAATGTGGAGTAAACGGATAGGAGTTCCAAAATAAATTGACAAACTACAACTTTACCGGGCTTTGTAATCCGGGTGACCTTTTGTCGTTTAGAAAAATTTTATAGCCTGCGGTAGGCCCATGTCTTTTTAATTTCTACTTTAAATTCTCAAAATGCTTAAAAAAACTCAAGCAAAATGTAGATTTACATATTATATTCTACTCTTACATAAGTTACATAAGATACTTATTATGTAGGTACTAAGTAGGTACGTACCCTTGTAATACAAGTATTAGATAGAATGTACCTACTTACCTATCAGTGTTGTAATTAATTACGTTTATGTGAGAAAAATACCCATAAAACGCTTCTAAATACACCCATTAAAGAATTTAAGAAATTCCAATAAAGGACAAAGAAACCCATAGAGACGCGGAAAATTGGAGCAATTAAGATTTTTACGTAACGCTCCTCTGAATAAATATGTAGCCGTACGTGTCAAATCCCGAGAACCCTGGAGGCCGAAAATAGGCCGTCGTTAGGGGAATCCCCCCGTTGCGAGGGAAATCAGATGGGAAGGATCTTCCCAATTTTTCTTGCTTTTGTCAACAATTTCAAATAAACGCAGAATAATGTTTGAGATTCGGTTACGTGATGTGATTTAAATGCAAATAACAAAGGATTCTTTAATCATATGAGTGGCTGAGTTTTTAGGAGCTTGTTCATTGTAATCAGAATGTTATGTTAACACATTTTACTGAAACTGAAATGATTTATTATGACAATCAATAGGAATCGATCAAACGACTGCTATTAGATGCCAACATGTAGAAATCATAGAAAACCATAGCTGAAATTATCACTTCAAAGTAAGTTAGGTACCTATCCTTTATGGATATTCATATTGAACGCGACAAATCCCCTTTACCAGCCGTTGGAAACCTTTAAAATATTCCAATCAAAAGTCACCGAGCAAAAAAACAAAAGGCCAGGCAATGGCTAACCCGCGCATCCAGCTCGGCTTTGGAGGCACAGCACAGAGCGCAACAAAACTCTGTCGGCATTCAGAGAGACAGGGCTCACAAATTTGCAATTTTTTCAATAGTCTGATCACTTTTTTAACTGAAGAATATGTTCGGCACATTGACAGTTTGAGTATGGAAAGAGTTAGGTATTCATTTATCTATTTTTTCCACTTCCTCGCAATTTACGTCGTAAAATTCCGATATAAAAAACTATCATTTTGAGACGTTTCATAATCTACAAAAGTCGATTAAGAGATTACTTATCATTGAAATTATTTTATTATTCAGTGTGCTGAATAGTTCATATTCACCAGCCCTGTCATGAAAGGCAAAGCGTAAACTGCTCGCCGCCGGTCATTTTCCGCCGACCTCACAAAGTTATATTGCAATTTGAAGCGATACCAGAATAATAGCAGTAATATTGCCCACTTTATGCGCAAGGTGGGTATCGGCGCCAGTGTTACAGAAGCCAATGAAGTCGCTATTGAATCTTACCATTCTCGCCGCAACTTCTATGAAACTTCTCTGATTTGACGGCGATTTTCGCGCGGCCGGTCTCCATCGCCTTTACGTAATAACCCCGCGTTGGTTATCCCTAGTCCCTACGGTTGGGTCGTTGAACTTTGCAGATTACTTAGGATTTGAAGAGTATTTCCCACAGATATGAGCCAAGTACCGATTTCAGCTAGTGGGTTCTAAATTCTATTAAAAGCTAGCAATAAACAAATGCCTATTGCCAAGACTTCCTAACGAACTGCCTTAGCCGCTCTGATATTGTTACATGCATGGATTGTTGAAAGAAAATAGTTGCCGAATTCAATTTCATCTGTGAAGACCCATTTGATTGGCGCAAAAAGTTTCATTTCGAGTAAAGATTTCAGATGGAACTTGTTGAAAACTGATCCCACACTAAGCTGCGGCTGAACAGCACACAGTCCTGGCGATACCTATTAACGTAGTTCGTGTGCACATACGAGTTATGCAGCGAAGTGCCCGGATTTGCTCGATCCCGAGTTATTAAAGTAATCCCGGGCTTAGCATAAATTCGAGCTTATGACTAGGACGGTTAGAATGTACATCTGTTAGTGGGTGCGAGTGTGTGGAAGCTCTTAGTCGGTGCATGGTCGGGAATGTTAAGTTTAATTAGGTAGTTAGATAGAAACCTCCACCTATTTAATGGCTTCGTCTTAAGTCGAATTAGAATTTACAAAAATATTGTCAGTAAAAATATTAAATTATAAATTATAAACATGGGTTTTTATGTAAAGTTGATCAATAGGGTTGCTATGTCAACAACGTGAAACAAAGAGTAAATTGCTTTAACTTTTCTTAGGCAAGATATAAATCTAATCCATCCTTTGTTGACATCCAGCAATTGCTTAGTGGAAAATAATCACAGCCTTCGATTCAGAATTGTATTAGAAAAAGGCTTAAAAGTGGGGTTGAAATAAAAAAAATACCTACCTACATTTAACGTCTTTCCAATATTATAGACATAGTAAGTATGTAATGTTAGGTGCCTATTATATTACATTACGGTCCTGGCAGGCTGCCCAATCAAAATCCATCAAATATCCATCATCCGGATTGCATTACCCATGTAGGCATATCCCGAGGTGATTTTGTGATGGAGTTTGGAATCAAACGCATCAAATTTCAATTCCCAACCTGAGTCAGATTAATCTGACATTAGCTTGATTGGTAAATGGTAATAGCTATTGTAACAGTGTGACCTATTACAAAGCTAGCTGGAATAGGTTGATTAGTATCATAGCCCACGAGTGAGTAGACAGGTAGGTCTATCACTATCATCTTTGAATCGGTAGCCCAACATCCTTGCACGCCACTCAAAATGGTAAATACGCACATTTGTTTTAGGTGTTTTAATGACAACTGACCTCCCAATTAGGTAAAAAGCCGTTGGGAAAAATCCTAAACAAGTGAATGACTCTTAATGCCAAGATAATAAAAAAGTATAAGTGGGTAATGTAGGTATCTATCAGAACAAAAGTCACTAAAGAAATTTTAAAACCCCAACTTAATTGCTAACTATTATATCAAAGTAATAAAACTCCAGTTTAATTATGCTCTCCTTTGACCTGGTCTCCGATCGTTCTTGTTTTGTTTGTTCGGCCGTTCATTTTCAGCATTGTTAGACGTGCTATCTGTGGAAGGCTTTTATTTCAGGGCCAATCAAAGGCCTGACAATGACTGATGGCCGTGAGTCGCGGGAAGCCGACTGATCCTGGGCTGCTACCAGTCAGAACGAACAAAGGACACGTTTAGATTGCCTATTCATGTAATGCGAATGATGTGACACTTCTGCTACTTCTAAAAATTAAATGTACCTACCTACGATTTTCATGACTACCGAACGACTCAATGTAATAAGTAGGAATTAAGTATAAATGCAAAAGTAACTATTCGTGAGTTTTTACTTTTGTTTTTATGCTTAATGAAACTGCTGAACCATGCGCGTAGTATAGCGTTGCGCGTATATAGGGGGCCGTGCCCACCCCAGGTTTTAGGTTAGGTAGTTGCATGGAGGAAGGAAGGCAGAGGCTGCCGTTTATAGCGGACATACAAAGAGTCTTCTAAGATCTAAGTACCTACATAATAATTTTCGTTATCATAGCCCATTGTATAGATAATATTGTATCTTTTGTGCACTGAGAATTATGTTAAGCTCATGCAGGCGACCTGGTAGCCAGAAAACTATTAGCAAATAGGTACCTGCAGGTAGATTTTAAATCTTTACCTACTTCAGATGAAAGTTTGCTATATGCGAGTCTGTCAGGAATAGCCATTATTTCACTGGTTCAAAATATCTAAGTAACTTAAAATGTTTGAACCTGTGTAGGTATAAGTTAAATTTCATCTACCTTTACATGTTATTACTGCTCAAATATAACTTCAGGGCGTTGTAAACAAATTCAACCAAACTCGTAATTCAAGACTTATCCTGCGAATAATAGATACCACTAATTGTATAAAGTTGAGAACTTTCCGTTTTATCAAATCTTATTCCGGAATATTAGGTAAGTAACTGTTTATCCGAGTTTAAATTGGTACCAAAATTCACCAAGGCAGCTACTTAGTAACTTCATAAAGGCGGAGTAAAATTATCAGACAGTTAGACCCAAAGGTACATTATTACGCGAATGATTTCATCACTAGTTTGGATGGTACCTAGTTACTACCTACCTATAATAATTATAATATTCGTCTAGCGTTATTAAATCTGCTTGAAGGGTGTCTCAAAAATCATGACCGTGCAGAAATAAGTGAAACCAACGACACCAAGATCGTGTAATTTTCCAACAAAAAAACAATAGCATCCACGTGACCATCAGCCCCATTTCCGAGAGTGACCGCGGCCATAGAAAAGTTTGTATTTGCTCTGCCACGGCTGTAACGGCCCGTACACGTGTCGCTTCGCTGACCCTTTATTAATTTGCGTAAAAGTGCTCGCGTTAGAGCCATTGCTATGAGTGAGGTAATCCGCTAATGTGATTGAAACAATTTTATTGGCATATATTTCAATAAAGTCCTGAACTCTATAGTTAAGACTTTATATGGACAACGAATGTCGCGACTTTAAATAATTAGAAAAAACATTTTAACTACGTAGGCACGGACTTCGCTGTTTCAAAAAACTGAAATTAAAATTCCCCGGAATTTTTAAACGAGAGGATCCTGTGTCGCATTTTATAAATATCAATGTCAATACAGTGTACGCAACGAAGAAAAACAATCCTCTACGAGTATTCTGGAAAATCTCTGAAACAATAGGTAGGTATCTCAAACTTTCCATACGCTGTACAGTTTTCGACTTGCGCTAGCACGAACATAACAGCCACTCCCCGTAGTTGTTGCATACCAGATGCATTTTAACAATGTCGATGCAGCACTCCTTGAGCTCCCTCAGCAGGACACCTTCACTCCGCTGGAAAGAGCGGTAGGACTTCATCGTACCCTGCACCAGCGGAAAAACCACCTAGCACGAACATAACAGCCACTCACCATAGTTGTTGCACACCAGATGCACCTTAGCAGTGTCGTGGCGGCACCTTTCAGCTCTCTCAGAAGGCCTCTCTCACTCCTCAGGAAAGTACGTTAAGTCTGCGCCGTTCCCTACCTAACCCGCGAGCAAGATGCCTAGCACGAACATAACAGCCACTCACCATAGTTGTTGCACACCAGATGCACTTTGGCTGTGTCGTGGCGGCACTCCTTCAGCTCTCTGAGTAGGCATCCCTCACTCCGCTGGAAGGCGCGGTAGGTGTTCATCGTACCCTGCACCAGCGGAAAAACCACCTAGCACGAACATAACAGCCACTCACCATAGTTGTTGCACACCAGATGCACTTTAGCGGTGTCGTGACGGCACTCCTTCAGCTCTCTCAATAGACCGCCCTCACTCCGCTGGAAGGCGCGGTAGGTCTGCGCCACGCCCGAAAGCGACGCGCGGCCGGCGCGGGATCCCGCGGGCAGCCCGCCTTGGACGAAGCTCTTGTTCAGCAAGCTGGGGGAGAAGGAATGGGTTAGAAGGGCACTGGATGGTCTGGTCGTTTCAGTATCTGGTACTCTTGAGAGGGACCGTCAGGTACTCTTTCTCATACTTTTAATAACCTTTTAAAAACTACCTAAGTGGTAGTTTGAAGAAAATAGGCCACTATCTTACCTAAGTCTATCGCCATAACAACAATGTTAAAAGCATTGTTGTGTTCCGGCAGTTAGCACGCAGCAAGAGCACGGATTTGCAGTCCATCGAAGATAGCTGCTTTTAATTTTTCCGTACTCATCATCATTTTGCTTTTAATCATTTTAGTGATTAGAAAGCTCAATACATATCTTTGGCCCTGCAAATAGAAGCCCTTTACGTCCTGCTTGACTTCAGTATTGCAAAGAGTCTAGGTACACAAGGTTTACGACGATATTGGACACCCAATATTTATTATTTTGTACAATTTTTATCCCAGAGTATGCTTGGTTTGTTATCACAAACTCCGTGATCTTTTTTCTTT
This sequence comes from Ostrinia nubilalis, assembly GCF_963855985.1. NCBI lineage: Eukaryota > Metazoa > Arthropoda > Insecta > Lepidoptera > Crambidae > Ostrinia > Ostrinia nubilalis. Next base: position 18,783,074 of record NC_087088.1, on the reverse strand, counting down.
GCTTTTGTGTACAATATTTGCCCACATATTAATAAAAACTGTTAGTGGTGTGAACACAAGATTTCATTACGAACTCATATTTTTTAAGACAAAAAGCACTTTAGAACTTAAATTTAGACAAACTGAAAATTTCAAGGTCTAATAGCTAATCAGTAAAATTATAGTAACTTAATACGTGAAAAGATAATTTTAAAATAAATTCGATGTATCCTCAGTCCTCAGAATCTGAGTGATTAATTAGCATCAATTTATGAGACCGTAATAAATAAATGAATAATATAATTAAAAATTATAACACTATCATATTAAAGTAATTCACCTTTTGGCTGACTAGTGCGTTTATTCATCAAATAAACAATGAAAAAAGCCAACCCGAGCCCCGAGCGAACGTTAATAGCCTTAAGGCTTGGTATTTCTGCTAAAGTAGGTATTTTACGCTGTCAAAATCTGCGCGCGCAATACTTCGCCGAAGACAGCGCGCCAAAGAGCTCTCCCAGCTACACAGTATAAAAATACCAGTTGGTTAGGTTAGGTTGACTTCCTTCCGTTCAAGCGTCACACTCACAACACTTTCTAATACAAATCATATCCAAGTGATACAAATTAAAACACCTTTCAGAATTTTTGGGAATATATTTTAGAATCGAATAAATATAACTGCCAAAGTAAACACGGTTCAAAGAGGCGTGGCATCACCCGACCTTCCGGAAGTTCAAAAGAATTTCAACATTACGTCACCCGACCTATCGGTAGGTCATTTAATGATCAGTTCATCAGAAAAACGTTTCATGATCAGTTACTCGTAGTAGCGATTATTTAGAGCTTGGATAATAAATTATAGTTGTTGCAATTCACGAAACTTTGCATGTGGTTAATTACATTAATCAGTACACGCATCAATTTTGTTCAGTCTTTTTGTTTATTAATAAATAAAAATATCATACTAAAATTGCATACATATTTGTTTGTACTGGTCTGAGTGATTTCCTTCCATAATTTATGTACAACGTATTACGGGGCTCTGTATCGAAAATCACTATGAGCATCACACGCGGTTACCTGGCGCAGGCACCCGCTCTGAGCACTCATGGGAGTTTATGCAGAAGTTGCTAGAGTTTGACTTTGAGCTTTGTTTATAGTCATTACGAAGCAGATTTTGATGGGAAACTGCACTGTCTTGAATTCGAAAGGGTAATTTGACGGTGTTAGGGGAATTCTAGGAATAAATGCAGAGCCTCCTCATTGAGATTGAGACATTTCAATTTGAGATTTCACTTGACATTGATTGCAATCTGACATGGAGTTTTCAAACACTTGTAAAAATAAAAAGTAGTTAAATCAAAAGCAGGAAGTATCTAGTATTGTTATCAACTTCGACGCAAATGACTCCCAAAATAACTTTCTACCCCTTTCACACGTTTGTCATGAATTATAATATTAAGGAATTGTTAAGCAAAATTTCAAGTAGATTGAACCAAAGAATCACTGTCCCATACAATCTTTGCCCCCTTTTTTCACCCACTTCATTTCATGACCCCATTTCGGAAAATCGGATGCCTACGTCATACAAAGAACACACCTTCCAACTTTCAGGTCTCTACGATATCCGTCAGTCATTTAGGACAAAGCATTTTTACTAGTTGTCCAATACTCTAACGTTCCAGGTATGTCATTGACAGGAGGGCGTTACTATCTTAATGGTTATTTATTAGTCCCAACTTTATGCCACTTGACATTTCAGAATCGTTTGACTTTAGATACCTAAGCGATTTGATATTCAGAGTCTTTTAATGAAATCAAGTTCTAAAATAACTTGAGGTGTTGTACCCGATCAAGCTTTTCATTGCAGGAAAGTTAAATAGTTTTATTATTAGTTTCTTCTTTAAGTCTTGATTTGTCAGAGTAGGTAAAGGCTCCATGAGAGCAAAATTTAGCTTTATAATAGTTTTTAATTTTTTTCTTGAAATATTTGACGCCTTGTAATCTCTCGTTAATATAGGTCCACACAAATAAAGAATGTTTGAATTAGACTTAAATAATTATTATGCTCGTACAGTCACGGAATGAAAAGGTTCGTCAGTTTTCAAATTGATTCCTTCAACGAATCGCGAGCACATATTACCTTTTGAAACTTTGTTACAGAATAATCTCGAGTTAGAGAAAATAATCTTTAACTGTTCGTCAGTAAAGTTCAAAATTATTCAGATCAAAGTTGTTTGACGATTTATCTTGTCAAGAAGATTAATATGATTGATAAACTAAAACCTTCTTGTTGGTTCAAACTATTGTCAATATTGGTCAATGTCATCATTGCATTGCACTGATGGGATAGAAAAATAAACAAGCAAAACCTTATTCGTTAGCAAACGTCATATTTATTTAAATGTTAGCAGCATTGTTTCTTGCACGGTTATGTTGGCAGGTTTGACTCTTACAGTACCTAGTGCAAGTGAAAACCGACACTAAGGTGACGAATCTTTTCATTCCGCGACTGTACATAATTATAAATAAACTAGCTTTCCGCCCGCCGCTTCGCCCGCGTAGTATTTTTCGGTTTTTATATAACCTATTACACTCAGATATAATGTGGCTTTCTATTGGTGAAAGATTTTTTAAAATCGGTTCAGCAGATCCCGAGATTACCCCTTACAATTTAACAAATATACAAACACACAAACTTTACTTCTTTATAAATTAGATAAAGATAGGTAATTTGAAACCCTATTTTGTTTTATTCTTTTTTTTATTTTAAATATTTCACAATCCAAACTAATATTTCCGTACCGCGCGGGAATAACTTGACATCTCGACCTGCACTTTTTTTTTTTTATTAGCTTAAGCGCTTCCTCTACCTTATACCCTACTGGTATAAAAAACTCAACTCGAAATACCCAAAAATACTTGAAATACAGCTCTTGTTCATAAGTAAATATCTCTAATTTAGGCAATAAATATTTGACATAACGATATATCCAATTAATATTATTCTTACAAACATTTACATTTCGATTTATCAATGTATGTCAGAACATGTATTTATTAATATCTCGACTTATACATTTATGGATTTTCGTTTTTAATTTGACAAAAACAGTTATCAAGTATTCAAGTTATGATCCCCTCTGAGTACTAAACACATCCATGATATGTGCAGTTGTCTTGTTATGCACGCAGTCAAGAGTTTGGATATTTGGAGTTATCCAGCTATTTACCTTCGTATAATCATATTTTTATATGTGTCATTAGCAGTTGTTAAAATATAATATTGTCAGGATTTCGAGCGTCTTTAAATATTTTTTACTTACCAACCCCTGAAAATATTTTTTTAATATATTTAAGCGTTAATTATTACTTTTATTACTATTTTCAATAGTTTAAAACTAAATTAACGTTTAAATAGCAAGTTGAAAGAAGAAGGATAAGTTTAGTCAATAGGTAGGTACTATCTACTAATGTTTTTTCATAACAGACTAATATTTCGTTTGACAACAGAATTTAAGTAAAAAATCTAATAATAAACTTTTAGGTCAATTTTAAGTTCCGGATAATTTTATTTTTATAGTCTATTTGACTTCAATGACATTATTTAGGAATAATGATGAGGTAAAAGTAAGTAGGGTCGATACGCCAGATCTCGTCCATTTAGTGAATTGGTAGATTTGAGGAATAAAAATAATATACAATTTTTCGTAATCATTTTGAACGAAAAATTGTTGTCATTATGCTCCCTTTAGTCTTTATAAGTATAGTATTAAACTTGCTCTAAACCATTAGAAGTTTTAATATTATCTTTGTAATATTAATAAAATATAGAAAAAATGCATTCAAAATCACTAATTAATAACAGCATGGAAATAAAAAAATATAAATAAAATCTTACTAATTGGTATTCAAAATATTTAGGTATCACACTTAATAATTATAAACATACATATATTTTAGTTTATTTCATTTTTTGAAATTTCAATAGTATGGCTCAATTTGCAATATGGTATCCTCTTTAGGCACAGTTTGGTTTTTAATATTATTTACAACGTCTTTATTTAGAAAATAGTCGTGATAAGTGGACGCAAATTGGCTATCACAAGGGTAAGCTACATTAAGAGCGTGTATTAGCGTCCAGGAAAAGGCCTAAGTACTGAAAAAAGTCTTTGTGTTCGATACGTCATGTAAATAACGTTTTACATGATAATAAAACATGTATTGTTTTGTATATTTTAATATCTTAGACCCAGTTAGACCAGACCGCGATCACTTCTGACGCAAAGTGGAAATTGCATTGTAGTAAATTCGCATCCACCTTATTTTAAGTGTCATTTAATAAAGTACAATCACCGATATCATTATCCGTATTGTATGGTTCATGGTTAAGGCTTATAGACTGCGGTAAATCCCAAACTAGACCTAAATATATTAAAAACTTACCTTGAAACGCGCACCTGCTCATGTGGGATTTATTTTTGGCAAAAGCGGTAGCATGCTATAAGATTTTTTTAATGTGGGTTTACGTGTCATACATTCAGGGAATCATAGCAATAGCTTTCGTTCTAGAGTGATGCGTTATTTGGACGTGAACTGGACGGTGGACGCGAAAGGGCGTGTCGACCTTACACAAAAATGTATCCAGCTAATTTTAATTATTTTAAGCTTAATGGTAAGCTTAAAATAATTAAAATTTATTGTGCTTGTTATGAAGCATGGCTTTTGTTCTTTTATTTGTCTTTTTTTAAATTTTAAGTAAACGTACAATTACCTGATCAAAAGCGATCATAATCTGCGATTATATTTGATTTTTCTAATAAATTTGCTACTATTTCATTGCAAAAGTGATAAAAATATGTTCTATTTTTATGTTTTGTTTTTTTACTTAAACTTCATTCAAAATAATTAACTTAAATCCAATTTTTACACCTTAAATATTTGTTTTTCTTTGGTGAATAACTTGACAAGTCGTCGGTACACAACTTGACAAGTCTTTTTTTTAATAGATTAAGAAGATAATTTAATCAAATTCTTACGCCAATCGAAAGATATGCATCAAATTAGCTTATTTCAATCATAAAAATATCAATTATCATTAATTCCGATTTACCAGGGAACTCTAAACTTTAAAATCGCTCCCCTGAAAAGTACGCAAAAATGACATGTCAAGTTATTCCCGCGCGGTACGGATTTACTGTAGGTAAGTAAATGCTAAACTAAATAGTAAAATATTAGTTTGGATTGTGAAATATCCTACTTCCTACTAATATTATAAAGGCGAAAGTTTGGATGTCTGGATGTTTGTTACTCTTTGACGTAAAAACTACTGAACGGATTTTGTTGAAACTTTACAGTATTATTGTTTATAACCCAGATTAACATATGGGCTAACACTTATGACGATATGTGACAAATAAATTTCAATAAATAAATAAGACGTGTCTAAAAAGCGCCATCTACCTATCGTCATTGGTTAAAATCTACAGCGCTGGACAAACTACTGTATGACGTTCGTAAATATTCATTTGGGGGAAGCCGTGAAACGCCATCTATCAACATGATATCTAACGGGGGTAAAACGAGGTCTACGCGAATGAAGTCGCGGGCGGCCGCTAGTTTATATAGGTAGCTTTCCCTCCGCAACCTTTCTGGTATTCCATGTATGTGTCTTTTAACTGATTTCTGTTACACATTTCATGTAAAATTTGTCCAGTTATAACTCCATTTACATCTGCATCTGTAAACAAGGGTTCATGTTCTCCAGCCCAGATGCCGAGTAAACAGAATCGTCTTTCAGTGACGTGCAGCTGCCCCTATATTTGACCCACTGACCTAATTTTTTATTATTTATTTGTATCAGTGTCAGTGTCTTCTAAAGAGTGTAAAGACGATTGTATGTAGGTACTATTAAAACGTAATTTTAACTCATTGGTTTTATCTCATATTTGAGGAATGTACTATGTATCATGAGTAGAGTCTTCGTTTAAAAGGATGCGAACGATTTAAATTTCAATAGGTAGACAAAATTGATAATTCTTAATTATCAAAAATTTTAGCTTTCTCCAGTAGCACTGATATTATTATACTGTGACTCATCAAAGTCATCATTGTCAAAAATATTGACAAATCGCGAACTGTCACGGCCATAAAACTGACACGCGTCCGTCCTCCGTAAGCGCCACCGCGCGACTGATTGAGATTGTCCAAGCCGTCATGGACGATTTTTTCCACATTTTTTAACATAGTAACTAAATAAGACGCAATATAAAAATTTCATCCGTTAAAAGCCCTCAAGTTATTTCTGAACTTTAGTTTAGTAAAAGATTTAGAATCTCAAATCGCTTATTTTAAAAATAAAACCATAAATAGAAAACGAATAGAGGTAACTTTGGGAATTTATTCTATCGAGTCAACTTCATTAAATCGTGTTTCCATCCGTTAATTGCCCTAGAAAATATCCTCAACTATGCCCAATAAAAATCTTAGCCTTTAATTTTACTGTTTAGTACCTCAAAAATGATAAATGAAAACCTCATTTTCGCCATTTTCTCTGCTACCCGGCCTTAACACGTAGGTATGTCTCTTATTTTATTAATCATTAGTGTAACGCGACCTCTGTGGTTAATGCTCGCATTCGAGTTTGGCGGGCTTTATTTAACTCACGGGCTCGCGCGCTTTTCTAAATTCGACCTTATTGCCAGTCCGCCCATGGCCGCGACGCGTGATTATTACTCTCCCAATATTTCGGTGTTTGGATATTGTTTTGACTGATATAAACCAAGTTTCATGTACATTTCGTTGTGTTAAATTGACAATATACTTGTTGATGATTGAATTGTGCCTACGAACTTATTTCACGACCCCGAGACCAACTGTAACAAGTATTACATTAGTTTATTAATTGTCGGGAGGTATTTCATAACCACCGCTTTATTTCTTAGCATCGCGATAAAACATTCTATAGGCTCCTAATCAACCAATAGGTATGAAAATTAATACCAAGAAGCAAATCACTTTTATAGGAGAGTTGTAAATTTAACTACAAACACCCATCCATGGTCCGCCTAACTAAAGTTAAAGTTATATTTTATAATTTTCTTTGATTAACGGGACTTTATCAATGTAATAAAAATGAAAATGTAACATATTATTAGAAATATATGGAATTAATTAGACTTAGCTCACTAACACTTACTTAAAAGTTTGTCACACAAAGGCACAACTCCAAATTGGACCACAGTCGCGGGGGCCGGATTCGACAAATATCGGCATGTCTCTGATTCAGCCCTTCTAGCGGGAAGATAGACGAAAGTATGGAAGGGGCACAAAATGTAGAACTCTTTTATCTGATCATTGTTTTCGATTTCTGTGAATGCCATCTTGTAGAACTGACGAAAATGTGCCTCTCTAGTACAAAAAGTAAAAAACCAAAAATTTTGAGTTGTGCCCCTATATTATTATATTTTGCTAATGATAGTTAAATAAAGTATCGTTAAGCCTTTATTTCGCCTGAGATACAGGGAAAAAAATTTCCTAGTTCAGGCACATGTATAACTTTACCTTTTGTAGCATAAGATTAGCCTAGAGTTTAAACTGTCAAATAAGTTATTCAATAAAGAATTTATTATTATTATTATATTATGGTACTCACGAGTATCCCAGCATGGAGCATAGCTTGAGCGCGGTGTTGTTGTCGAGCGCGCCGAGGCAGGCGGGGTACCACGACTGGTTGACGGCGCGGTACACCTGCAGCTCGCCGCGCCCGATGTCGCCGTTCGCCTCGCTCAGACGCACTGCACAGATAAAATGTATTAAGGCTTCAACCACACCATCGCGTGCAGACCGCCATTGCCGGTGCGATCACGGCGCCATCATAGGCCAATGACAGGTCGCGCCAACTGTCATGTAACGCGCGACCTGTCATTGGCCTATGATCGCGCTGGCGATAGCGATCTGCACGTGTTGGTGTGGCAGAGATATGGCATGTCATGGACAACAGCCTTGACGCTTTGGCTTAGCAGTTGACTGTACTTTTTCATAACAGTAAGGGAGACAATTACAGGCAGTAATATTAGGTTACCTTTGAAGCGTCGCCTTTTGAGATGAGGCGTGATTTCCGCAGTGTCGACCCACTGCGCTCGTCCACGGAGCATGTTATCATCTTTCTTCGCTTGTGTGTTGTGTGTGTTCCAACTAAGCTACCCTTGAAAAGTGGCAGTACAGAGCTATAGTCTGGTCTGAGAGCACGTAGAATTTTGTCCAGTAACCCCTTGCTACCCATCCTTATCGCTCGCGCGTAATTATGTTGCTGTCGCGACTGTGCGACGGGCGCCCGCAGTGAGTGTGCGAGCGCGACAGCAACATAATTACGCGCGAGCGATAAGGATGGGTAGCTTGGGGTCATTGGACAAAATTCTACGTGCTCCCGGACCAGACTTTAGCAGCAGGCGGCAGTAGTGGCGTAAGGGGGGGGGCGGTGGGGGCGGTCCGCCTCGGGTGCCAAGCATCAGGGGGTGACACAAGTGGCGCAGATTAGTAGGTACTCACTGGCGCATCTGCATGGCAAATCTGCGGTCTATGTCATGAATACGGGGGGGGGGGGGGATTGTTTTTGAATCGGTAAGTCCTAGGGGGTGCCTTAGGACTTATGACGGGGGGAGGGGGGTGATCGCCCCGGGTGCCAACCCATGCTACGCCGCCACTGGCAGGCGGTACTCACGGCAGTTGCGCTCGTCCTGCCCCCACGGGCAGTCGACGCGGCCGTCGCACATGTGCGCCTGCGAGATGCAGCGCTGGTTGCCGCAGTGGACGTCGCCGCTGCGCTTGCACACGCGGCAGTTCAGCTCGTCGGAGCGGTCGGCGCAGTCCACGTGCCCGTCGCAGCGCCAGTCGTGCGGGATGCAGCGCTTCACGTCGCATTGGAAGCCGGTGGGGCACACTAAGATGGAAAGGCGTAGTTAAAAGCTCATTTATACCTAATTTAGGATAGCAGACTTCAAATGTAGGTACCTACAGCGCCCGCGCACGGGTGACTTTTGTCACCGTGACAGTATGTCCCTCTTTTTATAGTCTTTACATTAAAAACCTCAACTCTTTGATTACTAGGTAAGATACAAATAACTGCTCTGCTCTCGTATGTTCACACAAAGAATTTTTGTCCTTGAGAAAATAAGATGTTAAGTAATAATTACCACCTGCCAATGAAATAAAATTCAAGTTGATAACAATTCGGCCCACGTTCTGATTTTGATAAACTACGTCATCACAATTAAATAAGAGCATTCAAGTTGAAAATTATTCGAACGCACCTTGTCACTTTGATAACATCACAAATAATGAATTTCACAATCGAGAAAACGAAGCCAGACGCCATTGTTACAATAAAACCTTGGCACAGAAGTCAACGTCCCCGTGAAGTCGCATAAACTCGGAATTTAGCAAATAACGCTCAAAATATTGACTAACCTGGTTTGGCGGCGCGGAACCTGGCCTCCTTGACCTCCCTGTTGCCCAGGCACACGTCGGTGTCGGTTGACTCGGGGAATATCTCGCACTGCAGGTAGTCGGGCATGGAAAGTCCGAACACTTCGAGGAAGAAGCCGCAGCGCCGCATTGTTTCTACACGAAAATATTATTCATTGCACTTTTTTAAATTTAAACTGCGACAGATACGAGAAAATCTGTTCACGCATCGCGAGATCACTCGCTAAAATGGGGCGCGGACGCAATGACATTTGCTAGAGCGCATATTTGTGATCTACCCTCAACTGTTTTTTAATCTTTGTGAGTTTACGAAGTCTGTTCTAACTTTATTTATTATTTTATTGGATTTGTTTTTTGTAAAATTTTTGACAGTTAGTTTAAAATTTTAAAATTACAAAATTAAATGAAGTTTGTATAAAAATAGTTAAATAGATTATTCTTTATAATACAAGAAGTACAAAAATTAGAACAGCACAATTTTCGTTATGAAGCGATTTCTTACAAATAAATCGGAGTAAAGAAAAATATTTATCCACAAGGGAACTCAACATCACGTAATAATGAATTAGAATAGTAATGATGAACGGAGTCGAAAAAACCTGACCTACCTACTAGTTACTACCTACTTAGTTGAAACAAAAAACAACAAACATAAATGGGAAAAGCTCCACCAACAAAAGAGACTTTGTTAAGTTCTGAATGAATAAAGGCTAACGAGCATGCTATCAACTGGCTCTAAAGTGACTGTCTTCGCCTTCAACTTTGAAATAGGGAAGATCGCCAACGCTGAAATGAAAATGAACTGTATTTTCCGAAACTTACACTCAACAGGTCGAAAGCCGAAATCTGGATTAAAATAATTAGGTTTAGGTACCTAACTATAACAATAACCGGTGCTTTTTGTATTTTTGACGTATGTTAAAGCTAAAGTAAGATGGTGCAACCAGCCTTAAATTGTTAGTTGTCAGTTTCTTCAGATCAAATCGACGAGTTTGATCATGCAAGGTTTTCAAATGTTGAATAACAAATACTAGCTTTTCAAGTCACAAATAAATTCCTCTTTGTGTAAGTACCTAACAAGTACATAGATAAATAAAAAAAATATTGAGGAATGACTTCAAAAATCATCATTTCAGCCTAATATTATCAATCAGCACTTCTTACTCGAATACTACGAGTATATCCCGCCTTTTTCATACGTCGCTGTCAAACTATCTTTTCGAGGTTTTCAGTGTATTGGGTGTCCTAGATTAAGTTTGGTTTTCAGAACCTGTTTAAGCCCTTACTTTTACTCTTTTTCTTCCTAAAAAAACTAAATTAAAAGCAAAAAGATAAATAAGGGCTTCGTAGCTTACCTTGGCACAAGCTCCGGCACGGGCGCACCATGTGTCCCAGCGGGCCGCACTTGGGCACGAAGAGCGAGCAGAGGAACAGCGCCGTCAGCTCGTAGCAGCGCACGTCCACCACCGCGTCGTAGATCTCCAGGTCCTGCGGCAACCAGGCGGGTTACAATCCGTGACGTCACGACAACAGTCAGAATTCGGGGCTACACACATTGCCACAAAGACCTTAACTGGTTGGGATTTTTATTGGCGGTCAAGCTGTAGATCCTGACTACATACGAGTTGCAGCGGTGGGAACGAGAGGTGGGAATAGTCCCGTTAGACACATTGCCAGTGTAAGCAATAGCTACTCGTACTTATCTATTGCAAAACACTGACTTATATCAATAAAATACCGTTTGCTAGGTAGTAGCTGCCTATTTATGATCCGCTACTTTAAAATTTAAAACAGAACTTGAGTGGCTCCGATCGCGCTAAATATTGTGTGTAAAATACGTAATATAAGTAAGAGTAAGTAAATAAATTACTAATACTGGAGATACGGGGCGGTGAATAGTATTTAAAATAATTAACTATTACTTACGTGAGCCGTGCAATTAAAGTTGATACGTGAAAATTCGAGAGAACGAGAAAAAATAAAAGAATAAACAATATTGGTCATCGAAAAAAGAATAGAGCTTTTTTAGTGGCCAGTGTCGCGTGGCCAAGGAGGCGACCGTTGTGCGGCTATCTACCTACCTACCTACCACATCTAAAATGGTAAGTCCATAACAGCATGACTACATTAAAATACATAGATATCTGAGGTGCGACATTTTGGCAAGTATCCAGAATATAAGTTCCATTTTGATGTAAGACTGTATAATAATATAGAGGTACGTAGCTAGGTGGCAACTAGGTGGACCGACGATCTGGTAAAGGTTGCGGGAAGTGCCTGGATGCGAGCAGCGCAGGACCGTTCATTATGGAAAACCTTGGGGGAGGCTTTGTCCAGCAGTGGACGTCATTTGGCTGAAACGAACGAACGAACGAACTTAGCTAATGTATTCAGTGGCAGTAGTGGCTTTTTTTAATTTTCCTTTATCACTTGTTTAAGAATACAGTATCCAGGTATATTATTATCCACTTAATATAGATAGGAACTTGTACCGCGTAGTAGGTAACTTAAATCGGTATTGTAAGTATTTGATAGAACTTAGTTCGCTCAGACAAAAGTAATAAAACTATATTGTGATGTACCTAGTTACCTACAACATTATCATAAAATGCAGCAAGCCAGCTCAGTCGTCGCGTCTTGTCTGTATATCTATCTACAACTACCCTAACTACTTAACTCGATACTAAGTCGCCTCGTCACCGCTAACAAGACGGGTTGTTGAGAGAAAATTGCTGTAAGCTGTAAGACCCCGACGCGTCTAACGAACGCGGCTACACACATGAAAGAAGCATAGTGGGGCCACAATTTGCCGAACCGAAATTCTATTTAAAATACAAAAATAACGGTGTGGTTTCGGAACATAAGGTATGTTTTGTTATGTTTTACTTTTCGCTAAAAACTAGTTTGTCATTTTAGTCGCATTATCCCTGCGTTTGAGTGCCTTCAAAATAATAATATAGTAGAGTAGAATATTGTGTATTATACACCTCAATATTGCAATAGAGCGATGAATACGGCGGAGCTCGCTAACAAGACGGCTTGTGGCAGCAAAATGAGTCCGTTGTAGTGTTGTGTCGTGACTTGTGAGGCGGCCGACGCGCGGTAACGAACACACGAGAGTAGAGTGTAACCTCTTTCTATAGACTGTTTGCTGAATTAAACGATATCGTGACAATTTTGATTCTTAAAATAAGTTTCGTACAACCATTTCTCATACCACGTTCACTTTACGACACGTTCACAAGGGCGATGTTGTAGTTTTTTTACAAAAACTTTTGATGGCGATTCGAATACGCAAACGATTTGAACTCGAAAGTTTTTCGTGCTAGCCGTTAGTGTCGTGACGTGCGAGGTGCCCGACGCGACGCTAACGAACACACGAAAGTAGAGTGTAACCTCTTTCAATAGAACTGTTTGCTGCGTTTGAATATAAATAATAACTCATGGTTACATTGTAGATGCATCTTGCACCATATAGTGCACTTGTGGTAACGAAAAGTGTCAGTGGTAAGTGGTGAGGCTCCTGATAGGTTTACGAATATTATAATCTGCTCTGGATACTGCAACGACATTTATAATAATTTCCTTTTTCTGAACACTAGAAATAAGAATAAACATGCCGTTTCAAACTTCGGGTGAAAGTAAAGTTGGTTTAGTTAGTTCTTGAGGAAATACAGAACTTTGTTATTAAGAAAGTCTAATTAAATAAAATTAAACAATAATGTCTCGTTTTTTTTTTCAACTTTCAGAGCGCATAAAGTTTTCTAAACCAATTGTAGATTATAATAAGTCCAAAAATATCCACACAACAAAGGAAATCCCAGCAAAAACATCGCGCGCGTTACATTTCGTACATTTCCCGTATCTGATAGTATTTATTCGGATAAAATCGGTAATCTGAAAGCCGGATGTCTGCCGTCACGGTGCTTGACAGCGGATATTACATGATTTCAAAACTTGCCAATATTTATTAAACGCGTTACAATAACAGTGTAATCATATGTAAATAATCTCATCTGAAAGAATGTTAATACGAACACAATATTGGAAAATATTTTGTTGACCGAACCAAGTTTTAGTTGCTAGAATTGAAAAGTATTAGGCTATCAAAGTTTTTAAAGACAATTCTAGTTCCAAAGTATCTCAACTTCAACACTTCGTCGACTACTTCTTTCTCACTAAAAGTGTCGTTTTCTAACTGAAACTGCCGCTTCAAACGCTCTAACTTCCTTCAGCTGCCAATGGGTCGTCTTATCAGCGCATAAAATAATTACATTATAACACGGCGAACGTGCCCCGGTCGCAGATACGTAGATTAGGCCCCGGCTAAGTACACAAGTTAATAGGCCCCCGAGCTCTCTGATCTTCCCGTCGATCATCGGACGATATTCATTTACTCTATTGCGCACTTAATTGAAGCATTTTCGGTAGGAATTTTCCTAACGACTATGATATCGAACGATTTTCGTAGTTTAACGATGTCTTAAGGTATTATCGTTTAAAGCCTTCGTTTGTGAGAGCTTTGAATGCCACTGGATCGTACAAAATTAATACTGAAAAGTTGCAGCGCAGCTTTTGCTAAAAATAAGTAATTAAGTAACATAAACACTAAAGTAAAAGTTTTTACAGAAGGTAGATAATTACTTTTAACGTCTAACACCTAGATGTCCTTTATAAATCGACATCGAAGATTGATGAACTGACGACAGACACACGTATAGAAGCTATCGATTGCCACCATTGGAGATCGATGGAGTGGCAAATGTAGTGAACCTGTATAGGCCAAAACTATAATGGAACATACCTAGATTTTGTTGCTCGAGTCCTAGCGATTAAATAATATTAAAGCTGGAATTAAAACTATTAATTAGCGTCGCCGAATCCGATGAAGCGCCGTAAGCCCCTAATAGCGTGTTACCGAATGGAGGGGATCAAAGAATTTTCCTTGACCACTTGAAGTGCTTCCGAGGGACATAGTCTCTGTCCGCGATCGATTTGGGAATAGGTACTAGCTTGACAATGATACAGTTTTTCGGATAATTGTTTAGATAGTTGTGTCCAAATAAAATAACGTGCGATTTGGACATTAAATAATAAGAAGTTAGCAGATTATCAACCAACATATTTACTAGCAAGTCAAATAAATATTAAGCAACAATAAGTAGGTAAATATTATATTTTCTTACGCAACAGACTTAAGCCTAAGTTGATTTAGGTCCATTTTATTTTACTTTTTTGCTTCATAATCTGTATGTAACCTGTCTAATATTTTTATTTATCAGAATTAGACTCGGCTCGAGGAGCAGACTGGCAAAAAATTTGAACATCAGCGACGATGTGAGATAGTCCGGTAAGTTAGCAAATATGGGACTATTGTCACCTCTCGTTTCCTCCGCTGCAACTCCTGTGTAGCCAGGAAGGTCAAGTTTGTCCCGGGGGAAAGTTAAACTGTCATTGGATCCGCAACGAAATTAATCAGAAGAACATAGGAGGAGTTCGAAGTTAAGGTAAGTGAGCAGATCTCAACTCAACTCTGAAAACGTGATCATACAAAACTCAATCTCAAAGTCACCTGTTGAGCGTCCCTCTGGCCGAAGTGTCCGATGTAGTTGGGGAACACCGTGAAGTTGTAGGTGACACGGTGCTGCTGGCAGAAGCTGACGATGACGGGCAGGCACACGCCCGGCGCCGGGTTTCTGGCGCCCGGCGGCTCCGTCGGCGCCGGCCACGTCACAACGGTGGACCGGTTCACCACTTGAGACACGTACTGGGGACAAGGATATGAGTTTAAGCAGGTGGAAAATGATTTTGAGTCTGGTGGTTCGAATTGAGATATTGAGACCCCATTGTGGTTTATACACAGTTGAAACGATAAGTGATCTCACTCGATAACTTCTAAACTAATACACAAGATATCGAAAAACTGGTTACTGATCCGGAAAGTGCTTCACGAGTTGTATCAAACAGTATTAATAATAGGTTACAGAATTATGTTTGATTGGATCTTAACTGAAAATTAAATGTTTCGATTTTCCATACATTTAGTACAACTACACAATCGATTCCACCCTGTAAGGTATAATGTAGTCCGTTTCTCAGATGGGAAACAAAAATTCAGCAATTTATAGGTAAGTAGGTACTCTCTATTTTTTTAAGTTAATCAATTATATTATTTGATTATGATAGTTCTTCTATAGATTTTAGGATTGATTATGTGCCTACCTACTTACGTAAACGTATAAAAAATGAAAAAAGAATTGATGACTTTTAACAAAAACCTTCTCATTTGTAAAGAAACATAAAAGGTAGATTACGAAAATTGAAACGATACCAACAATATTTCTGTTACGTGGAGTCCCGTGTATTGTAAGAAGGCACCACCTGTTCTATTTACTGTGAGTCTCGTAACACCTTGCAGGTTCATACACGGCTTATGTACGCCTGTAAGGCCCTCGCAGGTATACTATAGGGGCGGCGGAACAAGTTCCATAATGAAGAATGTTCACTAATTTTGTTTTTTAGCTTTCTGTATTCTCTGTTAAAAATAAAAAATACACGTGAAAGAATTATTTCGATACGTCAACTAGTTTCCAAGATATTGAATTTTAAAAGTGCGGGCGGCGGCCGGCCCGCCATTTTATGCGCGTGACGTCATATTACAACGACTGGCTCATATTTGTATGGGTGGAATCTTGCAAACTGAATTAAGACCCACTTCCAGGCAACCGATTAAGCTGAAATTTCGCAAACACATGTGATTTGGATGACCATGCAATATTATGATGACATGGAGCTGATCTGATGATGGAGCTGGAAGGTGGCCATAGGAACTCTATAATAAAACGACTTAAATGCATCGAGTTTGGGCTCGTTCGTTTTGTATTGATGAGTATTTTAATTCTATATAGTAATCGGGGTCTAATGATGGAGCTGGAAGGTAATTCGCAATAAAACGACACAATCGCATCAAGTTTGGGTTTGGTTCAATTTTAATTTCTGTGATGGATCTGGGTGTTTATATGTATAATAAGTTTGTATTTACAAAAAAAAAATATTTAAGTATGTTTATATCCGTTTTCTAGTGAGCGGACGCTGTGAATGTACGTCACACGGGGTCACGTGACCGTCGGCGGGACTCAATATTTAAGCGAACTTTGAATGCCTATAAAATCATAACTACTGGGTATTTTTGAATGAAATAAAAACTAATGTATTTGTAAATGTAAAAGCTTAACTGTAACATAGGTTTCAAGTGATTTTGCATACCTAGTAACATTCTCAATTGGGACTATTTATTATCCCGGCGCATCTGCTGCCCAGTACTCTGTAATGACGGTAAACCTGTTCATGAATTTCGGCTCCGATGCAAATTATGGGTGTTTTTGGATCTCAATTGTTTCAGCATTTAATTTCCACCTATTTTAATTAATTTTGCAGGTTTTGAACTAATAAGAAAGCTTTCAAATTAAGGTTATGCCTTCAGTTATGATTACCGAACGGTTACGAACCTTTATCGTAGTCGATTAAAACCAGCCCTTCTGAAACCAGTTTTTTCAACAATTTTTATCTTAGGTCCCTAATTTATTTAAAATTTAAATTATATATCATTCATGTGCTATCGTATTGAAATTAAGGGTCGAAAACTTCCTGCCATAACAATAACTATCTTTATAAGCCACTATAATAACGTTCAAATGTGTTCCTAATAACAACGAAAAGCTCTGCAAGTTCAAACCGCAGCGACCAGCTTTTCAGTTATCAGGACAAACAACAATAAAAGTTTGAGAACGAAATAAATAAGCCAGGCCCAGGTAGGCCAGGAGTGGCACAATGAGGCAGGCATCCCGCGGGTCACGCGGCATACTTGCCCAGATATGCCGTAATTAAACTAAGAATGCCTTTCTTTTTGAAAACATTTCGGGAAATTTTAAATAAGCCGGGTATTTACCCACGGTCGGTGTTGCCTGCTTTGTGTTGTGTTTATGTGACATCAACTTTGCGAAAGCTACCCACCGGGTCGTTGTATCGAAATGAATGTGATAAATTCTCAGAACGGATGCTTTCACAATATACAAGTCACTAGTGGAATCAAGAGAGTGGCTAAGGTATCTGAACTGACGACATTGGGTCTGGAGTCCTAAATACCAACTAAATAGTTTTATTGTTTTATTGAAAACATTAAAAAAGATTTTAAAAATCGTGAACCGAGACGAGTAGTAACCTTGTTTATTGCTGAAATTTTTACAAGAAAAACGTTGGCATTGTTCAAACCAGTTTGGCCGTTTTCTTTCTTTGCGAAACATTTTCAAAAAAGTCGGTTCAATTACCTGCCCTATTGTAACATTCATAACAATTAGGTACTTTCACAAAACGAAACCAAGCAACGTAAACGTCTTGTTACAGTTTCCTCAACGTAAAAATTAACAATGAGCGGCAAAGAGACACGGGGGTGTGAAAGTTTTCAGGAACAAAGACAGAGTAGGTAAGAGTTAGGGTCACCATGCTAAAGGTGGACCAGCTTTGGCACGAAAATCTTTCGAATTCGAATCGTTTGCGTATTCGATTCGGCATCAAAAGATTTAGTACGAAAACTACAACAGCGCCCTTGTGAACGTGTCGTAAAGTGAACTAAGTATGAGAAATGGTTGCACGAAACTTATTTTGAGAATCAAAAATGTCACGTTATTGTTTAATTCGAAGGTTGAGTATCGAATTTTGTCGAATACGCAAACGATTCGAAGACGAAAGTTGTTCATGCTAGAGGTAGGACAGGTTTGGCTACGGAACTCATCAATTCTGTAAGCGTCTATTGTTATCTCCATAGCTCTTTCTGCAGTGCAACCTTCTTATGCGGCCCATGGTCAGAGACTTTTGACTTAGCAATGAGGTACCTACCCAAGTACAGTGGATGTCAAGACATCTTGTTATTTCCCAAACCATTCATCCCAGATGAAAACCTTTCATAACCTCGTTCGTATATCTTAGGACTTGCGTCTTGGAGTTTGATTACTAGTTTCGGTCTCAAAATAGACGTTTTTTTCGGCAGCAAATTGGAATGAACAAGAAATATCCGAGAAAACGTCAAAGCTTGGTCATCGTACTCGCCCGGCAGCCCCAAGAATTAGTCAAGTTGAGTGTTTCGGCGCAACACAACAGAATAATTGTTGTGTTGGCTTTGTGTGCCGAATCAAAAACGGTTTGCGGCCCTTTTTCTTCGTCCAGACGCTGTTGCCATTAGGAGGCCTTACTTACAACATATTGAATGTTCCAATGCTAAATTTGGAACATTTTAGGCCGCTATTAACGTCGAAAACAGTAACTGTGAATATTGTGATAATAATTTAAAATTCTTGGTTTTCTTTAACAAATGTACTTAACATAAAAATACAAATACTTATTCGATTTATATCGATGCACTATAGGCCTTATACAGAAGCTCAAAGTTGCACAGAGTGCTATGGAGAGGGCAATGCTTGGTGTTTCTTTGCGAGATCGAATCAGAAATGAGGAAAGCCGTAAACGAACTAAAGTCGCTGACATAGCCCGACGGATTAGCAAGCTGAAGTGGCAATGGGCAGGGCACATAGTACGCAGAACTGACGGCCGATGGGGCAGCAAGGTTCTGGAATGGAAGCCGCGTACCGGATAACGCAGCGTGGGACGTCCACCTACAAGGTGGACCGACGACATCGTAAAGGTAGCAGGGATGCGCTGGACGCAGGCCGCTACCAATCGAGCATCGTGGAAAGCATTGGCCTATGTTCAGCAGTGGACGTCCTATGACTGAAATGATGATGATGATGATAATTCGATTTATAAAAGTCTGACCTTAAAGTAGGTATAAAAGCTAACAAAAAGCTTTGAAGATCCGACTGTCCCGAGTCTAAGACTGGGTTGCATTAACTATAAGAAACGTCAAGTCTGTCAAACTCTATACAAAAATACCAGTTATGGATATAGTTACGGCTTAAATAAGCTAAAAATAGAGTTCTCACCTGAACAGCAGGGTTGGCTCGGAAGTAGGCGAACAGTGCGCCTGTGATGGCTAGCAGCGCCACCGCGTTGAGCGCTAGTTGCAGCACGCGGAACTTGTGCGGAGAGCCCTCCGTGCCTGCGTTCCGCATGTCACGGAGCATCTGTGAAGAACATGTAGTGCTATAAAAACCACAACGACAATAATTTATTACGGTTAAACTACTGAGTTGCATTGACGACTTTCAAAGTACCTAAGTATTTGAAGCTAATGACAAAAACTTGGGCCTTAAGCTCTTCTTTAGATTGAGGTTCTGTTATGCTGGCCAAGTTGCGTTTGTTGCATCTTTATCCATGCACTCTGCTGTGATGGGAAATCTTGGCACAACTTTCCATCGCCAAAACAACGTGATGCAGCAAGGATTGCAGTCGCGACATCGTCAAAGGCCCGGATTCCACCAAGGCGGAGCAGAGCGGAGATTGAATAACCAATCAGATTTCATTATTTCCACTTCTCTTCTCCGCTCCGCACAGCTTCGCTCTGCGCCGCGCCGCCCAAGCTGTCAGATTCTATGGAAAAATTTGACGGCCCGTCATTTCTGCGCTCCGCCTTGGTGAAATCGGGCCAAACACTAAAGTTGCTTAAAACGAGCGTGTAATGTAAAACCGCGCGAGTTCGAACCATTATGAGTCTGTTTGTTTACACGCATATTGCAATACAAAAAAAACACGTCAGTTCACCGTGAAATAACGCAATACTAGGGCACTATTTAAGTTGTGAGCCTCGACAACATAACGTGTTGTTAGACGACATCTGAAACTTTTAATGAAAAGTTTGACATTTTTGACTACAACCTTATTCAAAACTTTTTATCATTTGAGCACGTTTTGTATTATTAACATTGAATTGAAAATTATCTTGACTACAAAAACATGGAATTTTCGCGCGACTATTTATTATGACTTTCGACGTGGTTAATCAATACAAAACTGAAGCGGTCAGCTAAATTTCACTTTTGTTGATAAAGATCTATCCTTTACCATTGTAAAACGCTAGTTTAAGAAGTATAATATTGTATGTATATATGGGGCGGAGCAGCTACAACCCACCTTATTGAGCTGGAAAGAGCACAGAGGGCTGTTATCAAGGTCATGCTGAAAAAACCTCGTAAATATCCAACTGAAGATCTTTACAAAGAGGCTGGTCTCCTAACAGTTAGGCAATTGTTTATAGGTATATCAATCTGTCCTTCGGCACCACAAAACGATTGACCCCTTGGTAGGGTAAGTGCGCTAGTTCTCGTCCAATTATCGGAGTTGCCAACTTTGTGATGCGAAATGAATATCTTAAAATACCCTTACTCATATGTATCATATGTCATTTTAGTCCTTATATAGTCTACTTTACGTTAATATTATATGACAATAAGTAAATACCACGGGTTTTTTTATAAAAAATATTTTATGCAAAAGAGGCGATTTCACTAGTTTTCGTCCAAAAAAATCAGTTTTCGTCCTAGTGTACGCTAGTTTTCGACCACTGTGTAGAAAAAAGGGTGCAGTTGAATTATTAACTTAAAACCAATTCTACAATACAGTAACTATGGATTGTGGTATATCTTATGAAAGGTAATTTTGTTAGCTTTCAAATGATATCAAAAAGATTTAAATAAGTTTCTTACCTAAATTTAGGAAAATATTGCAATAGGTCGAAGGACAAATGGACGAAAACTAATCTACAGGAATAGCTAATTTTAGTTTTCGTCCACCCCAGTGCTTGCTCATGACGTCATGGACGAAAACACAACAACGTTTAAAGCTGTTTTTTGTTTTCGTCCACATCTTTTTAACGGTTTTTATGGATTTATCACTGTTAAAAAGTGGACGTAAACTAAAATGTTGAATGTAATAGCAATAAAGATCATATTGGAAGAAAAAACATTGTATTTTGTAGGTCCATTGAAGTAAAATGATTATTAAAAATATTAACTAAGTGTCAGGGTTTCCGTCCACGTGGACGAAAACCAAAATCTTGCAAAATTGTTATGCTAGTATTAGTCCACTTAATTATCTAAGATTTCTATACAAACACTTTAATAAACCCTTAAAATAGTGTTTATTATGCTAATAATTAGACATACGTGCCAAAAACATTACGTAAAGTAGCTAAAACAGTAATTAAACATACCATGAAAGTTCCCTACCGGCACGTTTTTTTTCTAACTTGACGACGTTTTCCATTCACCTGTGTGCAGCAGCAACTTCCGTAGATTTTTTTGGAGTTATTACTTGTCAAATTACATTTTCATGCAGGCAGAACTGTTACTTAGATATTATAGATTGTAAAAAGTCCAAACTTGCACGGAAAGTTAGGTTTGTATTCTAATTTTCCGTATTTGTTTGTGGCAAGTCGGTCAAATGGACGAAAACAGGAGCTGGACGGAAAACCGGCGCAACTACCCTACTTCCTCAACATAAAAGACGCATACGCACTCCCGTACCCACCTTTAACTCAACCTTTGCCAGGCGTCAAATAATATACACAGGGCCGTTTCTATACAGGCATTTCAACGATTTAGAAATGATCGTTAAAATGAATAGACTTACTCTAAAATCCACTCTTAAGAGGAAACTAAGCTGTTTAAATTACTGTGCAACTGAAAATATTTTTCGACAAAAATAAATAGTGGTCTATTCGTGGTACTTTAATAAATCAATCACTGTCTTAAATGTAGTATACTGTGAGTCTAATTTTAAAATCATTGTGTAAAAAAAAAAAATTTGGTGTAAATCAAATAATTTATGTAACATAAAATAAGCTAACTTTCATCATGTTATTGTTGTCTTGTTGTTGTTAATATTTTCCTTATTTTGTTTTGACCCTAGAATGGGGTGGAGGGTTAATAACCTGAGATACAGGTTTTTCCTAATTCAGGTATTAGCCCGCCATAGTCCTACTGAGAGACCAACTATATTGTGTACGTACAAAACCTGCTTACAACATTGTAATACTGCGAGATTATTATTTTTTTGTCCTACCTTCATTGTACCTAGTTTTTTAAGTTTACCTATTGCACTGTAATTGACTATGGTGAGAATAAAGTTATTTATTATTATTATTATTTATTATTATGTCATTAGCTCACCAGTGAACTTTGCGAAAGTCGTCCAAAATGACTAATAGTGGCGGAAAACATTGATGTTGTCAGAAAAATGGAAGAGAAACCTCGTCATGTGATATATCGTAGGATTGAGATAATCCTAGGCATTAATTCCACTAGCAGTAATAAAATATTGTATGACCATATTATGGTTAATACGTTTTTTCTCGCTGGATGTCACAAATTTTTTCAAACGCTCAATAGGACGCTTGTGTCGTTTAATCCTTGGAAATGTTTGATAAATACGTTTAAAAAGCTGTAAAAGCCGTTTTTAAAATTGTGACAGTTGACGAATTAGGGATCTATGTATAATGATCCTGAAAATAAACAGCTATCGACTATGGAGGTGTTTTAAGATGAACCAATTCCAACAAAAGTCCCATGCGCTCGGAACACTTTGAAACTTACGGTCGCCTATTTTTCCGAAATATCCGATTATATGACAGAAACGTTACTAGAGAAATTTAGAATGGTTAATTCTTAATAGTAAACAGCCACTTTTTTTCCAAAAGTCTTCAGTTTAATAAAGGAAACTGACCAGCATAGTCGAATCGCCATTCGTGACGAATATGTGAGCTTTTACACGTCTCTAAAGCTAGTATCGTAGCCAGAGTTAGGATGTCGAGTCTACTATAAGTTAAACAGGGCACCACACATTAATTAAAACTAAATCTGGAAGCTGACAAGTGTGGAAGTGCGCTCGTTTAGCGGGGCCAGCTAAGCGCCGACTTAACCGCTTACGGGCAGGCTAGTTACCGTCCGACTCTGAAACTAAAGTGATAGTTTGACTGCTACCTCTTTGTGTTCTCAGATGAGATAATTAAATAACTAATTTTGAGTTCAGAGTTAATGTTAGATTAATAACTTGTCACTGTGCAGTGTGCACTTGTGCAGTTGCACCGAGTGGAAACAATATTAGGCAACTTTGACGGCAACGTTCATACGAGTACGAGTTAAATTCAACTTTATTTTTGATGCATTTGGATTTATAATTAGTTTTCCTCCATATTGCAGGTAAAGATTTTTAAATGTTATAAGTAAACCTATATTTTTTGCGCATAAATCCTGATCATTTAATAAAACGATGAAAATGATTTTTTTTTAATTCACGCAAAGTACAAAGTCACTGCCAACCGCTAAAGCCCATAAACTAAAATAAATTCTAAGCTGTGCTAAATTCTCTTCACAAAATCCAATAAAGAAAACAATAGTCCATTTCATTTCCGGGACTCAACTCGAAATCCCGGACAAAACTCGCTCAGGGACAATGCACCAGGAAACTACGACGCATTCCCGGTAGGTACCGCGGCCGAAGCCAGGCTGCAATATGTGCAACATTGTGCCGGCTTGTGGCTTAGTTTGCATACGGAATTACGGAGCAGGTATGTGTGAGATTCGTCAAGTTACTCTGATGAAGTTACATTGGTATATCTTCAACATAGATACAGTGGTGTCGTCGTAACCTGCACTTGGTAAGTATTTTGATTTACGAAGATTTCTATCATTTTGGGGAGCAATGCAATATTATTCGGTATTTTATTTATAATATCATCTTGGTACTCAACATGCATTGAAAGTTTTTCAGATGCAATTTACAGAATGACGATTTGCATCATATTGAATTTGGAAGAAAAGGGCAGGTAATGGGAGACTTGCCTGTTCGTATTAGGCTTAGGCAAGACAAGGCAATCTTTTCATCATAAAAATGTATACTACAAATTATTTTCGAGGATATTTCTCTTTATACAAGTAAATAAACAGATGATTTATTTATGCTGGGGTAAACCAACATAAATGCATAAATATTCATTGAATCCAGATTTCAATATGAAATCGCAAACAATGTGTTTGCAACAGGAACTCGTTATCCCGCGGCGTCCCGCGGGAGCGTAGCAGACTAGCTGTTGTAAGTGCTGCCACAATGCAGTAGACAGCTGCATGTCTCGCCAGGAATGCTAATTAGGATGTAAATGGATAGCTACGAATGTATTAAAAAAAAAGAAAAATTAGATTTTGGCGCCCACCGTGTAGCTACTAAAATTATATGTAATAAGTGTGTCTAAGTCCGGAGGAGGTACCAAAATCAATTAATTACAGTTTTAAATCTTTTAAGTTACATAAATATCATGAAACAGACTTGTATTGAAGTCAAATTTTTTGGCGCCCAACGTGTAGTTTAATTTGAGTTGTATTCAACAAGTTACAAGAAAATTTTCATCTTAAAATATTTCGTTGCTGGTCCCAAATTGCATAACAAACTAGCGGCCGCCCGCGACTTCGTACGCGTGGATCCCGTTTTACCCCCTTTTCCCGAATTTTCTTTGCTATAAACCTCACGGAGCCCGAGACCTTTCCAACGAATGCAAAACCGTGGAAATCGGTTCGAGCGTTCTGGAGTTATAGCGTCAGGGAGGAAAACCCGACTTATTTTTATATAGTAGATTGTGCTAAGCAGTGTTTGTGGCCAGGCTCGTTATCCCGCAATCCCGTTATCCCGCAGCAAGCGTGTGCCCGCGACCACGCGACGAGGCGGCTGCAATCTCGCTGCACACGTGTTGATTACGGAATTACTTCGTGCTTGTGGGACTTATGGTACCTAGATGCAGTTCATATCTGCATTGCATTTGTAACAAATATTGAATAGTTAACTTTGTGGATTACGATGAGTTATGCTCTAAGGTTATACTTTATTATCAAACACTGCTATATCGTTGAACCGTAAAAAAAAGATTCCTGTCTTTGGCAGTAAAAATACTCATCGGATTTATTTGATTTTTATCTAGTAACAAAAAACGTGGAGACTGCTGTAAGATAGCTTACATTTTATCTAGTTATTTTTATGTTGTATTTTTATTACTACAGTATTGTAACAGCCTCAAATAAAAGAAAAAGAAAGATAGTTTGAATTTTACTACATCGCCGACTTTGTAAGCATCGCTCCGGGAGTCACTAAGGGCGCCGAAAACATTTAAGAGTGTCATTAGCAAACAAATAAACAACAGTTACAAAGTTGTAAACCATTTTACAGTCTGCGAAACGGCAATGACTTATCTTTAGCTACAATGAAACTTGTTTATATACGAAATCTGCATTGATGATAGAGAATAAATCAGTAATTAAATACCTATCTTTGGTAAATGTCAGGCATTTATAAACCTTTTTAGGTATTTGACTGCAATCACACCTGATTTTAAATGAGATGCAGTCTAGGATGGTACATATACCTAAGTGTAAGTAACAGTATATTATTATTTACTCTCGCATTGAGAAAGTCTTTCAAGTTGATAACGCAAACGCAATATTAACGAAAATTCAAAATTAGAAACAAAACGAAATCAGAGCAAACAATTCCAAGAAACTCTACAAAACAATTTCAAATTAACCTACATGTAACACGTGTGTGTGTAATCGTTATAATCAAAGTCTTCACATAATTGATCTTATTTTCATAATAAGGCTATAAGGTAACAGATACTCCTGTCAGCCGGCTCATAAGTAGGCAGTCGAGGCCTCAATTGCTTGTTAGCAACTTCGATGGCCCTCCAATTAGTGATTTAACGTAGTAGTGACGGAGACAGTAGCCTAACTTTTTTAACAACAAAGAACAAACGATATTTGTTGGTGCCAAATAAACAAGTTTTAGATCATAACAAGAATTACGCCCGTATTCACAAACATTACTTAGGTCTGACAGTGCGCGTGGACGCACACGAACCAATCACCGAGCTTTTTTCAACGCTGTGTTAAGTGAAGCAGCAAATCGAATATTTGCTGCTTCACTTAAGCAAGTATCGTTTGTGAATACGAATTTTAAGATAGCCCTAGAATATTATTGATTTTATAAACATGAATATTCCACGCTTTGGCTGAAGGTGACATCAACAGCAGTTCTGATCTATCACGCAAACAAAATGGCGAGAATATTTCAAAATAGTATTTTCACCAGTAAAACACCGTTTGCAAGATACATATATTGATATTTGCCTTTATTCGGCGGACTCCCCTGAGCACTACTCGGTTTTCTTACATAGATGCTACACAGTTTTGCTAAGTTCGCATAGTTCTAGCCACGCGAATGTGAGCCTACCGCTCATATACAGTTCCTAGGCGCCACGTGCACATTCTCCAAACTACTTGAATACCCTCAAAAATATCCTCACAACAGACTGCCGTCATCCGCGGCCTTGGGCCGTCAGCAGGAATTCGTTAAAACGCGCCAAGCCCTCTAATTAGCGGATGCTTTGTTTCGACGAAAAAGACTTTAGGATAATTCATGTCGGGTCTAATTTTTGTTTATGTAACTTGATGACAGATATTATTATTGGTGTTTCAAAGTAGGTACTCGTTATTTTAATTAAATACCAAATTAACATTATTATGCGTTGAAACGATGAATAGTGGGATATACGAATGCTAATCGGTTATTTACTTTCCAAATTTTCTTTTTGGAGTCTATTTGTTATCATTCCAGAAAATAAGCTCTTTAAATTACTTGAAAGTACAATGAGTTTTTTCTTTTAACTGTCATCTAATCGTCCTCTTAATAATTTCAGTGCAAATAAGTAAATAAACGAACCCTTGTACAAGTAGAGCCCAGATCCTGGAAAGCACTTATTTGCAGATTGCAGTAATAAACTAACACGGTCGATTACACGCCCAATAACTTACGAACAAAGCTACGAACGTACAGTTTAACTATAACAATTACGGCACGCCATCAAAAGAGATTGGACATAACGAATGGAGAGTTTCCAATAACCGAAAAACAACAGAAATTAAATTTCCGGCGTCCGAAACAAAGTGACATATAAATTCAGCTTTTGGCTTTTGTTTTTTGCCTAAAATGCACAACACGACAGAGAACTGACAAGCGTAAAATAAATAAAAAAGCGCTTTGAATTCCACCGGCTCGGGCGCAATGCAGTATCAACTATGGTAATCAAATTAGTTGACTGTTACATATTATACTATACAGTGATTGCATAACAGTTAATGGCACAAAACTATAACATAATTTTAAACACTAAAATGCGTTCTGACAAGAAGTCTCTAGAAGAAAAGGTTTCGGTAAGAAAGCAATTTAAAGGGACGAAGACCAAAGACAGATTAGTTAACAAAGGAAAATAAGCCGTCTGCTGCTCGAAGTATATGGCTTCAAAACCGTTGTAAAGCTTTTATTGTTAATACATTTTCTCATTCCCAACAGAGAATTTATGACAGCGTTCAGCCAGAGTAAATACAAATAAGTAGGTCATCTTCATAGAAACGCACCGAGCGCGGTTTGTATGTGAGCGCGCGCCAATACGTATGCGGCGCGCACGCACACACTGACAAAATTCGGGGCAACTCACCGCTAACCCACGGAAAATTTTGTCAGTGTGTGCGTGCGCGCCGCATACGTATTGGCGCGCTCACATACAAACCGCGCTCGGGCGTTTCTATGAATATGACCTACTCATTTGTATTTACTCTGGTTCAGCTGAGCTCGTCGTTCGAATACATTTGCCGCCGCATGTGCGTCTGCCTCGTGGAGGTGCGTTGCAGTTTAATGGCGGCGTGTGCCATACATTCTGCAGCTCCCATTACGCCGGAGTCCGGGAATTATCCCACCACTTTTTATTCGCTCCGCTGGAGCTATTGTTTTTACTATTATTGTTGTAGCGCAACGGGATAAATCCTTAATGAACTTATTGTGTCGGTTATGCCAGTTCCCTACTTCGGGAAAGTTGTTGATTGTTTCCGACGGTTCTGAATATGAATGAGTACTTATCAATCGGGATTTTGCTGGAAAACAGTAGAGTGTAAAATAGAGGTAATTATTACTCAGAAGTGTATCAGATACCACGCAGTGTCTTTATATTGAAACTAGCTTTCCGCCCGCGGCTTCGCCCGCGTGGAATTTTGTCTGTCACAGAAAAACGTTAAGGCGCGCGTCCCTGTTTCAAAAAACGGGATTAAAACTATCCTATGTCCTTTCCCGGGACTCAAACTATCTCTACACCAAATTTCATCAAAATCGGTTCAGTGGTTTAAACGTGAAAGCAAGACAGACAGACAGAGTTACTTTCGCATTTATAATATTAGTATAGACTAGTATAGATAGTATAGATGATTTTATTTTATTGTTTTCCGACGCACTTGTTTACTACAATTTTTATATTTTCCTAGAAACGAATGAACAGTCAGAGAATAATGTTCGTTGAGAATTATAAATTATTTATTTGATTATTTGCCTTGTATGGAAAAATACCTATCACATCAAGTCAATTAAGCGCTTTATATTTTATGCAACGAATTAATCAAGTTATACTGATTGAACAAATTATTGTAACAATTACACAAACGAATCCATTTTCAGATGAAATAGAAATAAAGTTCGTACTCGCAGAATTTTGGGTTAGGACGTTATAATTAATAGCTGGCCAAAGCTTGTTGATTGATTGGTTAAACAATTATTGGAAAGGTGTGTAATACGTTACATTACCACAGAAGTTAAAAGTGACCCTTAAACATAATATACTCTAAAACAAAGTTTTCTAAAACGAAAAAAGAATTTCAAGGGATGAAATGCAGGATTGTTCGAATAAGAAAATTAATATACCTAGTTAGTACCTATGATTTTGATCTTGGGGCGCGTCTATAAAGTCGTTGTGTCACTATGAGCTGTGATAAATCATCACCCACGCGGATAAAGCCACGGCCAGAAGGTAGTTAAACATTATGTACATAATTAAATGAAGAAAATTCACCCTTAAGGTGGACCGACGACATCATAAAGGTAGCAGGGAAGTGCTGGACGCAGGCCGCTACCAATCGATCAACATGGAAAACATTGGGGGAGGCCTATGTTCAGCAGTGGACGTCCTATGGCTGAAATGATGAAATGAAGAAAATAACTGCAAGAATCACTTACCCGATGATGGAGGGACATGTTGCTCCCGTTCTGGAAGCGGACGATGGTCTGCAGCGAGGCGGGCGTGGACATGCTCTTGGTGATGGACGAGTTGCCCGCCTCCTTCTCTTGCTGCTCCTTCAGCAGCAGCCCGCGCGCGATCTTGGCGTTCAGGCTCTTGTTCACGTGCTGGTGCGGCAGCAGAGGCGCCTCCATGGTCTTGGTCGTGTACGAGGGCGACGACGTCTGGCTGAACGAGTCTGATGAGACATTCGAGTCTTGTCTGACGCTGATGTTGGACCCCGAGCTGGGCGAGCGTTTTATAGTTTGGTTGTTTTGAGGCGGTGGTGGCGGAGGCGTGTAGCTATCTGGTAGTTTTTGGGGCGGTCGCCGCGGGACGGGCGGTTGTGGGTTTCTGTTGCAGTCGAGGCGTGGTAGTTGGGGGTTGGTGCGGCGGTTGCCGTTGGGGTCGGCGGGGCTGGTGGCGGGTGGTCGCGGCGGCGTGGGCGGCGGCGCTCGGCGCGGCGGCTGCGGCGAGGCGCGGCGCGGCGGCGGCGGCGGCGCCGGCAGCGGAGCCGGCGGGACGGGCGCCGTGCGCTGCGGCACCGGCGGCGGCTGCGGTGGCGCCGGCGGCTGTTGGATCTGTGGTGGTGGTGGTTGTAACTGTAACAACAGTTCTCAGTTACAGATACGTGTTGCTTAAAACGAAATCTATATTGATGGACATATACCGTTTTGATAAAATGTAATTTGATGTAGTGATTTTCTTTAAATGTGCTAAGAGAATATGAGTACATTTATGACTATGCCTATGACTACCACTAAATAAGCTCTATGAAGTTAGTACTTTTGGTTTACGATATTCAGGGTTTACAGCTGTTACTCATGGATAGAGCTGTAGTTTTCTGAATAAAGAAAAATAAAAACAAAATGACACAAATCAAAATATCAAGAGAATTTGCTTTTAACTAGATACAATCGATCTTGCGTTGTCATTTTTTGCTCATAAAGGGTTCGAGCCCATGAGTTGCGTGAGGACTGTGGAGTAAATTACTCTTGTCAGCTAGCTTCTATACATTATGTAACAGTGTTTGCACTAACTTTCAAGATGGGCCGCTGCGGCGTGATCCTGGACGGGGGGCAGTAGGGCAGCGCGTCGGAGGGGCAGTAGACGAAGCCCGAGGGCCGCGGCGGCTGCGGCGCGCACGCGGCGGTGGAGTGCCGGCGCGGCGTGCCTGCGCTGGGACGGAGCAGCTCCATTAGTTTCTCACCCGGCGTCGCCGCTAGACTGCCGGCGCGCCCGCATCTGTGGACGAAATCACTACATTAAAACAAAGTCGTTTTCACTGCTCAGTTTACTCTTGTTTTTGTTTTTTCTTCTTTTATTATTATGTGCCACCACGGTAATACTGATAGTATTACCGTGGTGCCACTGTCATGTCTATGTAATTGCCTGTATTTGTGTGATGTCCATTGTAATAAATGTATCTTTCTTTCTTTCTTTCTTTTCTTCGTGTCCCTAAAGACAGACAGGAACAGCGTAGTTTTAAAGATCTAAACTTACATGGGGATCTTTAAAAGAGATCTCTAAAACAACGCAACGGATTTAGATGCGTTTTTTTTTAAATAATAATAATAATTGGCTTAGGCCCGTGTTCTCCTCTGATACCAGCCATGAGCTGAGACACAAAAGTGTAAACCGAAAATAATAATAATAAAATCATTTATTTGCAAGAACATGGTTAGATTGGTGTTAATTTAGTTAATTCCAGCATATTCTGTCGCATGCGACGTAGAGTGATTCAAGAGAAAGGTTTATATGTATAAAACATGCATTATAGAAGAGAAAAGGCGGAAATACCATTGCAACCGTGCGAAGCTGGGGCGGGCCGCTAGTACTTCATATATTCAAGAATTCATATCATCATCATTTAGACTGCAGGAATACGACCCTTTCCCGTTTTGCAGAGACAAATACAGAATTTGGGTTACACAGAATGATTTGCTACACATGAATTGTGAAACACTAGGTAGGCACATATTAGGTATCCCGACGCACATAGCTAGTGTATGTATAAGTACTCATACCCAATTATTATTAAAAATTTACACCCTACTTAAACACTGTTTATTTATTTATTTATTTATTTTTGGGAAACATACAGTTACAATATAATTTAACTTAGGTGCAGTAAGAAAATACATAAACCACTGTTTAATGTGACTGTGGACAACTTTATAACACCTTATTAGCATCAACTGTCTTACAAA
The DNA here is from genome assembly GCF_963855985.1 of Ostrinia nubilalis. Classification (NCBI taxonomy): domain Eukaryota; kingdom Metazoa; phylum Arthropoda; class Insecta; order Lepidoptera; family Crambidae; genus Ostrinia; species Ostrinia nubilalis. Next base: position 18,751,313 of record NC_087088.1, on the reverse strand, counting down.
TAAAAATGAGTTTTAAATGGTGGCCTTATTAATACAACTCTCCCAGTAAAACAACATTAATTTACCTTTTATTTTACATTTGAAAAAGAAAATGCTTTTATCTTTGCTCACTATAAGAAAACGCGAGCTTATTGTCATTCTAGAGACAGGGAAAGTGCTAACAGAGAAAAAACTGCGAAGAAATTCATAGAAAGCCGGTAATCACAACGAGTTAAATCCTTCCCTAGGTTTCAGTGCGCAGCGGCGAGAAGAATTTTTCCATTATACAGAAGGCCTTCTTACAGTCCCAGTTTAAAAGAATGCCCTGCCACAACGGAGGTACATAAAGTAGGGTACATTGTTGAATTATAGGTAGGTACTATACATCCGACAAAGCTTCTTTGACACGATTGTTTTATAGCATCCCGGGATGATCCGTGATTTTTTTTAGTCTCACGAGTAGATCTCAATTTTTTTATGAGTATTTATTTATTTATTAAGGAAATAAAGAGCAACATTCATAGAACATTAATAATATGGCCTTACTTCCGAATATGACGTGCCAAATTATAATATTTTCATAAGGTGGTGTAAAAATGTATCAGATAAAAATTGAAGACAATAACTCACTAGCTTTTATAGACAGAGACGCAAGTACCTACATATAAACAATTGATTATACACCACACAAAACAGAGAAAAAAGAAATACACTATAAAGAAACAGGTATTAAAAGAGAACCTACTCTAATTGTTTCTGTTATTCTCTAGCGATGTTTAATTAAAACCGATCCAGCTTTGCGTCTCATTTGCGTTTCTTATGTTGGTATTAACGTTCAACGAAATTTATGGCAACGTTTTCGCGCAAAAAATATTTAGCGTAAGACATTTTATTTTCTGCGGTTTCTTATAGAGATGCTGTAATCAGAAACATTTAAAAGGAAAATGCTTTTGAAGTAGGTTATTGAAAACCCGAATAGAAGATAAAGTAAATGAAAATTTTTGAGTTCAGGTAAAAGACGCAAGCAATTTTTAATAAAACTCAGAAGAATAATATACTGCTGTATATTTAAGTAGCTATCAGAAAGCATTAGGATGTCGGAAGAGTATTTAAACAGCTGATTTATCTCCCAATTTACTGTAATATGAAAAGTTATTTGCAAAGACTATCAAAACGAAACTATCGTCTAGCAAAAACATGTGGGTAAACACAATAAGAAAAGGAATCAAGAGCAAAACAAATAAAACCTAAAGAATAATGTTCCCGTCGCGAAGTAAAAGAAAACGAGCGATTTCCCGCGTCTCACAACGTATCGGGTAATTAACACATGCTAGTGATGTTTGTATCAATCACCGATCAATCTTATCGATGTTTTCGAAAAGACGATGGTTTCAAAACTTTTTTCAAACACTTTATTTCTTACTTAAAACATAAATATCAATCTAACCCACCAAGAGAAATTATGGTTTCGTAGACGGCTAAAATTTTATCCCCTGACTTCTCCAATGCCTATTCTACTTGTATTGTACAACCATTATTCATATTCATATTTATTTATTCACTTCGCAATGTTACAGTTAAATAATAGGAACAAAAATTCATCATTTAATTTTTTTATTTGATTTCTCGAATCGAAATTAAGATGCAAATCAAATCAAGTTGTCGATAATGAAGCGATCGTATCGTGGCATCACTACCGCGTTGTACGAGTATGTCGGATGTGCGATAATGTGGGAACAAAAGACTTCGGCTGTTCCCGAACAGCTATGATTGATTTGGGCTGAAGGCGCTGCTAATTGTGGTGTTTTACCAACACATTGCTAGAACAATAGGGTTTCGTAGATGTTCGATGCTTATTTTTGTACATTCTTCGTTTTTGTTTTACGTATGAAGGTGAAAATCTTTTATTGCAGGCGTAACAGATTATGTGCAGGACGAATCATGACTGCAATCTGTTACAATATGGCATACATCGTCATCAACATTATGCATATCGACGGTTAAGAATCAATACCATCTATCTCAAAAAAGTCAACTTTACAGGAGATAAAAAAAACGTTTCATCGCTTCAGCTTATAACTTACTAGAAATGTTAAAATCGCTAAAAAAGGTAAATAAATACTGGAAAATGTTATGTAAACTTAGATTGACGTAATGTTGCCATATACCAAGATAACCTGAGTTAGATGGTATTGGTTCAAAGAGTTAAAAAAAATATATTTATCTACTAGATAGGTGCTATTGGACAAAAATAACTAGTAAAAAATCAAGTAGCTTATTAATCAATAACATGAAAAGAGGTTGTTAAATAACTTACATTAATTTGTATTTTACAAATGAGGCAAAGAATCATAAAAGTCATGGCATTCTGCTGGTAGAACTAGTTTGAGTTCTTGAAGATGTTGGTTTTTTGACGCAGTTATTGCTGTGGCATAAGGCATATCAAAATCTTAGTCAAAATTGTGTTTTACGTTAATAACATTTTCATCCGAAGACCTACTTGTTGGGAAACTTGATTAAGGTCTTTAAACATTGTGTAGAGGTCTTCCAGCGAATGACCATAATATTTTCGGCAAACCGAAGGTGAGTGATGTACCTACTCGCCATTAATTTATATTTATGCAGAATCCTTTCCAATTCTGGAGTTTAGACATTTTGTACAAGCACCTCGATGTACCTACCGATAGTCGATACGGCACCACTGGAGAGACTACAGGCAGCAATGCCCAAGTCTCGATCGAATCGAAGTCTACGAACGCCAAGCAAAGGGCAACTTATACTCCTCGGTCTTCTGTATACCTGCCACAGCGTATGGATGTGGTCTTTGCGAAAATTGGTGGCTTAAAGTCATAAACCTTCGCGTGAGACGATTCGTAATGACTCTTGAAAACAGCTTGTAGACATAGCGCATTAGAGAGATGGGTCTGTAATTCTTCAGTAAGGTGTTATCTCCCTTTTTGAAGAAAAGCACCACCATGGTTCTGTTCTATGCCTCTGGCGCTATTCCCTCGGGTAAGACGAAATTAAAAGCCTCTGAAGGATCATCAGTATCGGTGTTCCAATCGCGTTCAGAAGTTCCGAGGTTATTCCGTCATCACCTGGTGCCTTGTTGTTCTTAAGCTGTTTGAGAGTCATTCTAATCTCGTATAGGCTGATATCCGGTATATCTTCGGTATAGTGTCGAGTTAGTTCAGCTCTTGGATCTGTGGCTTACATATTAACAGGTTTGGTGACCAAGGTATGCCTGTAAAACCTCTCAGTCTCACCCAGAACCTCGGTCACACTACCGTACACCGTCTTTAACTTAGTGAGCTGGCTTAGCTTAATAGAGTTGTCTCTTGCGAACACTTTGGAGCCTTGGTTCCGCTCTATCGCCTTTTGAATAAGAGTACTAAGAGTTTTTTTTTTTTTTTAATCTGTTTTTATTTAGGGACTTTTGTTTGAAAACATGTCAGTCCCATCGAATCTTAACCTACGCTTACATTAACATTCACTATTTAGAAAGAAATCTAATCCTGCGAAACCATATCCACCACAAATCTTGCAGCTTTGCTTGTTGGGTTAGCTAAAATATTAAGAAAACCTCCTACATCGTACGCGTTGATGTGAAACTTTCGCAGGATTAAATCTCTTTCCTTTTTAAATTTCACACACTCTACTAGGATGTGTTGAACATCCTCCACCTTATCACAAATATTACAATTTGGAGAGTTAACAAGAGTACTATTAGTTAAAGTTGTGAACATTTTGTCAACTTTATCTCAAGTATTTCTGATTTTCATCTTACAATTATCAAGTTCTCATACGCTATAAATATAATGAAACACGTCTACTGTACAATGAAAGTAAAAAATACTGAATAAAGTAACTTTTTACCACCTTTCTATAATTCTTTGAGGAGAGATAGACAATATTGGCAGAAAATTTTTCGTGCTCTTAACATAGGTGGTATTTCTATAGCAAATAACTTTGGAAATACTGTGAATATTGAGATAAGAGTGTCAACAACCTGTGCCAAATTGGACTTTAAATCTATTGGCATTAAAAAGTGAAAACCGCCAAAACTTGAGATAGATGGTATTGATTCTTAACCGTCGATATATTCATCATTAGCTATCATTTCAGCCACAGGATACTGCTGAACATGGGCTATGATTTCCACATCACCCGGTTGGTAACAGCCTGCATCCAGCGCCTTCCTGCTACCTTTATGAGGTCGTCGGTCTTTGTACAGTACCTGAATGTAAATAAATTGCGAATAAATGAGCATTTAATTCACCTTATGTACTGAAATTTGGCATCAAATATTAAATAAATCCGTGTTTCATCTTAGACCTTACGTCACCCACCATCAGGAAAGATTTTATGTCAAACTCGGCCGTAAAAGAGATTGGACAACTTTATGTGGACAACTTTATGTCCGTAACTAACGCAGACCATAAGTTCCCAGTTTCAAGTTCAAGGTGCGCGTGTGCCAGCTCCCAATTTCAGGCGCGACAGATATTAATCTGAGTGACGTCTCGCCTGTCATAACGCGCGTCCCGTCACCGGAATGGAGCTGGAATTTGCCCGAAATGCTCGGGCAATTTGTCTTAGGAATAAATCGTTAGAAGGTATGAGGTAGAGAGCGAGAGAGAGGTAAACTTTCAATTCAGAAACTCTTAAGTTTCGGCATGAAAAAAAAAACAACTGAAAATATTCGTGTAATTTTAAAAAACCTGCACACTTGAGTGGATAATGTGCAACCGGATTAAATTACCACCTTACACGTAACAAAATAGACCATTTTCTATTATACCTACTCGTATTTAAGTTTCTATTCAAAAACCAAAATATTCAATTATGTATAGAACGAAATTAATTTAAAAAAAAAAATACGCTACAGTTAGTGTCATACAAAAATTAAATGTATGCTGTTATTACTACTGGAGCCCAGTACGTGGTGGAGTGAGTATAGGTGGCCAACCATACAGTCAGATGTTACCAAACCGACCTCTGAGCCCTCTAAGGCTAAGACTCACGGCGCGATTTTCACCCGCGCCCGCGGCGGTTGTGGAATTGCGGTTTTATTTCAAAATTGTTACTCACGGTGCTATTTTAACCCTATACTTGGCAAAGACGGTTTTGGTTAAGATTTGTGTTTTACACTATAAATATTGGATTTAATACGAGTAAAAATCATGTAAAAAATACGAAAAAAAATCTTAGGTTTTTAGTTTTGGAAATATAGTATGTATCTTTAAGTGCACATTGCCAGCTTTGTAGTAAATTAAAACATGGTTTATTTGTTAGTAAAAATTAGTTATTTAAATGAAAATTACTATAAAACCTTAAGCTATTCCTTATTTGAGAAATAAAAAATAAGTATCTTTTACAAAAAACTGAAAACAAAGTAAAAAACCCACTTCAAAGTCTGTAACGCCTTGCAAGTATAGCTGCATTTGGATGTATGAGAACCACTCCATCAGCGTCGTTGGAGTACCTCCTGAACCTCACACCCCTCTTACCATCCAGGAGAAGCAAATGCAGATAGGACACATAGGAATCCTGCAAGACCATTAAAAAAATACGAGGGGTATTGACGCCAACTGGTACCGAACTGTGTTCACGTCTTCGATTGAAGATAATTTGATACCCAACTTACAGTGGAAATGCAAGATAGCGGAAATTGATCTCTGGAACTCTCTGGGAAACTATGCAGCAGTCGAACTGGCTGAAATTCTTCAATCACCAGCTTTATAACCAGAAGCATGCAGCAGCCTGGATAGGCTGCTCGCTTTTTGGGGGTGATCTGGGTTGTTTGGAGTAGGAAGATAACCACCCAAGAGAATCAGGAGGCTAAGTGCGGCTTCTAATTCATCAGCTGAAGTGTCACCGCCACTAACTTTCGACCTGGTTCCAGATTTAGGAACCAGAACCAGCATTTTGCGCGCCTGATTTTGTTGCTGCAGCACAAATTTGTCCAAAAAACAACATTCTTTATTACATTAATTAAAACTCACATCGGCATATAATTTACAGCTTTAAATAATACTAACTAATAACATGATCCCTTTTTTATGCGATAAAATATATGAAAAATATCATAAAATAAAGTCAATGAGAACCTGGCAATGTGTCTTTAAACATACATTCAAAATTGAAAGTAAATTATTACGTATCTGACAGTGTGCATTTAGAGATACATTCGGACAATCCGCATCGTACAAGAATAATTATACAAGTTATGGGTTGAAAAAACAGCACTATCATCAAGAAACCTTTATTTACTATTCATATTACTACAAATAATCACCAATATTCTTTAAAAAAAACACCGAAAATAATAAAAATTATTAGCCGGTGCGTAGACGCCTGTCAACGGTCTGACATTTTGCATAATACTACTAAATCTGTGCATCCTGTAGCGATTCTATACTGTGTAACACAATCTGTAGTATTTGGGCTAACGTTGTATTAAAAAAACATTTAAAAATAATTTTTGGTTTCCCCCCCATATTTTTGTTTTGGTCAACGTATCTTTAAATGCACAATGCCAAGAAAAGGGTTAAATCGCGCCGCGTGCTAAGTCACTGGTACAAAATGGTCGCCCGCCGATCGGGCGGTTTTCGCGTGGGCGAAAACCGCCGAGCGGGTCCCGATTACAACCGCGCCCGCTGCGGGCGAAAACCGCGTCGTGAGTTTTTACATAAGTACCTATCTGCCAGTGGCGGCGTAGCATAGGTTGACACCCGGGGCGGCACCCCCCCCCCCCCCTTCATAATATAAATTATAACCTAAGGCACCCCAGAATGGCACCCCCCCGTCATGACATCACGACCGTCCTTGCCATGCAGATGCGGCAGTGAGTACTAATCTGCGCGACTTTTGTCACCCCCTGATGCTTGGCACCCGGGGCGGACCGCCCCCACCGCCCCCCCCTTACGCCGCTACTGCTATCTGCATTCTACAGAAGCTGCGGGCCCGCAACCGCCGCGGGCGCGGGTGAAAATCACGCCATGAGTTCTTAGCCTAACTGGGCTTAACATCGAACGGTATCAGCGAAACCGCTTCTTGGTAAATTGAATAAAAGTTATTTCGTTAAAAACTTTCGCGATTTTATCGAGAAATAACAGATTACGAGTACTTATTGAGTTTAACAATATTATTTCAGATAAGATTAAATATAGGTTCGACTTGAAAGATGCTGATCTATTTTCGTACCCGTTACAACAGGCCCTTTTAGAGTGGTATTTGCCGCCATTTGTAAAACATTTAGGGACGAAAATACACTGAATTAAATGGTAAGCAAGTTTTTGTTGGAGCAAAAACAACGTAATATTATTTTGAAATGCGGGCATGACATTATGAGTAATTTTCGTTCTGACAATATCCCCGTAACAAAGTTGTTGCGTGTTTTTCAAAAACAACGCAGCATGAGACTGCGGTTGTACAACGTCATAAAACAATAATGGTTTTTCCAACAATCACATCAACAAAGCTGGAACAGACGACAGCATGTCAAGTTGAATACTGTGGTATCTTATAATAATGGTAATAGGTGCTAATTTCCAACTAAAATCGTCTGTCGTCCTTACTACAGTTAAATATCCTAAATTACAAATACAAAAATCTACTAAACTAGGTACCTAGTTTATAAATAATATTAGAATTAGGTATGTATATTTGCTTACGCTCATACGAGTCTCTACCCACATTATTTTGACCTCGAAAGCATACAACCTACAACTGCAGGTGGCGTGTTATTATAAGATCCAAATTACCTAAAGTATTTGTAAAATCTTCTATTTATTATAATGTGAAGTTATTATATTTTATAAACCTGTTTACGACTAGAGACTAGACATTTCGTCATTATCCTCTAAAAACTAAAACAACAACAACAAACTCAATATTAATCCTTTTATTTGCTCACGAAAACGGATATTTCAAAGGGCACCGTTTGAATTATATGCCAAAACATCTCAGGCTGGAAACGAGACAGACAATAATACACAACGATTTATCTTTAAACAGATTAAGGCAGAGATTTGGCACAGCTTATCGGTTCAAGATACGACGTGACGTCACAGCGCCAAAAATAAGGGTTGCTAAGCTTTTACTCAAATAACGAACAAAATCTTGAATCTGTAATAATGTAACGTTAATACTATTTGAAAAACAGATGAAATGAGGGTTTTCGCGAATGAAAAATCCGCCAGATGGCAATACGTAGACGCGAGGTCCAAATGCTGCATGATTGGAAAATAGTTATTTTTGACATGACATTGACAGATATGTCAAAATCCACCAATCACGCAGCAGTCAAACCCTACATCCACGTCCCGCCATCTTTCATTCGCGAAAACCCTCATTAATAAAACTTATACGGCAGAATACTTAGCATCCCGCGTAGTATCGTCGTTAAGTAATAAGATTTATATTTATTTGCGACATTTGATAAGAAGATTTTTATTTTATTGAATAATGCTCTTCAATACATAAAAGAATTTAATAACTTCGAGTTATTAACGTATTTATCAAAATAATTTTAGATACCAGTACGTCTTCTTACTACGAGGATTACTACGAGCTCATGTAGCAGCCAGTAGCATAGCGCTACGAATATACCGTAGCTCTCTGCTACAAGAATTCTGTAGCTCTCTGCTTCTACTACGACGATTACTACGAGCTTATGTAGCAGCGAAGCGCTTGAATATACACCTGAATGTCTCCAACTTCCTCATTGGCCCTAGAGCAATTCCAAGTATACCATCAATAAAAGCCTAATTAGAGTCATCAAACCTCTCAGTCATTCAATTAGAGCCATTAGAACTTCATAACTATGAGTTGTTTTCTATGTGTAAGCTGAGGACACGTGTCTCCAGCTGACACATCTGTATCTTCGTAAATATTTATGCTACGATAATGTATTATACCTCAAAAATTACAGTCGAATCCAAATAGTAGGCTTTCCACTTTTCAAGACTTTAGCTCAAATACTGTTAAAACCACGATCAAAAAACTATGTGCGAGCTGGAGTACCGTGTCTCCAGCTTACACATCTGTATCTTCGTAAATATTTAAGCTACATCAATGTTTTATATCTCATAAATTAAAGTCGAATAAAAAAACCCGACTTCAATTCTTTCAAAGCTTTATTTCGAACCGTTTTCGAACTACGAACCGATACGTATGTGTAAGCTGGTGACACGTAACACACGGTGGATTATTAAAACCGTATAAGTTAGAGTTGCGTTTTAAAAATCAAATAATTCGTTATAATTAAAGTACACACGAGACATAATTTCAAATCTCTAGGCCTCTTAGTTTCAGAATTAAAAGCCAAAAACTATTTTCCCGCCAAATAATTCAAATAATATGGGTCGACTGCGACGTTGCCGTTCCGTGCGTCCACTAGAGCAGTCGAATTTGAACCTAAAAACTAGTACTGTTTGAATCATTTTTATTTGTAGTTTAAATCATTTAATTTCGATTATAAGAATTTTAGACTAGGAGCCGGCTGATTTCTGTATTGAGTACTTAATAACCTATATTTTATTAATAAGAAAATATAGTATAATAACGAACTTGTTTCCAAAGACTCAAATATTTGTGGCGTTTCTAAACGCAACCACTTTAATTTTTATTTAAATACCGTGAAGTCCCACGATTCTGCCACGTCAAGTGGCAAAAATGGGCAACAACTATACAGGGTGGAAACGTTAAGTGATCTCACTCGATTATTTCTTAACTATACAAGATATTAAAAAACTGGTTGATCATTAATAATTTAAAATAAGAATACAATTTACGAGTTTATTTTAAGTATTTATTATTAAATTAAAAAAATTACACTTCTAATATTGTGTGTCTGGCATACATTTAGTATGGAAGCTGGAAACATTGAAGTTTCGGATAGATCCAGTTTATTCTGTAACCTATTATTAATACCGTTTGATAGAGCTCATGAAGCACTTTCAGGATCAATAACTAGTTTATTGATATCTTGTATAGTTTAGAAATAATCGAGTGAGATCACTTATCGTCTTATACTTATATTTTCCACCCTGTATTTTGCTCTATGGTTACAAACAGATTTTGCATGACATTGACAGATATGTCAAAATCCACCAATCACGCAGCATTTGGACCTCGCGTCTACGTATTGCCATCTAGGCATCTGGCGGATTTTCCAATCGCGAAAGCCCTCATTGAATTCTTCTTCTTTTGTTGAAAAAAAAAAATTAACAACATTAACATCACAAATCACAATCACTACTAAGACATCACAAAATAGACGAAACACAGCATTTGCACAGAATTGGCCGTAAGGATCTATATCCATAGCCGTAAAACTTGTATTAAAAAAAAAGATGACAGTTGACTGCAATAATGAGAAACAGTCAGTGTTGCCAGAAGGTTACTTTTGTAACCTTTTAGCTGATTTTTGAACTGCTTTGGTTTACTTTTAGGTTACACTAATGAAAAGGTTACTTTTAGGTGATTTAGTTAGTAAAATATGATTTATCTGTGGTAATTAAATAGATTAATTAGATTTACGAATCTCTGATGGATGAGTGATACCCGACCCGAGGTTTCCGCCAACTGGGACCGCAATCAACTAGGACCGCGGTCCCAATCGCCAGATCAGTAAAAATTAAATACTTTTCTGGGACCATTCCATAAAGGACAATGACCAAAAATGTATGGAGTGTGGTCCAAATGTCAACCACCACCTATGTAGTAAAATAGTCTACTAAATACTGATTCATTATAACCAAACCGCAATCAAAAATATGCTGTCAGTAAAAAGTTATGACTGAATGAAAAGTCATGTTTTTACCTTATTATTAATGTTCTTGATATCATTCTATCCATCGCACATTTCGGATTAATCTATGCATATTATGTCATGTCGCTTAGTGTGCCGTGTTAGATTCTCGCTAAAAGAAAAAAAAAACTCAGAAGAAAGACAACAATCGTCCATTTGCGACGACAGTGTGACATCTTCAATTAGATTAACACAGAAGATGTCACGTTGTCGTCGCAAATGGACGAATATTGGAATTATGGTCGGGTGGTCGCTGCTCCGCCCCTATTGGTTGTAGGGTGATGTTATATAACCTAAAACCATCCTTGATAAATGGGCTATCCATAACAAAAAGAATTTTTCAAATCGGACCAGTAGTTCCTGAGATTAGCGCGTAAACTACTACAATTTCTCATACAGTCATAACTTTTTACTGACAGTTTATTTATTTTTCGTCCCATACTGAAACTTAATCTCTATTTAATGGACCATAAGCCAATATAGGTCTCATTAGTGGTGGACATTTGGACCACTTTTGGTCA